>NC_088804.1:37944192-38266717 GCF_011386835.1 Chrysemys picta bellii | reverse complement strand
TCTGGCTGGGAATGCGGGTTCTGAGGTGGGGCTGGGGATGAGAGGTTTGGGGTGCAGGAGGGTGCTCTGGGCTGGGATTGAGGGGTTTGGAGAGCGGGAGGGGGATCAGGGCTGGGGCATGGGGTTAGGGCATGGGGAGAGGCTCAGGGGTGCAGGCGCCGAGCGACGCTTACCTCAAGTGGCTCCCGGAAGTAGCAGCATGTCCCTTCTCCGGATCCTACACGGAGGCGCGGCCAGGCGGCTCTGCATGCTGCCCCGGCTGCAGGCACCGCCTCTGCAGCTCCCATTGGAGCACCAGAGGGGGCCATTGGAGCGTGTAGGAGCCAGAGCGGGGCCATGCTGCAGCTTCTGGGAGTTGCGTGGAGCGGCCCCCGACCCTGCGCCCTGGCTAGAGCGGGGCCGAGCCGCATGGTGTGGCCCCCAAGCCGGCGCCCCGGCAGGAGTGCCGGAACGGGGCAAAGCCAGACCCCGCTCCCCAGTGAGAGCTCGCGGGCCGTAGTTTGTCCACCCCTGGTCTGATGGCTCTTTCATGGATTGATCATCAGTAGAGGGATGGTTCCTGCTGTTTCCCAAAGGGAGCTTGATTTTCCCATTCTGGGCACCCTCTTTTATAATGTAATTCTGACTATACCTCATTAGTATTTACACACATCGTGCACCCTGTGGTTAGGGCATGTGTTAGAAAAATGTAATTATCGGGTATCTTCTAAGCAAAAAATTACTCTTACTGTTAATTTTTTGCAATAATATCACTTGGTGCCTCTTTTCCCATAATCTTAGGGTATCGGGTTATTCTTTGGTCACTTACTTATATTAGCATTTTTTTTATTTTCAAGGCCTAAAATAGCTAAGCTAAAATCTTGCAGGCCTCAGCCTACAGGCCTTGCGTTTCAAACCTACTAACTTCAATACCTAATGCATAATTATCCCTTCTAATCAGTTTTAAACTTTTATAATTCTACAACTTAACGCTATTTAGTGTACAGTAATTATACATGACCCAACACGTTAGCTAATCATAATCACACAATAAATGAACAATAAACTAAACTATGGGACAGATTCTGCAGGTGTCGAGTGCTTTCAGCTTCCACTGACTTATATCATCTCTTTTTGTTTCTTTGCTGACTTCTTACAAACCTATAGATACAAAGAGAGATTTTAGAAATTTACCTTAGTGAGCCGACCAAGGACAAATGAATATCAAGGCCACAAGATTTTCAAAACTTACTAGCAATTGTGGGTGCCTCAATTTATTTCAGATACCCTTAATGGAGCCTGATTTTCAGGAGGCAGATGCTCAACATTTTCTGAAGTTAGGCACCCAAAAATCACTTTTGAAAATCTTGGCCTAGATGTGCAGTTGTACGTGTGAGTTTAGTTACTTTAACCGCATATGCAAATAGGAAATTGTACATGCAAATGTGCCCTATTAACAATTTGAATCCATAATTATCTAATTTGCTTGTACTGTCATGGTCTCGGTGCATGTATAGTAGGCAAATAGTTGAACATGCAGTTTTTGTAGGCCATTGCAGGCTTTTTGAAAATCTGGCCAGTTAGTTTTCTTAATAATTATAGTTTGCTAAGAAACCAATATTTGCTGGAAGATGTGATTGATTGATTTATTCACCTGCTTTTCCAATAGATATTTGTAGAAGGTAGTGGAGTTTCACTTCTTTCTCATTCATTTCCTGCCCTGCTCACTGTGGTGAATTTCTCAAGTGTCTGTAGGGCCTAAAAGTTTGAACCTACTGGCCTATTTATTTTTTCTATTTCCTGATCTGAAAAAGGAATTGATTTTTTCTTTTGTTTTAGATTTACTTTGTTTGACAAAACAAACTAGAAATGGTGAATGAGGCCTCAATCTTACAAGATCTATCAAGCCAGATTCTTGTGTGCAGGGAGTTTTCACTCGGCACAGCTGAGTGGAGGCAGGGAGCAGAAGGAGCATGGTTCTAAATCACCTTTCTGCCCCCTTGATCCTGGGTTGC
The DNA here is from genome assembly GCF_011386835.1 of Chrysemys picta bellii. Taxonomy (NCBI): domain Eukaryota; kingdom Metazoa; phylum Chordata; order Testudines; family Emydidae; genus Chrysemys; species Chrysemys picta. The sequence continues at coordinate 38,264,723 of NC_088804.1, read as the reverse complement.
CTAAAGGGTCTTTAACTTCAATAGGGTTTAGTTGCATGATCAAAGTGATGCGTGTGCCAACGTGCTTTGCTGAATCAGGGCCCCAGTTGTTATTTCTCCGTGTCCAATCTTTTCTTGCTAGTGATTTATTAAAATAGTATGGGCAGCCCACCAATGAAACCAGTTCATTCATATTTCTGTTGATTGCTGATCACCAAAATATGTTCAAGCATTAAACTATTTGTATAAAGTATTATTCATAGACTACTATACTGTCTTCATAGTTGAACTATTCAAAAGCAATTGAAAAGTTGAAAAAGAAAAACCCACAACCCAACGTAATCCTTATTGCTGTTGAAGTAACATGAAAACAGCATTTAGAGCAGGAGAGATTCTATCACTGCCACTGGAACAGAATTGCCTGAAGTCTCTCATCACTTTCCCCTCTGTGAAAACACGGTAATGAGCCTCGCAGTACTCTTCTTGTGTGGCAGTATAATATTAACCAATAAATATTTGTAAAGCACGTTGAGATCCTCTGACGGAAGATGATATATATGTAGGTGCAAAGTATTCTCAATATTACTAAAGAAATCCACTGAAAACAAATACTGTTTTTGTTATACAGTTAAAAAGCTCTCTCTAGAATTGCAATTTAGATTTGATACTATTGCCACTAGCAGCCATTTGAGCAGTTTTAAACATAACATGCAATGTTAAACTGCTCAATCCCTTTGCTTTCAGCTGCTTCTCTTTCCTCATCCATCTGTTTGTTGTCTATATAGATGGCAAGTTCCTGGGGGGAAGGGCTGTGTCTAGTTATTTGTCTGTAAAGTGCTTAGTACAGCCTTTGATGCTGGAGAAATAATATAGTTAGAATGTGAAAATGTCAAAAATGTAACATTCGGTAATTGTGAGCAAAACTCTAGAAAGCTCTTAAATTATATTAGTACAATGGTGGACCAACCATTGCTAAGAACATGGCATTGCATAACAGTGTATTCGTGTAGTGATGAATTCCCTAGAAATACCTTCGTGCTTGTCTACACAAACATTTAATTTTTGGCCAGCTGGGGTGTAAATGTACCCCCACTAGCCTACCATGCACTAACTGTCTGTGTAGACCCTGCTGCCGTGGGCTACAAAATTCTCTAGTGTGCTTTGATCTACTCTATCTTTGAAATTGGAGTAGATTAAAGCTTACTAGTGAATTTATAGTGCATGGCAGGAGGGTCCACACAGACAGGTAGATTTATACATCAACTTGCTGTGAACTAAGTGCTTGTATAGGTGAACCCTTAGAAAGTGTGCTGCATTTAATTGGAAAAGCTGTATTCCAAAAAGAATGCTGTAGACTACTTATTTTTAACAATGAATGGGGCTTGATCCTGTCCCATAAAATCAGTGCAGAGCTCATAAGCATGCCCGTATGGGGTCAGACCAGAGGGCCATCTAGTCCAGTATCCTGTCTTCCGACAGGACTGCGTAATTTTTGGTGATCCACTTCCTGTTGTCCAGTCCAGCTTCTGACAGTTGGAGGTTTAGGGACACCTGGAGCATGGGGTTGTGTCCCTGACCATCTTGGCTAATAGCTATTGAAGGGCCTATCCTCCATGAACCAGTTCCACCGGTTGACTATGAGCTGTGTGAAGAAGTACTTCCTTTTGTTTGTTTTAAACCTGCTGCCTGTTAATTAAATTGTTCTTGTCTGATGTGAAGGGGTAAATAGCACTTCTGTATTCACTTTCTCCATACCATTCATGATTTTATAGACCCCCTTACTTGTCTCTTTTCTAAGCTGAACTGTCCCAGTGTTTTTAATCTCTCCTTGTATGGAAGTTGTTCCATAGCCCTAATCATTTATGTTGCCCCTTTCTGTACCTTTCCCAATTGCAATATATCTTTTTTGAGATGTGGTGACCAAAACTACAGGCAGTATTCAAGGTGTGGGCATACCATGGATTAATATAAGGGCATTATTATATTTTATGTTTTATTATCTGTCCCTGTAAACTTCAGTAGGACCAGGATTAGGCCCTTAGTATTTAACGTACATGCATTATATTATGCAGGCAGCAGTATGGCCTCCATTGATTTAATTGGTTTTTGTTCTTCAATCAGCATTCAGTGGGCTAAATTCTGCTGTCTTAAACCCAATCAACTTCAGTGATTTAAGTGGTGTAACTTAAACTGAGTTTAAAAACCCCCTAACTTGTTATGTTGTTTTAAGTGTTACTCTATAAGGGGGCAAACCTCTGTGTTTTTACAGTGGTAGCTCATATAGTTTAGAATGATTTTTGTCCCTGTATTCTTCTGTCTTAATGCCACTGACTTTGTAACTAAAATTGAGATAAAGCGGTAGAGAAATTTGCAATCGGTTCCCCTTTTGCGACAACCAAATCTGCATTAAAGATTGTGGGTGAAATCCTCGCTCTCTTAAAATCATTGGCAATACTCCCATTGACTTCAGTAGAGTTAGGATTTCATCTTGTGTTCCAGTTTTTTGAAGTGTGAAAAGTTTGGACTGGGACCCGAAGAAAGAAAATCAGCTGAACTCTGCACACACTGTCCTTTACTTACAAGCACATTTTTGTTTGAGTTTCTGTTTTGCGATAAATACAGATGAAATGCACATTTGTTAGTGGGCCCTGTAATCTGAATAACAGTTTAACAGAATTTACGATGTGGCCTCTGAATCCCACAGAAAATGGTTAGCGAGAGCGCGAGGCCCAGAGCCTCAAAAGGATTTAGGCGCCTAACTCCCATTGAGCCCCTCCTGTGGGGGTTCTTAAAACTCTCATGGCTGTCTTATGCAGTGTCTGTGCCGAGGGAATCCTCTTCCAGCTGGACACTGGACTTGCCAAGCTCCTTTACACAGCTCCAGTCCTTTACCTGGTGTGAAGGGCTGGAATGGGACTGAGGTTCCTCTTCTTCTTTCGTAGGGCTGGTGTAGAGCAGCAACTACAATTTCACCTGAAGTTGATGGAGCCAAATGGCTACATCAGGAGTAGCAGAATTTAATGCAGTGATGCCTCCTTCATATTCATCAATTGGGCAGTAGGTAGCGATATGTTCGATGGTCTGTCATGGGGACCCACACTCGCACACCGGGGAGTCCTTGATTTTCCATTTGTGCATTAGATATCTGCATCTACCATGGTTGGTTCGAATTCGGTTCAGAGTTGACCAAGATGACCGTGGAAGGTCAAACCAGGAACCTTCTGCGTTGGATCTGGCACAAGGTGCTTATTTTTTAAGTCTTGTTTAGCCCAATCTGCTTTCCAAGCCTCCTTCTGATCATAGCCTTTGCTTAAGGCATGAGGCTTAATGAACTGAGGCTCTTACCCAGTAACACCCAGGGGTTATATCTACAATTGCTCAAAGATACAGTTTCATTGTGGCGTTTCCTTACTATTTTTTAATAGGCAGATATTTCCATTTTAAGGAACAAATCCTGCCTCACTTACTTCCTTGGGATTGTACCTGGGCTATAAATCAGGGAAGAAAGTAACTTTTGTCTTCAATTTCCGGATAAATCTATTCCAGATAAGACTTATAAAATATATATTTAATTCTTTTTTAAAATCACAGTTTAAAAAACAGTTTTTCTGGAGGTTTTGATTTTTTTGGCAGAAATTCAAATGCTCAATATTTTGGCCGAAAACCGTAGTGTTGGGTGTTCAGTTTTTCCTATGGAAAAAGTAAATTTTTCTGACAGTTTTCACAAAAAATGGTTTTGTTGATAACTCAATTTTTTTAATTGAAAAGCAGTTTTGGTGCAAAAATTTCCATTGGTCCTACCACTGCACATAGTGAGTTTGATTGTCCTCTCTTTTGCAGCAGCATAAATTAGGAGTAATCTCCCCTAATGTCACTGGAATAACAGCCAGCTAAAACTGGCGTAAGTGAAAGAGGAATCAGGCCAGTTGACTCTGATAATAGTTACAGGCGTTTGTTTCTCAGTGAATATGCATGAGGATGGCACATAATGAAACATACATTCTAGGTTCCATAGAAGCATCTAATCTTTGAAAAACAATGAGGAGTCCTTGTGGCATTTTAGAGACTAACAAATTTATTTGGGCATAAGCTTTCATGGGCTATAACCACTTCATCAGATGCATGGAGTGGAAAATACAGTAGGCAGGTATAAATATACAGTACATGAAAAGTTGGGAGTTGCTTTACCAAGTGGGGGGTCAGTGCTAACGAGGCCAATTCAATTAGGGTGGATGTGGCCCATTTCCAACAGTTGACAAGAAGGGGTGAATATCAACAGAGGGAAAATTACTTTTTGTAGTTCTAACAAGGCCAATTCAGTCATGGTGGATGTGGCCCATTGCCAACAGTTGACAAGAAGGTGTGCGTATCAACAGAGGAAAACTATTTTTTGTAGAGACCACGCCACTCTCAGATTCGGGCCTAATTTGATGGTGACAAGTTTTTCCACTTCATGCATCTGATGAAGTGGGTTTTAGCCCACGAAAGCTTATGCCCAAATAAATTTGTTAGTCTCTAAGGTGCCACAAGGACTCCGCCTTGTTTTTGCTGATACAGACTAACATGGCTACCCTTCTGAAATCTAATCTTTCAGCACTTGTTAAGAATGGCACTGCTAACAGATCTGTTAAAGATTTAGCTTTGATAAAGGGGTGTGTGTTGGAAATATATACGATTACTTTGACACTGTTTTCCTGACAAATGGCTCTCACTCCCTGCTATGCTACATCATACAACAAAGATAATTGTATTAAGTATTGTGTATTGCCAATCAAAACCTAAGCTCATTTAGAAATGAGATCGCTACAGTAGTTCTAGGATATTATCCCTTCAGTGCAAAGCTGACACTTAGCCCAGTGAGTTTCAACTGGATCTCGAGTGTAACAGATGGTAGCTCCGTGGCAAGGAGAATGTGTTTATGTAGAAAGAGAGAGAGAGGGCGGGTGGGGAGACTAGAATGGCAGCAGGGGGGGAAATTCTGGCTGGGTTGAAGTCCATGGCAAAACTCCCATTGACGTCAGTGGGGCTGGAATTTTAAGCCAGGTGAGGAAGTAGTAAAGGCTGGCAGACTAGTATGGAGTTATCTGGGGTGCTTTTGGAAATACAACTGGGAGAAGTAAGGGGAGAAGTTAAGAAAGAGTGGCCAGAGGATGTAATGGTTGTGTGGTTATTTATATTAATATTCAATATCTATTATTTTAGAAATGAAGAGAAATACTAAAGACATAGTATATGTGAATATATACGCAAAGTGTCTGTCAACCCCCGAGTGCCTTACAGAGTTATCCCTCTGGAGTCAGCGTCTCTTTAAAATTTTAGAAGCTTCGGGAAATGCTTCATCATAATTTAAAGTTACTTTCAACAGCAAGGGAGAGCTTTACAGGTAATTTTTAGCACCTACTCTGTCATCTCATTTGAGCATGCCTGCAGTCTGTCAGTACTGCCAGTTCCCTTGGCGCGCACTGTGGTAACCACTTTGCCTGAGGTCATTCCTGAGAAATTAGTTAAATGCCGGTGGTAGCTGAAAGATGGTTAGAAGCAGAAATGTTTGTCAGTTTCAGAAAAAGAGTGTGCATAATTAATTAATAGCATTTCATGACTGGGCCACAGTCTTTATGAGGCAGTATGTGTTCTGAGTGAAATTCAGTCAAATGCAAGCTGGCTCACGGTAGAATTAAAATGTATCTGACTCAGTGCAAATATAGGGCATGAGAAATTCTTTGGTTTTGATTCTCCGAGCCTGTGAACACCGTCAAGTTCCAGCTTGGCATTAATTTATTCAGCAAAAAGATCAGGTGGCTGCTTTGCTTTGGGGACACGGGCATTGCCGAGGAAAACACTTTGTGGTGTGCATCTTTTGCCATACCACATGCTTGCCAAGTTGTCATAAGTTCTGTCAACCCTAAACGAGTGTGCTCTGTTAAAATGTGGGCTTTTCCAGGAAATGACGTACAAGCTCCCTGGCATCCAAAACAACCCATAAAATAGGATTGCTTTGGGTAGAAACATTTCAAATGCGGGGTGCCAAGTGGGAGATACTTGGTGCTTCGATTTAACTAGCAGTGCTGCACACATCAGATTCATGAATCATGATGCCAGTTGCTGAGGTTGCTGGAACACAGCCCTGCGGCAAAAAAGCGGAAAAACCAGGGCAGCAACTGAAGCACCAGATAAAGGCAGCAGCACTGTGGGCTTCAGAACAAGAGCTAGGTGCAAACAGTTTGAAAATTTTTCCCATCCCAAATCAGGACAAAAAGTCAAAATCTTGAAAAGTTTTGCAAATCAGGAAAAAAAATTATTAAAAACCCCATTTGGATCAACTGAAATATTTTGTGGCAATGATTCCAAATCTTTTTTCTAAAAACTTTGAGTCAAGAAATTTGTCGAAACAACCCTTTCTTCTTCTTTTTTTGCAAAAAGCTTTGGTTTCAATGAATCAGCATTAACCTCCCTCCCCCCCCAGAAAACACCCTAGTTGAAAAACTCCCAACCAGCTCTATTCAGAACTTGTATGGTAGATGGCCCTCTGGCACCTTTGCCCACTGACTTCCCCCGCAACAGGAAGAAGTGGATGAGGGGAGAGAAGAGGGAAGGCTAAGAACTGCACGGGCCTGACTAGTGCTAAGGGAGCAGGACTCTTAATTCCTCTTTCCTTTCCACTATGAGTAGAAGTTCAAGGGGTTTTGATTTGTTTTCCCATGGGTGATTATAGTAGGTTTTAAGAGATGGAAGTGCATGAAAACCCTGCCTTTGGAGCGTTCTAATCATTCTGATGCTACAAAGAAGTAATAAAATTGCTGATTTCTACTCTTACTGGGGCAATGGACATCCATGTAATATCTCTAGTATCTTCATATACTGAGAAGAAAGGGACCAAACTGATTTAATTCCAATCTGAAATCTTTTCTGTGCACTATAAATATGCTCCTAGGAGAAAATTCTTATCCTCTCTAACAATAGGTGATGTCCAAACTTACAAGGTTCAGCATCTCAGCACTTAAATGAAGCCAGATGCTGAACCTTGTAAGTTTGGGCATCACCTATTGTTAGAGGCGATAAGAATTTTCTCCTAGGAGCATATTTATAGTGCACAGAAAAGATTTCAGATTGGAATTAAATCAGTTTGGTCCCTTTCTTCTCAGTAGACTTGACTATACCTGCAAAACTAGTCAGGAAATCTCACAGGAGCAGCCTTGCTTGTGTGAGATCTAGTAATTCTTGCTCCTGATTGGGCCACGTTAACCCAACAGCAGTCCTTCTCATCGTGGCTGGACCGTGGGCAGGTGGGTGAAAGTAAACACGAAGGAAAATAAATGATCCAAACCTCCCATGCCACATTCTTGTTGTTCTTAAAAAGTCAGTTCTGCCACCTTGTCTCTGGGAATTGAGAGGGAAGAAGGGTAACTAGACAAAGTTGTAAAAAGGGTGGGAAGGACAGTAAGGAACCAGAGTAATCCAGATGTGTATTACTTTGCGTAACTGAATTTACCATTGTCCTTCCTCTGTCCGTCCCCCTCTGCTCACTTGTGTATTGATGACCATCAGTTGTCATGTGTTAAATGTGTATGGTATGCTCTCTTGTGCAGGGATCAGGTATTGTGAGGAACCTAATACATTTCTGAGTGCTAAATAATAGGTGATAAGTGTAGAATTTAGAGAGAAGCCTGAGCCAAAACTCCAGAGTCTGAAAATGTAGATCTGGACTTTTGTGGCTAGCCCATCCTCTAAAAAGGGCTGAACCAAATCCCCAAATCAGGGGCTCTGATCTTTGCAACTGAAGTCCTCTCTACTTCAAGGCTGCATTTGAATTTTTTTTCTTATTCAAACCAGTTTGCCAGTCCCATCGAATGTGAGATTAACTATTCGTGCTCTAGTAGCATCCATCATAATGTGCTAGGTGCGGTCCAAACACAGAGTGAGACAGTCCCCGCCTCTAAGAACTTCAAATCTCAGAAGCCAGGAAACAAATGGACAGAAGAAGAGAGGGATGAAATAGAACACCTTTTGTTAAAAACTAGAGTTGAGGTTAAAAACTCTCAGTACCTTAAACTTCTAAATAACATAACCCTCACAAAAACAGTTCGTGTTTAATATATTCACTTTAGTTGGCTAGCACATCTTACTGCTCTAGAATTTCTGGGATGCTGTCCCTGAAAATATATTATTTTCTGATTTAAAGGTTTAAGTGGGACTCTACTGTAACATACAGAAAAAAATGCATATTTTTGTGGGGGTGATGGAAATATTTTCTTTTCTGTGTGCTACAGAAGCCACATTACTCTGGAGTGGCAGGGCCACCTTACAGACATCACGTCCAATATATTTCATGTGTGTAAAATTCAAGTGGTTTTCTTTCCTCCTCCCCTGCCTTCTTGGATTTCCGAAATGGATATATTTTGGGCAAATGTGCATTTCAGTAGGGCCTGAAATGAATGTTGCTTGCACAGCTCAAGTCCAATAGATGGTGGATTGAGATCTGAGAAGATAAGTGAAGGCACTGTAATAGTAAACATTGTGGGAAACTTAAAGAAGCCATAAACTCTAAATCTTCAACAGACCTGCAGTCAGCAATCATAATGTTTGTTTGCACTGGAGATTACATGGACTGCTAAAATTGGGGCTAGACAGGAAGGATGGCCTAACAGTTAGGATGCACTTGGGAAATCCAGGTTCAACTGACTGCTCTGCCACAGACTTCCTGTGTGACCTTGGGCAAGTCTCTTAGTCTCTTTTTGCTTCAGTTCCCCATCTGTAAAATGGGAATAATACTTCCCTGTCTCACAGGGGTATTGTGAGGATAAATACATTAAAAGCTTGAGAGGTGCTTGGCTATGGGCTATTACCATGGAATAAGTACCTTAGATAAAAAGCAACAATAGTGCATCATCAGAGACAGGAAAAGCCTTAATTTCACTGTTTTGAAACTTGACGTGGACTCTATTGGTGCACACTTGGAGTTCACACCTGTTGCTGCCACTGCTGTCTGAAATCAAGACCAATCCCTGGAATAGATGAGGCCTACAATTTTTATTTCTTAATTATCTTTGTTTAAGGGCATGTTGATGCATTGACAGCATTGTCTGACCTGAGACAGGAGCTTTTACATAAAAATAATGTCATGCTAATTAACAATGACAACCTTGAGCCCACATGTAAGGAGAGAGTTTAAGGTAGACATTAAATAACCTCTTCAGAATGGAACCCTAACATATTTCTAATACGAAATGTGCAAAAGTCAAAGTACTGCTGAAACAAAATGGCTATAAAACTATAATAACTGCAATAAAATTCTTAAGTGCTGGGTGAATCTTCAGAAAATGACCACCCAGGATGGGCAAGTTTTGATAGCTACTTTGTTTGGACCTTATCTCTCTGGCACACTTTCGCACAGTATTATGAAATAAGTAATACCAGTCTCTTCTGTTGCCTGAAGGGGAGTGCCCCATGATGAGCTAAGTGTTTTACAGAGTTGTCTTGATCTTTTAATTAAGATACTGGCGTGAATAGGAAAAGAATCAGGTTGTTGTGTTTCATGAGAGATCTCAAGACAGTGAGACTAAGGCCTGGTCTACACTACGAGTTTAGGTCGAATTTAGCAGCGTTAAATCGAATTAAGCCTGGACACGTCCACACGACAAAGCCCTTTTTTTTTACTTAAAGGGCCCTTTAAACCGGTTTCTTTACTCCACCTCTGACGAGGGGATTAGCGCTAAAATCGGCCTTTGCGGGTCGGATTTGGGGTAGTGTGGACGGAATTCGACGTTATTGGCCTCCGGGAGCTATCCCACAGTGCTTCATTGTGACCGCTCTGGACAGCACTTTCAACTCAGATGCACTGACCAGGTAGACAGGAAAAGCCCCGCGAACTTTTGAATTTCATTTCCTGTTTGCCCAGCGTGGAGACCACAGGTGACCACGCAGAGCGCATCAGCACAGGTAACCATGATGGAGTCCCAGGATCGCAAAAGAGCTCCAGCATGGACGGAACAGGAGGTACAGGATCTGCTCGCCATATGGGGAGATGAATCAGTACTAGCTGAACTCCGTAGCAGTAAACAAAATGGCAAAATATTAGAAAAAGTCTCAAAGGCCATGAAGGACAGAGGCCATAACAGGGACACACAGCAGTGCCGCGTGAAAATTAAGGAGCTAAGGCAAGCCTACCACAAAGCCAGAGAGGCAAACGGAAGGTCTGGGGCAGAGCCGCAAACATGCCGCTTCTACGCGGAGCTGCATGCCAAGCTAGGGGGTGCAGCCACCACTACCCCAACCGTGTGCTTTGACTCCATCAATGGAGAATCACGCAACAGGGAAGCGGGTTCGGGGTACGAGGAAGATAGCTCACAGCAAGGAAGCGGAGAAATCGGTTTCCCCAACAGCCAGGATATGTTTATCACCCTGCACCTGGAACCAGTAACCCCCGAACTCACCCAAGGCGTGCTCCCAGACCTTGAGGGCACACAAGGGACCTCTGGTGAGTGTACCTTTGTAAATATTACACATGGTTTAAAAGCAAGCGTGTTTAATGATTAATGATTAATTTGCCCTGGCAATTGCGGCCAGTACAGCTACTGGAAAAGTCTGTTAACGTGTGTGGGGATGGAGCAGAAATCCTCCAGGGACATCTCCAGAAAGCTCTCCTTCATGTACTCCTAAAGCCTTTGCAAAAGGTTTCTGGGGAGGGCTGCATTATCCCGTCCACCATGGTAGGACACTTTACCACGCCAGGCCAGTAGCATGTAGTCTGGAATCATTGCATAACAAAGCATGGCAGCGTATGTTCCCAGTGTTTGCTGGCATGCAGACAACGTCCATTCCTTATCTCTCTTTGTTATCCTCAGGAGAGTGATATCATTCACGGTCACCTGGTTGAAATGGGGTGATTTTATTAAGGGGACATTCAGAGGTGCCCATTCCTGCTCGGCTGAACAGAAATGTTCCCCGCTGTTAGCCACGTGGTGGGGGGGGAGGTGAAGTGATCATCCCAGAGAATTGGGTTGGGGGGGTAGTTGGGTTTGTGCTGCACAGTAACCCGGAAACTGCAGCCCCTCCTTTTACATTGCAAACCCATTTTAAATGGCCAACCCAATGGGTGCTTGGTATGGGAAATGAGGGCGCTACTGTTTGAAACCATTCCCACATGTTAAGAAGGTTAAAAAAGCCAAAAGACTATGGCTTACCATGGCTGCCTGCAAGCCGAAATCTGTTGCCTGGCACTGCGCGAGTGATCTCTCACACCAAACTGGCAGGCCCTCAATATAAGAGGAAAAATGCAACCTTGTAACGAAAGCACATGTGCTGTGTAATGCGAACAGCAAAATTTAACGTGAAAGAGTGTACCCATTGTTCTCTAAAATCTGTCTTTTTTAACCACCTCTCCCTTCTCCTCCACCGGCTACAAATGTTTCTCCTTCACAGAGGCTAGTGAAGATTAGAAGGAGAAAACGGCGGACTCGGGATGATATGTTCTCGGAGCTCCACATGTCCTCCCACGCTGACAAAGCACAGCAGAATCATGGAGGCAGTCAATGTCAGAGTGCAAAAAAGCACAATGTGAACGAGAGGAGAGGCAGGCTGAATCGCGGCTGAAAAGAGCAAGTGGCGGGCTGAAGAGGATAGGTGGCGTCAGCTTGCTGACAGAACGCAAGAGTCGATGCTCTGGCTGCTGAAGCATCAAACTGATATGCTCCAGTGTATGGTTGAGCTGCAGGAAAGGCAGCAGGAGCAGAGACCACCGCTACAGCCCCTGTGTAACCAACAGCCCTCCTCCCCAAGTTCCATAGCCTCTTCACTCAGACACCCAAGAACGCGGTGGGGGGGCCTCTGGCCACCCAGTCACTCCACCCCAGATGATTGCTCGAGCATCAGAAGGCTGGCCTTCAATAAGAGTTAAAGTTTTAAAGTTTTAAACTGCAGTGTGTCCTTTTCCTTCCCTCCTTCCCAAACCCTCCCAGGTTACCTTGGCAGTTATCCCCCTAGTTGTGTGATGAATTAATAAAGAATGCATGAATGTGAAGTAACAATGACTTTATTGACTCTGCAAGCGGTGCTCGAAGGGGGGAGGGGAGGGTGGTTAGTTTACAGGGAAGTAGAGTGAACCGGGGCGGGGGGGCGGAGGGTTCATCAAGGAGAAACAAACAGAAGTTTCACACCGTAGCCTGGCCAGTTACAAAACTCGTTTTCAAAGCTTCTCTGATGCGCACCACGCCCTGCTGTACTCTTCTAACCGTCCTGGTGTCTGGCTGCACGTAATCAGCGGCCAGGCGATTTGCCTCAACCTCCCACCCCGCCATAAATGTCTCCCCCTTACTCTCACAGATATTGTGGAGTGCACAGCAAGCAGCAATAACAATTGGAATATTGGCTTCGCTGAGGTCTATCCGAGTCAGTAAACTGCGCCAGCGCGCTTTTAAACATCCAAATGCACATTCCACCACCATTCGGCACTTGCTCAGCCTATAGTTGAACCGGTCCTGACTACTGTCCAGGCTGCCTGTGTACGGCTTCATGAGCCATGGCATTAAGGGGTAGGCTGGGTCCCCAAGGATAACGATAGGCATTTCAACATCCCCAACGGTTATTTTCTGGTCCGGGAAGAAAGTCCCTTCCTCCAGCTTTTGAAACAGACCAGAGTTCCTGAAGACGCGAGCATCATGTACCTTTCCCGTCCATCCCACATTGATGTTAGTGAAAAGTCCCTTGTGATCCACCAGGGCTTGCAGCAGCATTGAAAAGTACCCCTTGCCGTTTATGTACTCGGTGGCTTGGTGCTCCGGTGACAAGATAGGGATATGGGTTCCGTCTATCGCCCCACCACAGTTTGGGAATCCCATTGCAGCAAAGCCATCCACTATGACCTGCACATTTCCCAGAGTCACTACTCTTGATATCAGCAGGTCTTTGATTGCGTTGGCTACTTGGATCACAGCAGCCCCCACAGTAGATTTGCCCACTCCAAATTGATTCCCGACTGATCGGTAGCTGTCTGGCGTTGCAAGCTTCCACAGGGCTATCGCCACTCGCTTCTCAACTGTGAGGGCTACTCTCATCCTGGTATTCTGGCACTTCAGGGCAGGGGAAAGCAAGTCACAAAGTTCCATGAAAGTGCCCTTACGCATGCGAAAGTTTCGCAGCCACTGGGAATTGTCCCCCACCTGCAACACGATGCGGTCCCACCAGTCTGTGCTTGTTTCCCGGGCCCAGAATCGGCATTCCATGGCATGAACCTCCCCCAGTAACACCATGATTTGCACATTGCTGGGGCCTGTATTTTGTGAGAGGTCTATGTCCATGTCAATTTCCTCATCACTCTTGTCGCCGCGCTGCAATCGCCTCCTCACCTGGTTTTGCTTTGGCATGTTCTGGCTCTGCATATACTCCAGGACAATGCGCGTGGTGTTCATAGTGCTCATAATTGCCATGGTGATCTGAGCGGGCTCCATGATACCAGTGCTATGGCGTCTGGGCTGAAAAAAGGCGCGAAACTATTGTCTGATGGAGGGAGGGAGGGGCGAGTGACGACATGGCTTACAGGTACAGGGAATTAAAATCAAGAAAGGTGGCTGTGCATCAGGGAGAAACACAAACAACTGTCACACAGAATGGCCCCCCCAAAGATTGAACTCAAAACCCTGGGTTTAGCAGGCCGTTGATTTCACAGAGGGAGGGGGAAGCAAATGAATACAGAACAAATCTGGTCCATCTATTTTTTACATCTTACGCTGGCAGCAGACGGTGCAGCATGACTGATAGCCATCGGCATCTTCTGTGTGCTTGGCAGAAGATGCTGTACTACGACTGCTAGCCATCGTCGTCAAGACGGTTCAATAGGACTGCTGGCAAGACTGAGTTTCCAGGAGTCAAAACATGTCTGCCCAGGTGCCTCTGATCGAACTCACTGAGGAATACGACGATGATGGATACCAGTCGTAATACACCATCTACTGCCAAAAGGCAATTAGCTGCTGCTGTGTAGCAATGCAGTACCATGTCTGCCGGCACCCAGATGACATATGGTGATGGTGAGCTGAGCTGAGCTGAGCTGAGCAGGCTCCATGCTTGCCGTGGTATGTTGTCTGCACAGGTAACCCAGGTAAAAAGGCGCGAATCGATTGTCTGCCGTTGCTCTGATGGAGGGGGAGGGGCCTGACGACATGTACCCAGAACCCCCCGCGACACTGTTTTTGCATCATCAGGCATTGGAATCTCAACCCAGAATTCCAATGGGCGGCGGAGACTGCGGGAACTGTGGGATAGCTACCCACAGTGCAACACTCTGGAAGTCGATGCTAGCCTCGGTACTGTGGACGTGGTCCGCCGACTTAATGCACTTTATGTGGGGGGGACACAGAATCGACTGTATAAAACCGATTTCTATAAAACCGGCTTCTATAAATTCAACCTAATTTCGTAGTGTAGACATACCCTAACTCTGTTGTATGTACTCTACTGTTAGGCTACTACTGAAATGTCACTTTCCCATGAGTTTTGTGATGCTGGTGCCTGGGGAAATTGCACTATGTGTGATCAGAGCCTAAATAACTGATTTGGAATTAGTCTGTTTGAAAATATCAGCTGACAGATCCACCTGCTGGAATGTTTCGTTCCCATCACCAAAGACTCCTGGTGTGTTACGTTCAGACTTTATCTGCCAGGTTGAATCCTAATTGAGAGAATGCCTGAATAATGACTTGGGCCAAGATTATCCCCTCTCATGGTCAGACCGATAGGAGTGGGTTGTGGAGGAGGAAATCTCTGTAAGGATCCCTCTGAGATGAGGCCTCTACATGTATTGTCACATCAAATGAGGACTGTAACCCCTCACAGGAAATATTCCAGGCTGTGCACCCAAGTATTCTGGATCGCTGTGCCTCGACTTCTTTTAGTCGCTGAGGCACCTCTGTTCCAACGCCCTGACTGTATGTCTCCAATCCATGACACTTTGACCAAGGATTTTTTTCCAAATGTCATGCTTGCAGTGATGTATAGCGAGGTACCCTTATTACAAAGTACTTCCCGAACTTGTGTAACATTTAAAACTGTTGTATGTAGATGGATCCAACCTCAGAGTTGAGGCCTGAATGTGAACGTCCTTCTATTCAGAGGGTGAGAATCTGGAGGTTGGTTCCGGCTATTTCTCATGATACATGCACTCCATTGGGTTAGTTTACTCACCTTGTTTTGAAATAAGCTGGTCTGATGAAGAGAATGGACAGCCTGATGAGGTTTCCATTGTATTGCCACCTTAGCCCAATAGGAGAGGAAGTGTCTTGTTTGATTCTTCTTTGAGCTTTGTACTAACACAATGCTCTGTCCACATGCATCCCCCCCAGTAGGAATGTGTAGAAAAACTTCTCGAGCCCTTTCCAGTTCCTAAATCTGACACTGCTGCTCCTCTCTGTGTTTGGACAAAATGAGCAACGAAGCCAGATAAACAAATTTAAGGTAAACAGTATCTACACATATATCCTGATTTATAACGTAAGTGCATCAGTTAAAATTTACTTGAGTTTACCACAGTGTTTTAAGTAATGTTATTAAGAATGAAACTGCTTAGGAAAACTGAGTCTGTTTTTAGCCCAGACATGTAATTAGGGGAATTAGTAACATGATACGTCATCTTCAAGAACACACAGATACTGCGGTCAGAAACTTCATGCACCCCTCTGTAAGGAGATTCTGCTTGTAACATATGCTAACGCTCCCTTGCAAGTCTTCCGGTTCCCGTTAAGAAATAATTTGACTACAGTCAAACACTGTAAGGACTTCTGCATTTGTGGGCAAGTATTCAATGTTCATAAGACAGGGCTCGCACTTCTTACGGATTTAGCATCATCCTTCTGGTGGGGGGCAAAGAAAGTATTTTCGAAATGTTCATGCGCAGCTGAGCATGAGGAATCTGCACTGGCATGGTCTGAAAGAAATATACATTGTAATTCACAGACCGTTCCTTATTGAAGTTTGGGTGAGCTCAGGATTTTGTTAATGGTCCTTGTATAGCAAAGATAACTGGTTTCTGACCACTGCTGTTTCATTTTTTGACTCCAAACATCTTACTGAACCTTCTAATACACAGGGGGAATAGCTCTATGGAGGAAGAAGTGGCCATTTTTACATAGGCAGAGTAGAACCTCATCACATTAATGGGTCATTAGAGCAGTGGTGGGACCAGGAACATTTCTGCCGCTTTCGCATTGGAATGCAGATAGGCAGCATGTCTGCCTCCTAAATATACCACGAGGATTGGTAGAACTGGCCTTCTTTTCTGGCCCCAAAGTCAGCCCCTGGACATCTGAGGAGGAGCTCAGTCAGCCACTACACCAGTGATTTCCCAAGCCCCGCTCCACCCCTCAGCTCCTGCCCCACCTCTTGCTGTGGCCCTGGCCCCGGCTCCAGCCTCAGGCCCAGTCTGCGGCCTGGCCATGGTTCAGCTCCCAGACCCAGGCCCACACCTAAGCTTGGCCCCCAGCCACGGCTCCACCCCCGGCCCAGACCTGCCCCCAGCTGTGTCCCCTTTACTCCTGTGTGCATCCCCCCTCCCCTCAGGAGCTGTGTCCCCACTCCCGGCCACAGCTCCCAGGGGCATGGATGGGTTGCGGGGGCATGACCCTGAAAAGTTTGGGAACCGTTGCACTACCCAAATATTTGAGGATTAAGGAAGGATTAAGCAGATAAAGGCCACTGGGCCCCCTCTTGACGACCGCCCCAAGTATATTGGGGGACACACCATCTGATATTTGGGGGTCTGACTATTAAGATTTAAATTTGATTAGGTCAAAAAGTCAGTGCACCCAAAAAGATAAAAGAGCTGGTTCTAAGGAGCAACACCAGGAGCTTGCACAATGTTCTTACAGGTCAGTCCACGATTTTAAAATGTTTCTGCCGTTCAGGAGGAACACCTGGGTTCCGTAGAAATAACCCTCCCCACACACTTGCTCCAAATCTATGGCAATTTTTTTGTAAAGAACTGCACTCCAAGCTGAATCTTTGTATTTTCACTTCCACTTGGAAATGGAACCAGACTACTGGCAATCTCACAAGTAACTCAAATGACTCCCGGCTCGGTTGTGTAGATACAGAGGGCTTGGATAGTTCAGAGAAGTAAGCATCCAAACTTTTAAATGTTTGACAACAACCTGAACACTGAACTTTCTAAGGGTTCCTGTATCACTAACACCAATCTTTACTTTTTTTAAAGTCTTTTAGGGGTATTAATTTAGGACCCAGCCCTTCCACCAGGGCATGTCTACACTGCAAAGAGAAGATCTAATGGTAGCATATAGGCATACCCATGGTAGCTTTAATTTAGCTAGCACAGGTAACAATGGTAGTAAAGGTTTGGAAGCCTGGCTTCTGCTCATAGTAGCCACCCAATACAAGCATGCCAGAGACCCTGAGTACCTACTTGGGCTGTTAACCCTGTGCTGCCATGTCTTCATTGCTCTTGTTACCTTGCTCACTAGATTAAAGCTAGCATGTGCTACAATTACACTTTTACTTTGCAGAGTAGACTTACCCATACTTATGTGAATAAAGAGGACAAGATTAGGCTCGAAAAGCATCAAGTCAGTATTATTTGGAAATGATGAAGAATACTACAAAAAAGCGTTGGGCAATATGAAGTGCCAGATAAAGCAGAAAAGCAGGACACTCCATTGGAGATATTTTTTTTGTTCTGCTGCTAAGAAATGATGCATCATTTGGGAATCCCACTTCACTGCGTGGAATCTTTTTTTTTTTTTTTTTTTTTTTATCCTTTCTTTCAGTGCCCAATTTTGGATAAAGGGCAACTGTGGAAATATTACACCAAAGCAACAGCAGTGGGTGGCAAATTTCTCGGTTACCACAAATATCCTTTCCTACGTGAGGATCCAGATTGAATGCATTTTTATTTGTGTACCTAGTCCTCAATCAGTCTCGACTAAGGTCACAATTAAAAAATGGTTGGTTTGCCAATTTTCCCAATCAAAAAATGCCTTCTGCATCTCGCCAAAATCTTTCATTTCCCATTTTTCTTCTAACACTGTTCCCACCTACCCTGAGTACAGTCTCTGACTTCTCTCATTTTGATAAAGAACAATCAAGTCAGGCAACAGAGGCATACTATGGTATCTGATGAAGTCACCTGTAGCTAAAGTATGTTTATAAGGCACATGTGAATTAATTGAGAAAAGTGTAAGGAACAAAATGGGAACAGCGATTAAGCTACATGTTGCCAGGTCCTGGAAGGGAAATAGAAAACTAGTTGTTCTTTTTTCACTCTGCCTATTCCCATTTTATTAACATGCACAGTAAAAAAGGGGAGGGAGCGGTATGGAGCACCTAGAACTATGCCCGCTAGGAGCCATTACATTTGATGCATGTTTGACACGGTAGTGACTTGCCATTTTTACTTAAGCTGCCAATTTAGGGAGAATGGACAGTTTAGTGCTTAGTGCACTTGTAACAGACCCCGGTCGGCGGCGGGCGGGATTGAACGGGCGACCTCTGCAGCTTAGTGCATGAGCCTCTACTGCATGAGTTAAAAGCCAACTGGCTGTTAGCTAAGGCTGTAGAGCAAACTCATTAATTGCTCTCTCTTTAAGTGGTCTCGGAGCCACTAGATGGGACAGAACACCACACCCAGACGGTGTGTGGGTTACACACTGGCCTGGGATGTAGGACACCTACGTTTAATGCCCTGCTCTGTCACAGACTCCCTGTGTAATGATGGGCAAGTCACTTACTTACTCCCCAGGCCTTCAAAGATATTTTCTTCCATTGATTTCAATGGGAGTTCAGAGCCTATTTACCTTTGAGGATCTGGGCCTTACCATGTCTGTACAACATGTGGCAGTGAGCCTCCCAGTCCGGGTTGATGGACTCGGGCTAGTGGCTGCGTAGACTGTGCTTTGAAGTTGCAGCTCAGGCTGGAGCTTGGGGTCTGTGGCCCACCATCTTCTTAGGCTTCAGCCCCCAAGCTGTGATGTCTGCACAGCTATTTTTAGCATGGTGGTAGGACCCCGGCAAGTTTGTTAATTCTGGCTGCGTAGACTCTGTGCCTGTTTGGGCTTTTTAAAGGGGGTGGAGGAAGTGGTGCTATCTAACGGGGGTATTGTGAAAATAAATTAAAAATTGTGAGGTGTTCAGATGCTGTGGTGAGAGGAGTTGCATAAGCACCTTGTGATGGGGCGCACTCACCCCACACTGGACTGGGAAGGGTTAACCCTACATTGTGGGTTGAAGAAACCACGCCCCCTTTGCCCTACTGGGCATGCTCCAGGTGCACTGGTATAAGAGGGAGCAGCTCAGCTCAGTTGGGGCTGACCACTGGGGAGGAAGGATGTACTCCGTTGGCTCCGGACGGGGATCAGTTGAAGCCCCAAGCCGGGGAGGCCAGAGACACTGTAACCCAAGCAGATGCTAAGGCCCCTGCTGAGACCTCACTGCGTGAGGAGTTGCGGGAGAGAGTGTGGACCGGAGCACTGGGAACTACGGTAGGAAGCAGCCCAGGGGAATTAGGTACCGGCCTAGGAAGTGAGCCAGTGTTTTGAGTCAGCGTGTTTCAGTCGGAACCTACCTGCTGACTCAGTGGCATGCGCCCCTGCTGCCACCAGGACCCTGGGCTGGGGTCCAGTGGAGAGGGAGGGCCTGGACTCTCCTACCAGCACCGCCACCTCCCTCCTTGTGCGTGGCGGCTCCCTTCCCAACTGACTTTGGCTATTGGGCTGAACTGCCCAGCTATTAGGGGTGAATACATGGACTCTAGCCATTACGCCTCATCACCCTGCTGAGAAGGGCAAATATATGGACTTTGGCGGCTAGGCCTTACAGTCCTGCTAATTGGGGCAAATCTATTGACTTTGGCCAGTGGGCCCCACTGCCCTGCAAACTGGGGTGGATTTGCTGATTTTGGCCACTAGACCTTACTGCCCCGCTAAGAGGGGCGAACCTATAGACTTTGGCCTTTGGGCCGCACTGCCCGGCTCTTAGGGGTGAGTACATTGACTCTAGGCATCATTGCCCTGCTGAGAAGGGTGAACCCATGACTCTGGCCACTAAGCCTTACTGCCCTGTCTTCTTGGGGCCATTATACTGATAGTAGCTACTAGGCCATACTACCCCGAATCTATTGACACTGGCCATTGGGCCGCATTGCCCTGTCTCACTGGGGTGAACTTACTGACTATAGCCGCTGGGCCTTACTGCCCTGCCTACGGCGAACAATTTATTGACTCTGGCCATTGGGCTGCACTCCCCTGCTCAGAAGGGTGAGTATATTGACTGGAGTTTAGGAGTGTGATGGGGCGCACTCGCTCTGCAATGGATGGGGTCATCCCCCAACCCTGTCACACACCAAAAGAAACCATATAGTTATCTCAGTGTCAGCTCTATTCTCTTGCACTATGGAAAATACTTTGAATACCGATGTAATCTAACTGCAAATGCTTAGTTATCTAAAGCAACTGGCAAGTTATAAAGGGCCACCAGAGTACTTTTTTTTAGGGTAGCATTAATTCACAATCCAAACAAATGTATTATCAGGTTTGTTTGGTTTTTGCTATGAAGACAAAGAGTAGCACAGCTGGGGATTACCAAGCTGTTAGCAAGGTGCACTCAGAAAAACTGCTGGTTGCTACCTGTCTCAGATTTTTCAGGCCCTGGTTCTGGAAGCAGGTGGCAATTTTCCAGTTAGGGTATGTCTACACTACCTGCTGGATTGGTGGGCAGCAATCGATCCAGCGGGGATTGATTTACCGCGTCTAGTCTAGACGCGATAAATTGACCCCCCGAGCCCTCTCCCGTCAACTCCTGTACTCCAGCGCCATGAGAGGGGCAGGCAGAGTCAATGGCGGATCAGCAGCAGTCAACTCACCGCAGTGAAGACACCACGGTAAGTCGATCTAAGTACGTTGACTTCAGCTACATTATTCACGTAGCTGAAGTTGCGTAACTTAGATCGTTCCCTTTCCACCCCCCCCCCCAGGGTAGACCAGGGCTTAGTGTCAAGTAATGAAGTTTAAAAAATTAGCTCCACAAAGAAATAGAATGCTAAAGGATGTTTAGCTACTATGGCAAAACCTGCTGAAGTTCAGAGACGAAAAATTAAGGCACTTGCAAACTATGAAAACGGGACAGTGCCATGAGGCCAGATTTTGCCCTAATTTGGTGTTGCCTGGGTACAAGTCAGGCAGAGTTTGGCCCAAAGATATACTCACCCCCTTAACTTTCCCCTGTGTTGCTCTGCTCAGCATCTTAAGTATTAGTTACATTTTGATTGCCGAACAGCTATAGAGCACTGTGGCTGCATGAACATGATGGGGGTCACATTACGTGATATGGGTTTTTAAAAAATGTAATATAAAACCCCTCTTTTTCAGGGGGAACTTTGTTTTCTATGCTCTTCTGCTTGTGCATAATTTTGAAAGGACAAAACGTAAATGTAAAATGTAATAATGGAGAGGAAGGTTAAGTCGCTGGGCTGCAGCTCTAGTGAGCCGCATTCATTCAGTTCCCGGCTCTGCCAGACTCTGTGACACCTTTGGGAATTCACTGGGTCTCCATTTCCATTGGTAAATTAGGGATGAGAGTGCTGGCTTTCTCCCAGCTTTGCTGGCCTTGTCTGTATAAGCTTGGGTCATGAAAAGACTTCAGTAGGCTTAACTTGAGCAGTCCCATTAAGTTACGCATGTGTGGAAGTCTTTGCAGTCAGGAATTTAGGCCTAGATCCTCAGAGGTATTTTATTTTTTATTTCCATGGGTGTTAGGTGCCTAAATACCTTTGAGGACCTGAGCCTTAGATTATAAATTCTTTGAGTCAGGGACAGTCTCTTACCAGATAATAGTACACCACCTAGTTGAATGGAGCCCTGGTTTTTGGTTGGCACCTCTAGGGGCTGTTGCAATACAACTAAGGGTATGTCTACACTACCCGCCAGATCACCAGGCAGCAATCGATCCAGCAGGGATTGATTTATCGCGTCTAGTCTGGACGCGATAAATCGACCCCCAAGTGCTCTCCTGTCAACTCCTGTAACTCTAGCACCATGAGAGGCACAGGCAGAGTGGACGGGGGAGTGGCAACAGTCGACTCACCGCCGTGAAGACAGTAAGTCAATCTAAGTACATCGACTTCAGCTATGTGAAAACGTAGCTGAAGTTGCGTAACTTAGATCGATCCCTCCCCTCCCCCCCAGTGTAGACCAGGGCTAAGAAGTAACATTATGCTGCTGGTTGGAGACCTCATAAGGTAAGATTTCAGAACATTACTTTGTCTTTTGGCTACCAAACTTCCCTTGAATTTAATGGGAATAATCACCCATCTTAATCTCTGAAAGCTGTTTTGAAAATGAACCCCTGCACAATGTCAAGCTTCAGTCCAGAAAATGTTTGCGCAGTAGAATAATAAAGCCCCTGAAAGCAAAAGGCTATGGGACTGGCTGAAATCCAGCGATGCTTATATGCCATTCTAATGCCGTGCGTGGCTCAAGTGCAGTTTAACTAGCTGCAAATTTCTGAGATTAGCACACAGTGAAACTGGGATATGAGTAAATCAAAGCCGTTCCAGGAGTACCTAATGCATGTGAGCTGGGAAAATAACTTAGTGAAGCACTGAGTTGTTGCTTAACCCTGGATGGAAGGTGGATCTTGCTCTAATTTGTACGTTCTTGTTGATTCAGAAATGTTACTTTTCCTGGCTTCTCTGGTCTGGCAGTTTGTTGTTTAAGCTCAAAATTGAATTGGTTTTGCCATAAATGTAATGGGATACATTCTGGCCTTGTTTACTCCCTTGCAGCCTCCTTTGAATTTAGTGTAGTTGCCCAGATGTAAATGAGAACAGAATTGCTCTTAATGATGATAATACTTTGCTGTCATTTATTTATATGATTTCTAAAAAAAAAAAAAAAAAATTTACGCCAGCTGCCGCTCTGGCTCATTGTATTTATTATGTATTCAAATTATAAGTATGTAAATCCAAAACAGTCACCCTGAGTTAGTGAATTCTGACAAATTCACGGCCCTGTAATATAGAGGAAGCTTGCACACTAAACTTGTGGATGCAATGAAACTTCAATAATTACACAGGGACTGACCCAAAGCCCTTTGGTGTCTATGGAAAAACTCCCGGGGTGGGATTATGGGTTTGAGTCACTTTTGGCACCTGTAAGAAATCCCATCCCTAGTGACTTCCCTGGGTTTTGGATTAGACTGGGCTCTAAATGACATTTTCTTGTAAAGTCACGGCTAAACTTTCAAACATCTACAAAACGCATATAATCCTGTTACTCCTGAAAACATTGGAATTACCCATTCCCATACCTGCGGGCACTTATCCGATCTGTTTGTAAATGTCAGTGGGTTCATTTTCATTTTGATAGCCCACCCATTGTGTGGACTTCAGAAGTGTTGTCCCTTGGCATCTTTTGCCACAGGCTGGTGAATGTTCCGTTTTCATCTCTTGAAAGGTATATGCTGGAGAAAGAGAATCCACACTGGGGGGAAGGTTTAGTGGGATGCTTTTGAGTTAGGGTGCTGGTCTAGAGAATTGTTCCTTTGCTAATTGAGCTAGTGAGGTTGCACAGGTAGAAGCTGCAGTGGCCCAGAGTTTTCACACTAGCCATCTTGTTTCAGGTGTACTGTGGGTTCTTACACAAATATCCCCTGGTGCTTGGCACAGCACCCTGAAGCAGGTTCATGACAGTATCTACAGCCGTAATGTCTTTTTGCACCTCCACACCTTTTTGCTTTGTTCTGTTGCTTGCTTCCAGTGGTTGTGTTCCTGCATGAGGAGCTCCCATGTGCTGTGAGGGGCTGGGGCTGAATCCTGCAATGCTCTCACAATTACAGAGACCATGACACAGAGAAAGCTAGGCTCCCTCCATCCACTATGGGACTAATTCCAGGGTCTGGAGGACTGATCTGTACTGTGACAAACAGCACCTCCTTTTGGTGACAGTGATCAAGAGCATAAAGAGCTAGTTTATTCTTCCTTTATGTTTAGTTTTAGTATTAGTATATTTTCTTTTTCCAGCTGAATTAACTGATTCTTTCTGTTGTGTTTCCTTCTGGGAGCCAGAGATGAGGCCAAAATAGTATTGTGTGTGAGTGCATATATTTGTTTATAGTTAAAATATAATGTACTGGAAGATGTGAGGTCTCAAAGAGCTTTTAGAGAAAAAATTCTATACAGTTAGAACTTTCTTTTGATTCAACCATTTCCCACAACAATTTCCTGCAAACTATATTTAGTGCTAGAATATAGGGGCTGATCAAGGTTTGTTTGAACCTAAATCTAATTCTATACTGTTTCCTAGGCCAAATGTTATCCCCTTAAGATATGCTTCTCATCCATCTGGTGATTTTTGGCTTCTCTTAAGTTTCCTGTCAGCCTTTGGATACCTTTGCTAAATGTTTGTGATAGGACTCAGAATAACAAACAAAACATGCAGAACCTACTTTCAGTAAAGCACAATACTGGCAACAAACCTTTCTGGCTCAACTAGCGAATTTTACAGGGTTTCTGGTAAAACCCAAAGGATAGACATAAATAAATCAGCAACTGATACCATATTTTAATTTTTTAAAAAAAGGAATGATCATAAGTGTTTTCCAATAAAGCTAGAACGTCTCCAGATTTCCACCAAAACAAACAAAAAATAGGTGCACGTGGAAAGAGTTTTGTGTTAATAATTGGATAGCTAGCACTTTTTTCCTATGGGTATTTAATGCTTATTGGAGTTTTGATACTGACTTTGATAGTGACTACTGGACACTTATGATCAGGGTCTTCTCTATGTGAGCAGGTGCAGGACATGCGAAGGTTACTTTTCTTAGGGCTGGTTGAAAATTTTCCATGAACAATTTTTAGCAATGGAAAATTGGGGCTTCAGCTCAATTAAAAATTTTCAAGTGTCTGTTTTCCTCAAAAAAAATTTGTTGGAAAACCAAAAACCAAATTTCCCCCTATTATTTTTCTGCACTTTTCAGCAGTTCTCAGCCAAAACGATTTAGTTTTTTTTATTTTATTTTTTTATTAAATGGATAAATTGTCTGCTGACAAAGCCCTCTCCCCCTCTTTCAACCATTCTATTGATGTTGTTACTCTTTTTGTGTTCTTGTTTACTCTCACGCCCACTCTACTGTTTTCGTATTTGCAGATTCCCTCTGACAACTTGTTGCATATTCCTTTGTACAAGAAAGACACTGATTCACAGTTGTTTGACCCATTGGCATGTGATGTAGAAACTCACTTGAACAGAGCGCTATCTTCACCAATACGCTTATGGCTGGGTGGTGGGTTTCTGCAAGTTATTAGTTGCATGTCAGTGTGTGCATTCAACAGTATGCGTGTGAAATATAAACAGCTAATTCTCTCCTGTAAACATCTAATAGCTAGTGAGCTAAGTCTGAGCCAACCCATCTGAATGCACAGAAATCTGTAGTGTTAAGGACTCCTGTGTTTATTACCATAAAAGTACAGCAGTTCAATGAGTGCAGATGCCTTATACATGTGCATTTCAAGAGGGCGTTTGCCAGTTTGGCATTAGGCACCAGATGCCTGAAACTGGCAGTCAAATCCATTTGTCACCGAATAGCATGTCTAATCCCTGTTTACAGAAATTCTAATTCCCTATTCTAAGCAAATGGTCTTTATACCGTGTTCCTGGGGCACTCAGAGAGAGAGCAAGTGAGAATCTAGCTCCATATTGCTGTCATCAACACAACGTGAAACATTGTGCTATGCTTCTGAGATGAAACTGGATATGTGAGGCCCTGGCTAGCTTTTGCAGAGTGCCATGAAGGGCTTGTCCACACAGTGCATTAGCCCGCACAAAGGGGTTGAAAATTCTAGTGCAGACTAGCATGTTGCGCACTAACTGGCCTGTGTGGACTCTGCTGGCATGCAGTAAAAGTTCCCTAGTGCATGTTAATGTTAATGGATTTCACAAAACTGGGCAACAAAATGGCAGCTGAAATTCAATGTTGATAAATGCAAAATAATGCACATTGGAAAACATAATCCCAACTATACATATAAAATGATGGGATCTAAATTAGCTGTTACCACTCAAGAAAGAGATCTTGGAGTCATTGTGGATAGTTCTCTGAAAATATCCACTCAATGTGCAGCGGCAGTCAAAAAAGCAAACAGAATGTTGGGAATCATTAAGAAAGGGGTTGATAATAAGACAAAAAATATCATATTCCTTCTATATAAATCCATGGTACAGCCATATCTTGAATACTCCATGCAGATGTGGTCACCCCATCTCAAAAAAGATGTATTGGAATTGGAAAAGGTACAGAAAAGGGCAACAAAAATGATTAGGGGTCTGGAACAGCTTCCATATGAGGAGAGATGAATAAGACTGGGACTTTTCAGCTTGGAAAAGAGATGACTAGTGGGAGGTATGATAGTGGTCTATAAAATCATTACTGGTGCAGAAAAAGTAAATAAGGAGGTGTTGTTTACTCCTTCTCATAACACAAGAACTAAGGGTCACCAAATGAAATTAATAGGCAGCAGGTTTAAAACAAACAAAAGGAAATATTTCTTCACACAATGCACAGTCAATCTGTGGAACTCCTTGCCAGAGGATGTTGTGAAGGCCAAGACTATAACAGGATTCAAAAAAGAACTAGATAAGTTCATGGAGGATAGGTCCATTAATGGCTATTAGTCAGGATGGGCAGGGATGGTGTCCCTAGCCTCTGTTTGCCAGAAGCTGGGAATGGGCAATGGGGATGGATCACTTTATGATTATCTGTTCTGTTCATTCCCTCTGGGGCACCTGGCATTGGCCACTGTCGAAAGACAGGATACTGGGCTAGATGGACCCTGGGTTTGACCCAGTATGGCCATTCTTATATTCTTATTGTTTGAAATGGGACTATGTTAACATGAACCAGGGAATTATTAGTACATGGTGCATGTACTCAAGCCCTTAGAAAGGACCTGAGGCTGCAGCCAATGCCAGATCAACACATGTTGACAATGAAATTATTTGCTGTTGCTTTCCATACATGGTATATTCTGGTTGACATCATTGCTTTGCTTTGCAAAGAAGTCAAGCAGCGTTGGGTAAAGCTGGCAATTAACTCTGTATGTGAGGACCTTAAAGCACTTTTAAAGTCCTGGTGGGGGGGAGGCAAGAATTATTGTCTCCATTGTAAAGATGGGGAACTGAGACACACAGATTAAGGGGCATGCCCAGCATCGCTCAGGAATCCAGTGGCAAATCCAGGAATCGGACCCTAATTTCCTGGTCCTAGTCCAATGTCTTAATTTCTGACTCTCAGGGTATGTCTACAGCAATCGAGTGGGGATCGATTTATCGCGTCTAGTCTAGATGTGATAAATCGACCCCCGAGCGCTCTCCCGTCGACTCCTGTACTCTAGCGCCTCAAGAGGTGCAGGCAGAGTCACTGGGGGAGCGGCAGCAGTTGACTCACCGCGGTGAAGACACCATGGTAAGTCGATCTAAGTACGACGACATCAGCTACGTTAGGCTATGTCTACACTACGGCAGGGGATCGATTTCAGATACGCAAATTCAGCTACGGGAATAGCGTAGCTGAATTCGACGTATCTGATCTGACTTATCCCGCTGTGAGGACGGCGGCAAATCGACGGCTCCCCCGTCGATGGCGCTTACTCCTACCTGGGCTGGTGGAGTATGCGCGTTGATTCGCGGATTGATTATCGCGTCCCAACGAGACGCGATAAATCGATCCCAGAGAGATCGATTTCTACCCGACAATCCGGGCAGGTAGTGAAGACAAGCCCTTATTCACATAGCTGAAGTTGCATAACTTAGATTGATTCTCCCCCGCCTCCCCAGTGTAGGACCTGAGGCTCAATCCTTTTCTCTGTCCCTAAGACCTCCTTCCTTTCATAAACCAGAAGACCCACTGATGGTTGTATACCCCCCCCCCACTAAACCAGAAACTTACACAGTTGCTTAAATGTGTCCCTTCCATAGAAGCAGAAATTGAAGCTGGAAACAGGAAAACATAAAATGCATTGAGGGAAAATGACGGTAATTAATGTTACTTGATGCGGGGTGTGCACTTGTTCTCGTGTTGACTCTGCAGTATTCAAGAGGAGCTATACAAACACCCCATTCCTAATCTCAGCTCTGCAAAGGACCTGGAAACCTTCCATGCAACACCTCTGCTCCTTCCGGCTTTAGTCCTTCTCAACTATCAACATTTTCAGAGAAATCACCACATCTATGTAATTTGTGATTTAATCCATATTCTCTCCAGCAAGGAAATGCCCATTGCTCTTCAAGCCCCTCCTTATAAAACCAAACCAAAGACCCACTCTATATTACTGATGAATTCACTGACATTTCCAGTGTTACCAGCTCTTGCAATACCTGATCTTTTCCTTTATAGAGTCACAGACTTTTTAGGTCGGAAGAGACCACTGTGATCATCTCCTCTGATCTACTACATCACACAAGCCACAGGATTTCCTTGTATTTATTCCTGCTTCAAAACCAATAGCTGTGGTTGAACAAGAACGTATCTTTTAGAAAAACGTCCAATCTCGATTTTGACATTTCCACTGACAAACTACCCACATCCTTGGTAAACTGTTCCAATGATTAATTACCATCATTAAACTTTTTTTTCGCTTAATTCTACTCTGAATTTTCTGGCTTCAATTTCCAGCCATTGGAACTAGTTATAGCTTTGTCTGCTAAACTGAAGAGCCCTCTATTATCAAATTGCTGTCCCCTAACTTCTAGAATGATGTGATTACATGAGAATCTTAGCTTTTGTTGGGGGGGAAAAAAGTAAGTTTCTGGCCCTTGTGGTTTCAGATAAAAGCTTGGAAACGGAAAATGAGTGTAACTTTACTCAGAAACCTGAAGTCAAATAAAAAGAACCCAACAGTTATTATTTTAAAAAAACAGGCCATGATTTGACAAAGGACTTGGAAAATACCCCTGCAGTATTTGTATACATGTGCAATCAGTCGTGTGATTTGCTGCAAAAATGCCCAGGCAAATGTGGGATTTTGCATGTATCATTTGGTGACCCTTTAACTACTGCAGAAGTATTGTCAGAGGCCTCTTGAAAAATTGATCTTTTGTGTTGAAAAATAAGGCTGCTCCTAGTCAGTTTTATCAGACTCTAGTCTATGAAATGTATGGTATTGCCTAGCTGTTCATCTAATGTTGACATCTATTATTAAAACCAATTATTTAATAGTATTTATTAGTATTTTAGTTTCTTGATATCATATTCAGGAGCTGGGCCTTCCTGTATCTAACTTGAAACTAGTGCTCTAATAAAATCCTGCAAAGTCATAAATTGAGATCAGTTTTATCGGTACTGACATCCAGACAGGTTTTGGAATTCCCTTACGTAACCCAATACCCCATTTCCAGATCTATTTCCCTTCTCTCTCCTTTATAACTTGTCCTGTTTAGTGTAATTGGATTATTGATAATCCTAGAGTTTAACTGTGTCTCCGTAAAGGCTAATATATCAGATCCATAAGAATTTACTCAGACAGCTAAACCATCCTGTTTGCCCATAAACCTCCAATATTCATGTGAACAACTTTTAAACCTAATGAAATTTGACCAGATTTTAAAGCTGCAACTTTTAATCCCTGTAGTAGGAGTGCACAGACAGTGGCACTGGAGGCAGAGTATGGAATCCAAAATTATCTAGATCAAGAGGCCTAGACACCCCATCCAAGTTGTATGTGGGGGCTATTCCAGGCTATAATCTGGAGTAGCATCTGGGGGAGTGGGTGGGGCAAGGACTGCACCGTTTCCCACATTAGGATTGATTTTTGCCTTCCCAAGGTACTTGGTACCTCCCCACACAAACATATACGCATCTAATTAGCTTAAAGCTTGATTACTCTGGCTTTATGCAGGTGATGCGCATTTCACTCCCTGTGAGTCTGTTCTTCTTATTTCCAGAAGAATCATAATAAAATAATTCAGGTTCCTATTTCAAGCTAATCAGAGATGGGGAAAGTGTTGATTATTTTGTCCCCTCTCCCTGGCTAATGCAAGGTTGTTCCTTACAGCATAGTCTGGAGTATTGTGTCTAGTCTGGCTTTAAGAGATGAAGCTTCCACCACTTGGAATTCTATTCCACATGCTAGTAGACCTGACTCAGAGAACAATTTTTCTTGTTGTTCAGTCTGTTGCATCCTCTTTAAACAATTCATCTTCATCGTTGCAAAATAGTGCAATGGGATTCCTTCCCAAAAGGATGGAAATTCTCCCCCCCCCAGCTTGTCTCACAGGTTTACCTACAATAAAGGTTCTTCATAGTCTGTGTGCTGTGATTCCTGCTTATTATAGTGATCTCACTGTTGTTTGATTGCTTTCCCCTCTGTTTGTTGTCTCGTTGTGCCCTGCACATATAAAAAGTGCTTCATGTCATGATCCATGCTTATGATCTATACAAGAGCTCTTCACCTCTGCATCACATGCCATCATCACCCTCAGTTCAAGCCATTTGCCTTCTCATCTGGTCATCATGATGCACTACTTTTCATGGACATGTTAGTATTAGTTTCTGCTTGAAGAGAGGCCAGTGTAACCCATCTACTATGTGCATTAGGTTTTGTGAGGGATTTTTTTAAAGACTGTGAAAGTGGAGGTAACAGTTCGTGAAATCAAATGAATTTCCCCTAAATGGAGAATCAGGAAAGGGATAAAACTACAGGGGAAGTATAAAAGAATCTACAGGGCTTCACTGGGGTTTTGTAACTAGGGAGATAATTGCTACTTCCCAAGTGGATAAATGAATTCACTTCCCCTCCAGGAACTGTGTTAGGATGTAAGATTCTTGGCCAGGCAGTGAGTGAACCATATCAGTAAGAATGGTGTTAAAGGCTCTTGCCTCTTCATCTCTTTGTACAAGGTTTGAACGTGGTACAAGAATGCCCTTGCAGCATGATTAAAAAGTTGAACAATGTATAGGCAAACTGTGGTACCTGCTAACATGGTTTAAATGTGGTCATATAAGAGGACTATAGAGGTGAGAGTGAAATACAGAGGGGCTGTAGAGATAGCAAAGACCTTTATAGTCCCTTAGCAATCCTGTCTACCACTGTATTAAATCAATGGTTTTCTGACAGTCTCCATTTGTACTGTGTGCTGAAACACGTCCATGCCGTTGCTAGTCAGCTGGGAGAATGAGCAGCCACAAAGTGGAACCACCTCCATAGAATCCCTTTGCCTGATTGTACTTCCTGTGTCTAGGCGTCTTCCAGTAAAAGAAAACATGCTTCACATTTACAGACAAGTCCCACTTTTCCTACTGGATATTATTCAGTCTCGGAGGGTGGTCGGGGCGGGGGGAAGGAAGGGGGAAGGAGGGTGTCATAATTTTAACCTCCATTCTTTGTCCAGACCTGATGTTTGGAAAGTCCCAGTAGAAGTGCTGGCCAAGTGACTAATAACTGGAAGTAATAAAATGGAGAAAGATAAAATCAGGAAGAGCAGTCATTATTTGTAAATCTGGACAAATTTTCCAGTAAACCACCACCACAAAACAAACCAACAACAACAACAAAACCTTCTGGAAACAGGAATTTTTGCAGCTGAGCCTGTGAAATCTCTGGATTAAAAAAAAAGCGCAAGAGAGTGAGAGAGAAGAGGATCCTTATAATCGTTAGAACTAGCTCTGAAAAGAGAGATGAGTGAATGCAATATTGGCACCTTAGGACTGGCACAATCAAGTTTCTGAAGGCAGAAGAGAAGAGGTTGGAATGCACCACATTTTCCCTGCATAAACTTTGGGAGGAGAGCAAGGTTTAGAACTCGGATACTTGCCCCCGTTTGCTAGTGTAAGCATTTATTTAAAGTAACTAAAGCATAAGATATAAAGAAAGGGCTTACGTCTCTGGTTCTCTTCCTGCTACACGTTATCGTTATTATTACTATTTGTTTGTATTATGGTAACCCCTAGGAACCTCAGTCAAAGATTCATAGATTCCAAGGCCAGGAGGGCCCATTGTGATCTAGTTTGACTTCCTGTAGAGTACAGGCCAGAGAATTTCCCCTAAATAATTCCTAGAGCAGAACTTTTACAAAAACATCATCCAATCACTGATGAAGAATTCACCATGACCCTTGATAAATTGTTCCAATGGTTTATATATGGAGATATACTTATCTCATAGAGCTGGAAGGGACCCTGAAAGGTCATTGAGTCCAGCCCCCTGCCTTCACTAGCAGGACCAAGTACTGATTTTGCCCCAGAACCCTAATTGGCCCCCTCAAGGATTGAACTCACAACCCTGGGTTTAGTAGGCCAATGCTCAAACCACTAAGCTATTCCACCCCCTTTTCCCCTTAAAATGAGAACATAAGTAATTTTTCAGGATTAGTGTGCTGTGACACTTGTATTTTTATGACTGATTTTTGTAAGTTAATTACTCTCACCATTAAAAATGTATGCCTTAGTTCAAGTCTGAATTTGTCTAGCTTCAGCTTCCAGCCATTGGATTGTTTTTTCTCTGCTAGATTGAAGAGTCCATTATTAAATATGTGTTCCCCATGTAGATACTTACAGATTGCAATCATGTTAACCCTTAACCCTTCTCTTTGTTAAACTACGTAGATTGAACTCTTTGAGTCTATCACTATAAATCATATTTCTTGTGGTTCTTCTCTGTACACGTTCCAGTTTATCAACATCCTTCTTAAATTGTGGATACCAGAACTGGACACAGGATTCCAGCAGCGGTTGCACCAGTGCCATGTACAGAGGTAAAATAATCTCTCTGCTCCTACTCAAGATTCCCCGGTTTATGCCTCCTGGGATCACGTTAGCTCTTTTGGCCCCATCTGATTATCCACCATGACCCCCAAATCTTTTTCAAAGTTACTGCTTCTCAGGATAGAACCCCCTATCATGTACGTATGGCCTACATTCTTTGTTCCTAATCCTAAATCAAGGATCCTCG
The DNA here is from genome assembly GCF_011386835.1 of Chrysemys picta bellii. Taxonomy (NCBI): domain Eukaryota; kingdom Metazoa; phylum Chordata; order Testudines; family Emydidae; genus Chrysemys; species Chrysemys picta. Next base: position 38,231,812 of record NC_088804.1, on the reverse strand, counting down.
GTGTTCTAGGTACTGTTCAGACAAATAACAAAGAAGATGAGTACATGTGGCACCTTAGAGACTAACAAATTTATTAGAGCATAAGCTTTCGTGGACTACAGCCCACTTCTTCGGATGCATCCGAAGAAGTGGGCTGTAGTCCACGAAAGCTTATGCTCTAATAAATTTGTTAGTCTCTAAGGTGCCACAAGTACTCCTGTTCTTTTTGCGGATACAGACTAACGCGGCTACTACTCTGAAACAAAGAAGATGGTTCCTGACCCAGAGAGTTTATAGTCCACTGGTGAAATTCTGGCCCCACTGAAGTCAATGGCAAAACTCCCATGAACTTCTGTAGTGCCAGGATTTCACCTTAGATATCAGACAGGATGCGGACAAAGCAGACACACAAAGTGGGGATCAAAATACTAATAAATTGGTAGTTAGCTGCCATCTGGCAGCCATTGGATTGTCTGTTGAATTGAACTGGTTATCTCACTCCAGTTCGTAATGTTCACCCACCATAACTGCCATAGAGAGTCCACCTCAGAGGAGGTACCAAGGATATGATTGGCATGAAGACACCCTCTAGAGACACACCATGTTGGGTGAGGCACACTGCCAGCTTTCTTGCCCAGGCTATTCCTGTTGCGAGGACAGTCCCAAGGCTGGCCATCTGGCACTTATATACATTTTTAAAAATACAAGTAAATGACTCCTTTATAGTAAAGGCATCAACACTTGCTGGGCTTGTTTCTCCACTGCTTTGCACCTCATGTGTCACCATTTACACTTCTGCAAAGTTTGATATAAAATGCTACCGAATCAGGATTGTCCACTCACTAATTACGGTGGTAGCATTTTTCACACCATTTGCATGGGTGTCAATAACAACACAAGGTGCAAGTCAGCAGAGACTCAGTCCTCATAGCTCAATGATAGAGAGAGGACTAGTTCCTATGGCAATTTTTGAAAACTCCTGAGAACAAGAAATGTGTGAAGTATAATTTTTTGTCAATAGAATTCAGAAGAATAGAATGATGGCAGTGGTCCAGCCCTTTCAGTGACGTGGGCCATGCCCGCAGTTGTGTGGCACCCTGTGGCCAACATACAAAAACAAAATGGCATCCTCCATGCATTGTGACTTTGCACGTACACTGCGTGTGAGGTCATGCTGTGCGGAGGGTGCCATTTTGAGAGCAGGCTGCCAGTTGGACTATTCTGACTTAGATTTCAAGCTCTTTGGGTAATGGAATGTCTGTTTTCTTTTGTTCTGTGTTTGTACAGTGCTTAGCACGATGGGGGCCTGGTCCATGACTGGTGCTCGTAGGCAGTATTGCAAATAATAATAATAATCTATAGCTTGGAATAGAAATCAGGTATGTGGACAGTATTACTAGTACAACAATCAATCAAAACCTGTCCCACATTATTTCACGTCTATGTACTTCACATATTGACAAGGAAAATATATGTCAAGACTCCAGCTGAGTGTACGTCTGTGTGTGTGAGTAGTTAACGTGTCAAGCAGGGACTTTCTCCATCATCAGAAATCAGAGGTAAATGACCTGAAACTTGGGTGTAATTGTATTCTTTGGTCGCTCTGTACAGTTGTGTGTTTTCTTTGCTCACAGATGGAAGAGAGCAGCAGATGACAGAGAGTTTTCTGATGCCAAAAAAGAAGAGAGCTGAGTTATGTAGTGCCAAGGAACATGACTGGAGTGTGCATGGTGGTGCTGACAGGCATGACGGAAGTATGTCTTGGTGGGGATCCAGATGAGCACAAGAGTGAAATGTGTGTCTTTGTGTGTGGAAGTAGCTTTTAACCTAACAGTGGGAAATAGGCTCTTTTCTCTTATCTAGGAGCACTGAAGGGATTCCACGACTAGCGCTGTGTGTGAATGTTGAAAGGTGCTTCACTGGTGATTGGAAGATGATGATGCAAAATAATCTAATATCATTCTGGGCTGTATGAACAGGAGTTTCGTATGTAAGACACAGAAGGCAATTGTTCTGCTCTACTCAGCACTCATGAGGCCTCAACTGGAGTACTGTGTCCCGTTCTGGGCACCGCACTTCATGAAAGATGTGCACAAATTGGAGAGAGTCCAAAGGAGAGTGTAGTGAGGTGGTCTGGCCTCCCATGGACTCAGAGGGAGAGGAACACCTCACTGAGCCCGGGTGGGCGGAGCCAGGCCATGCTCACCCCTCCCACCAGAAGTCAGTAGGCGGGACAGGAAGTATAAAAGATGGGTCTGGGCGCTCAGTTGGGCTGCAGCCGCTGGAGGAGCCAGATGCCTTCTGCTTGCTTCTGAGCTTGGAGACTGCTGCAGGCCCCTGTGGAACTGAGGACTGGCCAGAGCCCTCTACTGACCTGACCGCAGAGGAGTGGCCAGGACTACCGCAGGCCTTCTACCCGGACGATCTGGAGGACCCCCTACCGATCTACGTACACCCCAAGGGGGAGTTAGGAAATGGCCCGGGAGCAGCCAACCCTAGTCTGGCTGCAGCACTGCCAGAAGTAGGTCACCGTGGCAGTTTCCCCCTCTCTAGGCCACGGAGCCATTGCCATCTGCAGGAGATAGGATGCCCAAACCCCTTGCTGCTCGACCCTGACTACTGGCCCAAGCTATTGACTCTTAGTGCCCTGCCCTGACTCCGGGTCTGGGTTCCCTGACTGGGTTTGTGGCTCGGCCCTGACCCTAGGCCCGAGACATAGACCCCCTATTGCCCCGCCCTGCCTGAGGGCCTGGGCTATTTAACTGTGTTCATTGCTCAGCCCTGACCACAGGCCTGAGCTAGAGACGCTTGTCACCCTGCTAATTCCCCAGGGTGGGTGACGGACAGGTGTGTAGTGAGGCAGTGTGGCCTCCCACGGACCCAGACGGAGACGAATCCCCTGCTAGGCTACTACAGAGAGCAACAAAAATGATAAAAGGTTTAGAAAACCTGACCTATGAGGAAAGATTTAAGAAAAAACTGGGCCTGTTCAGTCTTGAGAAAAGGAGACTGGGAGGGACCTGGTAACTATCTTCAAATACGTTAAGGATTGTTCTCAAGAGATTGTTATCAGTTGCTCAGCTGAAGGTAGGACAAGAAGTAATTGGCTTAATCTGCAGCAAGGGAGATTTAGATTAGATATTAGTAAAGCTTTCTAACTATGCATATTTAAGCACTGGAATAGGTTTCTAAGGGAGGTTGTGGAATCCCCATTATTGGAGGTTTTTAAGAGGTTAGATGAACACCCCTTAGCAATGGTCTAGGAATACCTGGTCCTGACTCAGCACACGGGACTGGACTGGATGACCTCTCAGTCCCTTCCAGCCCTATATTTCTGTGATTCTATGATTTATGATAATTCCATCTGTAACAGGAGGTATATTTAGGAACATGCTTGAATAATGAGGGTAAGTATTTTTCTACTTTAATTATTTAAGCTACTAAAACTAACTCCTTCTGTCAAGAACTGCTATACACCGTGTAAACATGTTTAACTTCAGTCGTTTTCCTAACTGAGTTTCTCCTTATTAATTAATAACATTTTAGCTAATTTGCCTGTATGCCACAATGCTGGGAGTATTTATAAAGACTTAGGACAATAGATATGACAGGGGTCGGCAACCTCTGGCACGCGGCTCGCCAGGGTAAGCACCCTGGCGGGCCAGGCCGGTTTGTTTACCTGCTGCATCCGCAGGTTCGGCCGATTGCGGCTTCGACTGGCCACGGTTTGCCGCTCCAGGCCAATGGAGGCTCTGGGAAGCGGCGCGGGTCAAGGGATGTGCTGGCCGCCGCCCCCATTGGCCTGGAGTGGTGAACCACGGCCAGTGGGAGCCGCGATCGGCCGAACGTGCGGACGTGGCAGGTAAACAAACCGGCCCGGCCCGCCAGGGTGCTTACCCTGGCGAGCCGCGAGCCAGAGGTTGCCGACCCCTGAAATATGACATGTATGGAGATAATTAATAGTACATGATCCAAGACTTAGGACAATAGATATGACATGTATGGAGATAATTAATAGTACATGATCCAGAAATCATTAGAAACAGTTGTAATAATATTTTTGTTAATTTTGTACATGTGCCCAGAAACTTTTTGAAATAGACAATTTTATATATTAAAAATAACCCAACAGAAAGGTAACATGACTCTTGGTTCATGTAAATTAATATTGTTGTTTCTTCTGATCCAAAGCCCATTAACGTCAATGTGTGTCTTTCCATTGAGTTCAATGGGCATTAGATCTGGCCCCTACAGAAATTTTCCAGAAATTATCATTATTTTTTCCAGTTTTAGGGGACCTACTCTCTTAACATACCAGTAATATCTCTGAACAGTTACAAATATCAGGCCCCATTTGCCAAAGTATTGATCCAGTTTTATGCTGGTGTAACTCCATTGAAATAAATGGTACATGGTAGTGAATTAGATCTTCTTGCTTAAATTGTTTACAATCTATTTGGAGCTTTAAAATAAATTAAATGGTACATAGCTACTGATATATGACGGAGTAATTGTAAAGACATTTACTGGAATATAAGTATAATATTGGAGTAGATCTGTGTTATGCACTATCTTCTGCTCCATTATTTTCATGGACTCATTTAATTAATCGTAGATCTAATCTACAGTATTAGTAAATGTCTTCATCAGCATCTTTAAGTAGCCATATAAATATAGCCAGGTAAGTAATTGGTCACCCAGGAACAGTAAATAACTTCCATTGTTCTTCTTTTTGAATCAAGATATGTCTCAAGATGGAGTGAATGATGCTTACTTCATTGAGGCTGACTTGAGCTAATGCTACTCAGTGATTTCTAAGATTCTGTCTATGTGGCTAATGCTATATTAAGCTCATGCAGAATGTAGAATATGTATGTGTCACTGCATGGTGATGCAACTGAGTTTCAGAAAGACCTATCCCATTGCAACGTCCTCACAGTACAATTCAAAAACAGTTACTCATCCTTTTAAGTGAGAGCAATGCTGACTTCTTCCTTCCACCCACCACATGCAGCTTCTCCAATGTTAATGACGTCTTCCAAGCCGCCAATCAAATGCATGACAAAGCCTGACAAAAAGGGTATTTCACGTTCCATATAGGCCATTCATGAAACGGAAAACAGAATTAAATCAGAAGGGGTTTAGACACATCTTCCATTAAAGCTAATGAAATTTGTGTCTAAATCTCCTAGACCGCTTGAAATATCTTAACTGATCTGTATGCAATATTGTTGCAGCTGTGTTGGTCCCAGGATATTAGCAAGACAAGGTTTCTTTTATCTTGCACGCTTGAGCGCTTATCTCTCTCACCAGCAGAAGTTGGCCCAATAAAAGATATTACCTCACCCACCTGCACCCATATGAACATACAAAATAACTCACCTCACCCAAATGAGGTATCTAGAGTGCTAAAGAAATGGGAAATGTTAACCTGACATGAGTGGGTTTTAGTAGTGGAGCAGTAAAAGCCATTTACACATTGTGGTGTTTGGGAATAGGAAGGGAATGCCTTAAGAAACAGAGACACTTGCTTAAAGGAGGATCAGGGAAACTGTTTTAAACTATTTTACTGCACTGTTTGAATCCATTATCCTGCAAGAGGCTTAGCACCCTTAGCTTCCATTAACTCTGATGGGAGCTAAGGGGGTTCAGCACCACAGGATCAAGCCCTTAGAATGAAAGCTCTTTGGGAGGGGGACTGTAAGCACTGAGGGGCCACTCAAATATATGGTGCTCTACACAGGATAAAACTGATCGTAAAAAAGTTCAAAAAGTCCTGTAAGAGCAGTATTTTACCCCAGTACAGAACCCCCTAGGGACCACTTAACAGAGGCTTCAAGTGGTGTCTAGGAACCTTGTGCTAGGATGAATTTTGCCCTAAGTGGAAAAATGTGAGGAATACAATTCCATATCCAGGTATAATGTATCCTCTGTTATTAGGTATTTAAAAAAAAAAGTTTGGTTTACGCCTCGAAGCTTGAGAGTTTATATTGCTTCCCAATCTCGGCCTACAGCAGGGGTTCTGCTGTAGCGCTGCAGGTACTGAGCACTGTAGGAGAAAGGGTAGTGAGCTAGGTGGGCCACTGATCTTCCAGTGTGGCAATTCATATGTTCCTAATTATCGGTCATAAAGTAAAATTGGCAGTGATATAACATGCTGTAAATTCTTTGTTTGTTTTTATGTATCTGGTGCCTATCACAGTCTAGTCTAGGCAAATTATCACTTATTTTTGTGGTGCAGGACTAGTCCTTGAGTATTTCAACAACCTCTGCTATCTATACCGGCAGCTCAGTCTCCTGTAATACTTGTACCAATTTGCTGATGGTTCTTCATGAAAGCAGTGTGTGTGTGTGTGTGTGTGTGTGCAAGTTTTACTCCTGACAGCCTGAATCTTATATGCTTTCTGGCCAACACTGTCCCTTGTGTGAATCTTCAAGGCATAATCCACCTGCTGACTGATGGGAGCTAGGAATAACCTTCCTCTGAAGCCAGGTCATCCCATAACCACCCACTGCAGGGATTTCTAGCACCTTCCTCTGAAGCAGCTGGTACTGACCACTGTCAGAGACAGGATGCTAGATTACATGGCCCCCTGGTCTGAGCCACTGTGTTCCTACCTCTGCCTTGTTAGCAATGTCTTGGGGGTTAGGGCTGAAAAAGTGGAGAGAGAAGAAAATATGAAAAAAGTAAAGGTGTAGGTGATACTTTCTTCTTGGGTGACATAAAATATTGTGGTTTTCATTTTTTTAAACAGCCTGCTAGAGAGAGGGAAATTTGGAGGGAATGTGGAAGGAAAATTGATCAGAACTCTAAAGAATATGGGCCACGTTTTCGGGAGGTGTAAATCACCATAATTCCACTGGCTTCAACCACTAGCTTAATTCACTGACTTCAGTGGAGCTATACCAATTTACAGGTGTTGAGAATCTGCCCCTATGTGTTTTTGTCCTCTTAAAATAACAAACAACAAGTATTTTAAACTCACCTCTGTTGCGATGCTTACAATAAATCAGCCAATTAATTATGGCTTGAGGGGCAGATCAGATTAGTTGGCACTTACTTTATCTAGTCATCATTTTTTTTTAAATATGCAAATTATATATTGTATATCTTTGATTGTATCCCTCTCCCCTGTCATGTCAGCTGTCTTTTAGGCCCCAATCCTGCAACGTTTTACATTTTTGTAAGTAACTTTATGTATGTTGGAAGTGTTTGCAGGCTTGAGTCCTTAGATTGTAAAATTGTAGGGGCTGGGGGCAGTGTCTTCATATGATTTACACAATACCCAGTGCAGTGGGGCCTTGGACTTGATTGGGGCCTATGGAAGCAATTGTGATCCAAATATTAAGCAATTACAATTAAATACTATGGGATTAGATGTTTTGTAAAAAATACTGTGATTTTAGTGTGTTGTTTTTTGTTCATTGATTTGTCACAATGGAAGTGTTTGGCTGAACCTCTGAGCCAAATCTTGGGGACGTTGGGACATTTTGGATTTGGATGTGAACTTGACTCTTGGTTCCTTTTTCTATAATGGGCCAGATAATGGAATCCTAACTCTCCGACCTTGAGCTATTGAAGTGTGTAACTAGAATTTGCAGCACAAGTTCGCTTTGAAATAAAATATGATCTTCATTGTCTCCGGGTGGCGTGCCCTGGCTACAGCTAGCAAACATTGGCTGGTATTTTCAAAGGGTCCTCTCAGCTGCCACATCTGATTGAAATTCAAGGGGAGTTAGGCCTCTTTGCCTCCTTTGAAAATCCCATGTGTTTTGTTTCTTACATAAGAAACCAAGAATAAAAATGTTAGTGTTAGTGGCAAAGAGTCATGAACCAGGAGTCCATTGTGCATGGCGCTGTACAAACAGGGAGCAAAAAGATGGTATCTGCCTCCTGCTGCTTCCATTCTAAGGCTGGGTCTACACTACCCGCCTGAATCGGCAGGTAGAAATCGACCTCTCGGGGATCGATTTATCGCGTCCCGTCGGGACGCGACAATCGATCCCCGAATTGACGCTCTTACTCCACCAGCGGAGGTGGGAGTAAGCGCCGTCGACGGGAAGCCGCGGAGGTCGATTTTGCCGCCGTCCTCACAGCAGGGTAAGTCGGCTGCGATACGTCGAATTCAGCTACGCTATTCACGTCGCTGAATTTGCGTATCTTAAATCGACTCCCCCCTGTAGTGTAGATGTAGCCTAAGTATAAAAGAAGACAACAGCTGGCTACAGACAGGGGAGTACAAGTCAGCATGATAGGAAGTGGTATCCGCATACAAGCAGCCTAAGGGGATAGTACAACCAGTAGAACTAATTAAAACAACCAAAAGAAGCGTGACTAAAATAGAGCTTAAGGGGTATATTCAGCTCTTGGTCCTGCTGGTATAAATCTAAGGTGCTTTCACTGAGGTTGAATGTGTGACTCTGGCTTGACACCACTTTAACTGAGAGCAAAAGCTGATGCAGGGTATTTACACTAGCTCCTGTGCTGGCAGTCATTTTTTTTTTCTGAGCAAGAAATTAAACGTGCAAATGTTGAAAGGAGCTGAAAGCAGCCTCTCCTTTTAAAGCAAATCAAGTCACTGGTCATGATTACAGTGGCTTCATTAACAGCCAACTCTAATCTGACCAAAGCACTTCGGGTGACCTCTTGACGCAAACTGCCTTGCAGCCTGTGCTCCGGGGCGTTTCTCGTGCAGTGATGGCTAGCGGACGGTGCTGGAGTGGCTTGAAGGCTCCCCCCTTTTAACAGCACAGATGATTACCCGGCTGCCCGCGCCCTATGCATTGTGGGGCTGGCACAGCACTGTCGCCTCTGAATGAGCTCCTTGAGGATGGGAGCCTGGGAGGGGATTAAATGCGGATTTGTCCTCCCCCCTCCCTAAGCAGGAAGCTCCCCCCCCCCATTTAGATGAGTGAAACTCCTGCCCCATGCAGCCTTCCTAAAGCAATTGCCCTGCGGAGCCGGGCAGCAGCTCGCAGCGGGCTGTGTTTGGAGAACGAGAGAAGGTGTCCAGCCCCCCCCAACGGGAGGTGGAAATCTGACATTGCCCTGCAAAACGAGGCCCTTGTTTCCCCAGCCCCGGCCAGGCCAGTGCGGTTAGGCGCCGTGGGTGGGAGCTGGGGGGAATCTGTTTTCCCAGGCTCCCTGCCATCGGGAATGACTGAAACGGGAGGAAATATTTCATTAGAGGCACATGCGCTTCAATTTCACATGATGGAAACTTCAGGATCAGCTTTCGCTTCCCCCCTCCGCCCTCCCTTGGCATGTGCAACGGGGAGAGAGTCCTCGGGCTATGCCCCTGGCCCCTAGAGAGCCGGAGGCTGCGTGGACCGTCTGCACCTGGGGCAATGGCTTCCGACGCGCCGCGGTGTATTCTTAACACGGGGGCTGTCGTAGGCGGTGTGTTCTGACGGGGCCCGATCCTTCTTAGATGGGAATTTTACCCTGGTCTTCACCGGGCGCTGGATTCATCCTGGAATACGCAGACCCTGTGTACACCCCCTTCCCAACGACACGTCCCCAAATATACACTCACTTAATGCACACCCCAGACCCAACCACGCACACACGTGTACACCCCCTACTGCTCATCCCTACCTCTGCGCTCACACCAAGTGCACCCCGTACACCAACGACCCACACGCTCAGCTACTCAGCCCTTTTCCCTGCGCCCACCCTTTCGTACAGTAACCTACACACCAACTACACACTCCTTCCTCCTACGCCTGCTGTTCCCCTATCCTTACACCCGCACACATCCTTCCTCCTCGTCTGATCTTGGTCTGCCCTTCCCCCCTCCCTTTGTCTATCTTCTGAAATGGGTGCTTTGCAAATATATTGTAATACAAAACATAAGAAGTAACCCCCCGCCCCCGGAAGATCACCCAAAGATCAGCTATCAGGGGGTAGCCGTGTTAGTCTGTATCTACAAAAACAACAAGGAGTCTGGTGGCTGTTAGTCTTTAAGGTGCCACCAGACTCCTTGTTGTTTCCAAAGATCAGAGTTATCAGGGCTGCCTGGTGAATGGTCAGTAGGAAATTGACTGGCTTGAAGGTGTTGAGAACGTTGAGTATCATTCGGGGGAACTGGTTCGAATGTTTAGGAAAGGCAGGAGAACCGGGTGGCAGAAAAGATCCCCCATAGAAGAGATGCTTTCACCTTTACCAAGCATGGACTCAAAGCCGATAACTTTAGGGATTTCAGTAGAGACCTGGCAATAAGAAAGAATGCCTGGTGCTAAAGTGGAAGGAATCAAAACTCTCAGCTTGCTTTTTTTCCCAGGTGTGTGTGTGTGTGTGTGTGTGTGTGTCCTACTACTGATCATTTCCACTGAGATGTCCTCTGCTTTAAAACGTGTTTGGATATGGATTTGGCTTCCCGGGGTGGGTGCCTGTAAAATCCCCTGTTACAGAAGATGCTGAAGCTCAAGTATTTGAAAACAAACCCAGATTCATTTTCTTCCAAACAAATGATCGGATTGCAGGAAAGGGGGGGGGGGAGGTTCAAAGGGAAATCCACACAATGCAAATATGTATTTATACAACCTGGGTACAAACTCCTTTCTGAATTTCATCTCATTCCCTCCCCCGCCAACCCCCCCCCTCCCCACCGTAAACATAGTACAGGGTTGCGTTAACTTCGCCTTCGTAAATATACTTGCGAAAAACGAATCTCCTTTGCATACAAATAGCCCACGTGTTATATTGTGTTTGTCAATGAACAACCCCCGGCTCGGAGCTAATCTCCCCAAAAGAAGTAGTGGTTTATCTAACTAGAGGAAATATAGTAGGAAATATAACGTGGATGCAATTGAATGAATCTGAAAAGACACAAACATGCGATCCTGGACTAAACGTACCTGTTGTTTTTTTACAGTAACAGGCTATCAGGCAGAAAGCATTCTTCTTTGCCTATAAAATGAACTCACTGCCTCCAGTAAATTGTGACAACTCCGGAGAGACCAGAAAGGAGAAACCAAAGAATCTCTGATGGGGGGGGGGGAGGGGGGATGGGATTGTTAAATGAGAAAATACATCGCCTTCCTGTGTGAATATCATGAAATCAAAATTAATCCAGCATGAAGCACACTGATGCTAGAGTTAAACTGAAACTCGGTTCCTCTTATTTCTTGCATTTTAGCAGGGAATAGTTTTTAGCCATTCTAGTTTCTAGACTTTTTTTTTTTTTAAAAACACCCAACAACAAAACAAATTCGTTTGCTAATTGATGCCTCAGAATAAAGGATCCGATTTGCTTTCATAGCGGGCAGGGTTTTTTTTAAATGTAAACTCATACGGATGGGAAATTGAAAATCAAAGTCGTTCTACGTCCAATGAATAAATCTGGTTATCCTAGTCCATGGAGCCATCCGTGTTCTCCTAAAGAATTATGAAAACTACCAATTGTTTTAGCGAGTGCAGTCTAGTTTAACCGGTATTCCCCCCCATGTCAAGAGAGTTTAATTTTAGGGGTCAGGGACTTATTTGGAGGTGCATGGACTGGCGCCCAGAAAGGCATTGCACAATTTGGGAGCAGCAGACACTGATTCTGGCTTATTTCCTTTCCCTTGGCAAACTAGATAACCTACAGCTAATAGCCCTGTAAAGTTGTTGCCATTGCCCCTTTCCAGGGATTAAGGACTCACATGTTGTTGTTTTTTTCTATTGGTGCAAAATAAAAATGAGCATTTATGGGACACTGATCAAGTCGGCAAGCCAACAGTAAAGCTGAAAGATCAGTATCTTTAGCCAGTAAAATTGGACCGTGGATATTGAATGACCAATCTGTATTTGTTTTGCATGCTGAAGACCATTTAACAATGTGCATATATTTCCATAGACCTGGAAAGTCAGCTTTTACAATCTTATCTGGCTCCAGAAATACCCTAGAGAAATAAGTTGAATATCCATGCATTGCATGACTCTGAATTAAATCTACAGTCATATAAATAAGAGAATTTAAAATAATGATCAGGTTATAATGCACATGACAAAAGCCAGAAGATGTGCTTTGGAATCTGAAGTTTTATTCTTAACTCACTGTTGTGACAATATAGAAACAATTATAGCAGCTAAAAGAGATATAGAAAGCATTATCTTTATTACTTTGTCTCCCAAACTTAATGTCAGTCACTCTTAATCCTTTGTATGTGACTTCCTTTTGTCTTATTAAAAATCCAAAGGGAAAGGAATATGGAAAATTATACAGCACATATTTCTCATTTAATCTTTCTGTTAAATAGATATTCAGGCAATGAAAATATAATTTACCTAAAAGTCTCTATAGCGTAATATATATTTGGACACCAATTAAACCATTGGGCAATAAAGAATAACTACAGTTCTCTTTTTTTTTTCCAGGAGGGAGACTGTGAACTATTTCTTAAAAACATGGTCTTCTGTTTTTTTTAATCAATATGTGGTAGGTATACAGTATAATGGAACATTTCCTCTGTCTCTGTCTCGCTCTTTCTCTGTCTGTGGGATGTGCTTCTAAAGTGTATTTTAGATAGTCACAGGTAGTGAAGGACTAGGGTGTAGATCGATACAATAATTAAATACAGTTCATTATTTACAAGCGTGTAACAGTGGGAAGATTCTCACTAGTGGAGTCAGACTATCTGGGAAAATAGCATACATTTCAATCGAATGGGTCAATGAGGTACAAAGAACAACAAATAACTGGTTTAATTCACTTCCCCACAGATCAGAGCAGTTCTTGAGTTCTGATTTTATATATATATATATATATATATGTTCCAGTCTATCGGTTAAAACTTTATAGGGATATATATACCCATTTCCAAAGGGCATGACTTATTCTAGACCCCGTAAACTTCACATGTCATAATTGAAAGTGTAATATCATGAACAAGTTGAATTGTTTCCAAAATTCCATGAAAGCACTTTATTGTTTTGCCAAATGTTATTTGTTTTAAGATGAATTGTGGTTTTTCTTACTGTTAGCTAAACAACAAAAGGCTTCCATAACTTTCAGACTTTGGGATATTTTTTTTGAGTAGTTTAAAAGTGTCTGAGATTAATGATATATATTAATGATTATATATCATGATCTATATCATATAATGAGGATAATATCATATATATATGAAAGCACAATTTGGTAATATATTTTTTCCAGTTTTCAGACCATATTGTATATGCAAAGGTTAAGACTAGAGTGATTTTTCACAAATGAATAATAAACCTCTAAAATAAGATTGATGATGGGAAACTGGCACAACCTTAAGTGGATAATTCATTTTTTATCAACTTTCTTTGTTTCCTGCACTGGCATATATAGAGTAAAACACACACGTGCGCACGCGCACACACACACACACACACAACTATCACACCCTCACACACGCAGACACAGACCCCTGCTCTCTTTATTTTGGACCCCCACCCACTGCTTATACACCTTCATGCACAAAGGCACACACATCCATATGTATATACACATACTGCATATAAATATTCACCTCTTCTGTTCAGAGGCTTTCACACAAAACATACACAGCTTGGGGCTGGTCAAATTATTCATTGTGGCTAAATTATCCATCCTCTTTATTTCTGTTTGTGAATTATCTGTGAACAAGTTATGATTTTTATGCATTTTTCATTTTTTTCCAATTGTATGACTAGTTTCGGCAAACCAATGCCCGTGAATGACTTATTTGCAGATGTTCACTGAATATTTGCTATTAAAACCTTGTGATTGGGCAACTAGCTAAATCACATGGTATTGTGTCTGTTTCCTGATTGCTGACAAATTTCTAAACAGGAGGAATTCCCAATTCTTTTAGTGAATTATCACAAATATTCCAGGTCCACATTCCAGGTTGCTCTTTACTCATAATTCTTCTAAACGTTTGAGCAAATAAAAAGTTTTACAAAATGGTTCATTACCATTCTTAAATAGAAACAAACTTATGAGAGTGTCACATGACAGGGTTTGCCATGCTTTTACTTTCCATGAATATTCTTCTGAATAAAAAAATCATTCTAATAAATGTTCTTTGGTAGGGGAATAAAAAAGGGTCATGAAAACAAGTAGCGATGGTTGGGATTTTTTTTTTTTTTTTGGCAAACCGTTTTTCTGTCCGTAAATGTCATTATTTGAAATTGAAACTTTCTGGGAAAGGGTCAGTTTTGATGGGAATCTCAACAAAAACATTTTTTTTTAATAATAAGTTTTTAAATTGTCAGTTTCCCATAGTGACATTTTGAAAACGACCAATTCTGTTTTCCCAGTTAGAAATGACTTTCATTTTGAAAGTGAACAAATTATAGTTTAAATAAAAATGATCAAAATAGAATCAAAATATTTTCACTGACCTTAATTTAAATTGGGTTTTTTTTTGTGAGTTCATGAAAATTTTCAAGATCAAATCTTTGTCCCAATAAGGGATGGGAAAATTTGTTGAAATCTCAACTATTTTCCCAGGATAGGAAAATGGTTTCCCACCCAGTTCTAAAAATGAGCAAAGTGTATCTGCTAGTTTTGTTTGCAAGAATATTTGGGAACACTTTTTTTTCTATTAGCACATGCAACATGTGCTCACAGCTCTCCCCACACTCTGCATCATCCACAAACCAGACCCAACAAAACTCTTAGTCCGTACACTCATGTGCACACACCAGACATGCAGACATACAGCCTCTCCCACACGTAATTACCAGACACATACACACACAATCACCAGTCACATGCTCACAATCTGCCCATGCACACCCACAGTCAGGCACACACACACACACACACCATGCATGCGCATACACACCCACCTCATCTCTCCCTCCCCCCAGTGAACAAACACACATGCATATTTTTATTGTATCTGTCAGGAACACGAAAAACCTTTCTGCCAGCACTCAGCACAGGCGATTTATGAGCCCGGCCTGTTTGAGTGAAGAGGGGGTGGGGGTCAGGGGAGAAATGATGGGAGAGAAAATGGCCCATAAATTGTTCGCTGTGATTTACACTGTAGTCCATTTGCAGTCCATTCTTTTCTGGAGGCTCACACACAGATCTCTCTCTCTCTCTCCCTCTCTCTTTCACTTTGGGGTCCTGAGTCGGCCCAGCTGGAGGAAGACAGCGATCAGAGTTCAGTTGGTGCAGACAGAGCTAAAGTAAACAGACGTGGTCATTCAGCAGGCAGTTAGCAGCCTTTGGACAGATGAGCAGGGCTTTGGGAGGACCACACACACAACCCCCCTCTAGACCACACAGGGACCAGACTGCATTGGCTTTGCACGCTACACACACACACACACACACACACACACACACACACACACACACACACACACACACACACACACGCAACACTCCTCCCACTACCAGGGGGCTGAGATTTCTTCTGGGCCATAAATGTTTTGGAGGAGCCTTCCTGCCCTGCTCCTGGAAACGTTTCCTGCCTCTTACCAGCTCTGCTGCTTGTGCTGCACAAGTCCCCCCTGCTTGCTATGTGATTAACTCCACTACCGTGCTGAAGAACATGGTATACATTCCTGTGCGGGAGACATAGTGTACTCCTGGAAAAGTGCCACTACTACTTCCACAGCTAATAAAGTCATCTGCAAACCTTGTCCTTGTCTCCCTTCCAGGGAAATTCATACCATCTCTATAATTCCTCTTTCAGTTGCTATCTATTATGCACTCCAGGCTGTCCTATCATTTGGCCTCATTCAATTTCCCTTTGTCCAAATGTCATTTTCAGGAGAAATCACCCGTGCCACACATGAACTGCCTTTCATGCAGTCTTGAAATTATGCTCACACTCAGCATGTGCAACCCTCCCGCGAACCATTCTGTATATAGTTTTGGTTAATTCATCTGACAATATTTAGTTAACCGTTGCTCTCAGCCACTGCACAACATTTAGATGTAAACAACCTCTTTTTCTCTAGCGTATGCCAGGATGAAGTCATGAGGAAGAGACGTTCCTGAATTGCTTTACCACACTCTGCTCAATGCGCCTTTCATTCTCGTGACATTCCTTCTACCACCACCACTCCTTTTTCCCGTGAAGAGTGATCACTCTCGGGTTCTTTCGTAGCCCAGGTGAGCGTGTTATTTATTTTCTGTATATCTGTGGCACAAAGGCTTGGACCCCGAGTGGAGCATATATTTGTGCTCTTGCATGGTTCTTTTGTTAGCACTGGGCCCAAACGAAAAATCTGGATCCGAACACTCCAGGGCATTGGGAAAATTGGTAGAGCCCAGATCTGTGCCCAAATTTTGTAGCTGGCTGTTCAATGATAGCCTGAACTAACATCTGGAAGAGCTGTTTAAACACTGTTTAGATTCAGAGCTGAATGTTGCACTCCAGGCTTAGGGTGACCAGATGTCCCGATTTTATAAGGACAGTCCCGATTTTGGGGTCTTTTTCTTATATAGCCTCCTATTACCCCCCACTCCCTGTCCCGATTTTTCACACTTGCTGTCTGGTCACCCTATCCAGGCTCATTTCTATTACTTGCAGCGATGTATGCGTGCATGATGCCGTCAAGAGAGGAGAACTATGCTGATGACAAGATCCCTGCCCTGAAGGGTAAAAAGCACAAGCTAAAGGCACAAACGGATATAGTGCAAAACAATAGGAGGCAATACAAATACAGAAATCATGTGGCTGATGGCAATTATCAATGGAATGCATCATGCATGGACATTTTTGCAAGAGGAAGGCAGGGGGAGATTGAACCTGGATAGGTTCCATGCGTAGGAGGTGGTTTGGAAGGAGGCATGGTGTAACCTAAAGGAGTCTTTTCTCTAGTGACCCAGGGGGCAGGCAGAGGAGTTAACTTTCCATCATAATGACACCCCCAAACTACTGCTCAGGCTACAAGTCAGATCCACTCCCCCAGTCGCTCTCCATCTGCAAAGCCTCAGCCCATTGCAGGGATGCTGACTCCAGGCCATACATCTTCATTTGATAAGGTCACTTGTGATGGGGAGCTGCTGAGCTGCCATGTTTTGAGAGAACAGCGGCGCTGCTGGAAGCTGTCTTTTGGAGAGCTCCGTGCAGCGACGCTTACATAAGGTGTGGGTGTAATCTGGAAATTCCTGCTCCGCTTGAGAAGGCTAGATTTATATCGGGAGCTGGCGCTTGTATTTTGAAGCCATGACAACAGTGACAACACATCCCCTGAGGACCCACTCCTATGCCATAGAGTCTGCCCAGCATCTGCCCACCACCTCGTATGCACCAGCCGGCAGAGGAATATGCTGAGGTGTAGGTGCGGCGCCCTCCCTCTGCACAGAGTGATGTACTGCAATGGCTCCCTGAGCTCCCCTGGGGGGTGCTGCAGCTCCAGAGTACACCCTGTCTGGCACGCCTGAGCCCACCTTTGCTGTAGGGGAGGACTTTACTCCAGGGCCTACTGGCAGGGATGCTGAGAATTGTTGCCTTCTTCTAGCACAGTGGTTCTCAGGGGCCCCCTGGGAGGCCGTGAGCAGGTTTCAGGGGGGTCCACCGAGCAGGGCTGGCATTACACTCGCTGGAGCCCAGGGCAGAAAGCTGAAGCCCCACAGTATGGGGCTGAAGCCCAGGGCCCTGAGCCCCACTACCTGGGGCTGAAGCCGAAGCCTGAGCAATGTAACTTTGTGGGGCCCCCTGTGGCATGGGGCCCCAGGCAATTGCCCGGCTTGCTAACCCCTAACACCAGCCCTGGCTTTTATATGCAGAAAACCAGTTGCTGTGGCACAGGTGGGCCATGGAGTTTTTATAGCATGTTGAGGGGGCCTCAGAAAAAAAAAAGATTGAGAACCCCTGTTGTAGGAAACTGCACTGGGCCCTTGCATTGCAACTGAGATAGGTGCATCCACCTGACTGATGCCCTGGGGGAGGGAGAAAGGTGAGAGAGGCTGGAAGACAGAGGAACACGCTGTAGTAGAGCTTGGCCCTTCCCCTCTGTCTTTCAATGTTCCTCCTTTCAGATAGCAGAACTACGGTTAGTCTGGCCTCATGCACCAAAGACCAAAGCCTGAGGACCTTGTTCGGTTTTTGCCCCAACTCCGAAAGGACTTGAACATTTGCCCCTCCCTTAGGTGTTAGCTTTGAACCTAAGCAATCTCCCCCACACAGCACAATGACCTAGCTTTTATTTTTTTTAAACTTACATCTTGGCCAACGTTAAATGAGCCCAATTCCGTCTTCTCTGCCTGCCTCTAACAACAGAGGAAGGGGATGATAAACCAACCCGCTATCCTATGCCACCTTCCAAGCTATGCAGAGCTTAAAAGGGAAGTTACCCTGTTGAAGCCTCTGCCACAGCCTATGAGCTACAACTGGCTCAGTGTTAAATGCATGAGATTATAAACCAGATCAGAGTTCACTCAAGTGAGCTCTGAGAAATTACATTTGCCTGTCAGTATCACGTTAAAGCATAACACAGACTCGCATTTTCCCACTGCTTCAGCTCTGAGGGTGTTTCACTCCCTGCTGAGAAACATGAAGGTCAGGGCCTTTAGGTTTCCAGATCTGCCCTTGCACACCATAGGGAAATCTGACAACAGCCTTATTATTTATGTATCCAGCCAGGTCTGCCTAATGAAACCCAGAGATATTATGGACATGGATTGGAACTGTGAGGTAAGAGAGAAGAGATCAGTTGCATGGTTCATATAAACACGACTATTCATGTAAGGATGTTTCTAAGGCTGGACTTCAGTGCCAGATCTGACAGCCCTTCTTCAGGCTGAATAGCGTGTATGCAAATAGTCTTATTGGCTTCATTGAGGCTGCTCGTATCTGTGGATAAGGGTTGTAGTTCTTCAGATTTTATCTGGATTTCCTTCCAGATATGATAGCTTTGGTGCCAGACGGAGGATAAATTTAGTGACAATGGAAAAATCCAACTGCATAGCCTAAATAAGGAGAAAGGGGTGGCTTTGCAGGCTAGCTCAAGAGAGGCCATTGTCGAAGAAGGAGATGAAATGACAGTGGGAAATTTAAGACCGTTTGCAAACAGAAAAAGAGATTTAATGCATTGAGTAAAATGTGTTACGAATTTTTCACCCAACACTAATTATGCTTGCAATATCGAAAGCCTTGACTAGTATGAGTGTAAAGGAGAAAAAGACCGTAATCTGATTGTTCAGAGTACAGCGTTGATCATTCAGAAAACACTTTGTCCGGGGCACACAAATAGGTCTGATTGCAATTCCTAACCCAATATGCCCTGACTCTTAACTTTGTGAAAGGGTGCCATGGGTCTATTCCGGGTTCAAAAGGAAAAAGAAGCTTTTCTTGGCAAGGAAATGCCTCCTAAGTAGACTCATCACAAACCAGGAACATGTAGGAAAACTGTGACTCAGTGCATTTTACTCTTGGCATTTAAGGGGCTGAAAAATGATTGCAGCTTCCTTTGGCAATTGCAGCGGGAGCCTGAAGAAGTGACCTTTAAGGAGATTCTGTTTACTCCAGCCACAGACTGAGAAGCATTGCGTGATCTCTGCAAATCTCTGTTCTCTGCCTTGGCTCTGACCCCACAGCCTCTCGTTCAAACTTGTAGCAGTTAACAAACAATAGAGAGAAAGAGAGAGAGAGGATACCTTGAAAATACTGGTCTAAGATAAATTGCATTGATTCTTTCCCATAGGATCTGAACAGATGAGAATCACATAGACATCCTCTGCACCACAATAGAGCTATATGCAAGATGCAATGCAAGGCTTTCTGATTGCTGTCTTAGGCTGCATAACTAAATCCACAATATTTCACACAACATGGTTTGATGTTTCTGGAGACGTGCCAAAAATGCAGATCCATAGGTTCTGTCTTAGCTCTAATCAAGATGCGTCAGTTTTAACTAGAAGAATCTCAGCCCTGAGTCACCCTGCTCCTGAGGAAAATAAATTCTCATCTGACATAGCTCCACTGAATCAAAGTAGTTACCCCAGTAGAGAACTTGGCCCAATAGAAATTCGGTGATTGTGTTGAATGGGAGCAAAATCTGACTGACTTATGGTGGTGATTATTACATGCATTTATTGGGTGTCCATCACTGTGGAATTTGGCTCATTTTACATGGTTTAAATAGGGTTCCTTTAGCATTTCATTTCTAATGAAAGGAGCCTTTGCATCATGCCCCCACCCAGCCTCACACAGCAAAGAAAACCCACTCAGTTGGCTAAGTGCCAAGTTGCCTAGACTGGGCTTAGTTGGAAAATCTAGACAATGAAATGTGGCTTGCAATGGATTTTGAAATCTCACAACCTGTATCGAATGTGTATCATTTCAAGTGTGTCCATCATTGTGGTATCTAGGTGCTAGTGTAGGTGGGTCCAGGTTGAGCTCTATTTCCCTTTGAGGAGAATTTCCAAAGCTTTCTACCAAAAGTCTCTTGCCAGTAGTTCCCACAAGCCTAGTGGCTTGCACATCTCTATGGGTCAGTTGCTTATCACTTAACCCTAAATCACCCCCCTCCTTTTTGCTTTCCAGCCAAAAATTTCCTAATTCTTTTGAGTACCAAAAAAAAAAAACAACAGCAACCACCCGCCCCGTCCCCTCCACCAGACTTAAAGGCTCATGTCACAATATCACAATGAACTGCACACCAGGCCAAATTCTGTGCTGGCTTACGCCCCATGCAGCATCACTGAAGGCTGGTGTATGTCTGTGTGGAATTTAGACCCCCTGGGCTTTATTTGTCATTTATAAGGAAATAAGAGGATCTGCTTTTCCTGATATGGACTAAATGGGAGTCTTCCTAAACAATGCTGAAAGGGTTCCCATTACAAAAAATTCCTAGTGAATGGAGATTTAAATTTAGATCTGGCCTTCTAATGCTGCTCTTCTGCCATTGCTTAAGGCACCAATTGTTTACATTACAGTTTTGTGAACAATTACAGATCCACAATTCATGCTTAAGATATGAATGCTATTAATGTCCAACAATATTGCTACTTCTTTCCCTTTTCCCAATTTCCTTATTATATGATATTCAATGCCTTCCTCTTTGGTTTGAGTGTGGGGACAAACAATCTGTTTTAAAGTCTGTAAACTTCCTTTCCCTGGTGAATCGAGGCTGGTTACCTTGCCATGGAAATTTGGGATGGTTTCCGGAAATTAGCAGGAAAAATATTGAAATAACTCTTTTTTTCACCCTAGGATCCTATTCTGGGGAGTATACATTGGTATAGTGTGTGTGTGAACACACGTACGCATGGATCCACCCAACGATGTTTGTTTAATATTAAAAAAGGATGGAAATAACACACACACATCTCTCTCTCTCTCTCTCTGTGGGCCAAATCTGTGTGTCTTCCACAGCCATGGATGGTCCTTAATGCAGCAGAACAGGATGCAGGGAGCCCGGGTGCGGGTTTCTGTGGAAAGATGAGATTCAAGTAGGGTCCCGCTCTTTCTTCATGCAGCTACACCCACCCAAAGCAGGGAGCTCCACCCTGATGGAAATTTTAATAGGGATTATGGGACAGAGTTTCAAAGTCTCTAATGGAAGCTCAATCCCCCATCTCCCACTGAAACATTTGTGCCTTTGAAAATTTTCCCCTTGACTGAGAGGGCGCTGTTGAAATGTAAGATAATTTACAACATTTTACAGCAATCCATTTTCTATTTCGTTTTCAAGGTTGGTTCCACCCCCCCCCCCCATAATATTTATTATTTTCTATTAATTTTTATACAATGAAATGCAGATGGAGTTGGAAGGGCGGTGATGATGCATCTTTTTTTCCAACAAAATTTGGGCTGTTTCAAGGCATTTTCCATTGTTCTTGTCCCTTGTACACAGACAAAAAAGAGGAGGTTTATCTAGCCCTAAATCTTGACTAAGAAGCTGGTGTCTCTATAACGTACAATTACCCATGGTGTCTTCCAGCTCAGTTTGAACACTAAACTACTAGTTGAATTGCTCTTCTTGCATTTACATGATGAGATTTAGAGTACAGGACAATTGGTTGGGTAAAGTAGAAAATAACGTTTATTAATTTCCTGTTATGTTATTTGCTGAGTGTCAAGAGCTCTGCGGAGAATATAGAGTATGACATAGCCCCTGCCCCAAGGTACTTCATGTATAATTGCACCTGGGCCTACAGTTCCTTTCAGGAAGGACTAAGTGGAGATTCTTTCCTTTCAATTGTGCTCTAAACTTTTAACTCTTTTCTGACTGTGTTAGGTGCCAGGAAGTTTCTCGTAAGAGAGGCAATGCAGTGAGGTGGTTAAAGTAAGGACCTATGGATCAATGATCCTGGGTTATACCAGGCTCCATGACCATTTGTTCTGTGACTCAGGGCAACTCACAAAAACCTCTCTTAAAGTGAGATACAATCTCTTGAAGAGCAAACGATAATACCTGCTCCTTTTGAGTTCACTTTCAAGTGACTGACAAAAACGTTTGTGGAAAGCAAATTTCAGAGATACAGACTTGAGGATTCACAGAAACCAGATATGAAATTTTGTGCCGAAGTATTTATGCCTGAAATGCTTGTGTGCTTATTCCGTCAGGGAACAAACCATATGACTTACCTGACAAATCACACCCAAGCAACACTGCTCTGATTTTGAATATTGGCGATCAAAGCATGGAGAAACTAATTGGAAAAGCAATTCCTTGACTAGATTTGAATAACAAATTTGGAGAAATCCTGACTTACTTTTGGATACTCCAGGAGCAGAACAAGGCTAAATCCATTAAGTACATGAGTTGTGGTGACCTACTCAATTAGTTCTTGTTTTGAGGCTTAATTATTTAAGGCCTGTTTCTGTAAATGCTGCTTAACTTTAATCACATGAGCAGTCCAGTTGATGTCAATGAGACTACCAATGTGCTGAGCATTTACATGATCTGTGTCTTGTTTGCAAAAATGTGTTGAGAGCCTCTGTTGAAAGGTGCTCTGTGAAAAGTATCCTGATTAGCAATAATAATTAATGTATTATGAATACTGATAATGTTGGAGACATCTAGCTAGACAAAAATTTGTATGTGAGAAAGACGGTGGCTCAGTTACCTTCAGACTATAGTGAAAAAAGTGGTGTATTTATTTTTGATGTCAAATACTTAACACGGACAGTACTTGTTTGAGAAGAGTTCAGAGTTGCATTTTGGTTGGAGCATAAGAAGAGAAAGGCAAGTTATGTTACGTCAGATGTTTCTGTTATTGCATGAAATACTTTGAGCCTCAGACTCCAGGGCTCCTCCTGATCTTGAATCTAATCATTCTGTGCAGCCAAAATGTTAATCCCCAGAGACTTGGCGCTGCCTACAGTAATAAATGAAGCATCATTTGGAAAATAGTGAAATTTGGACAGAACTTTCTTTGGCTGAGTCTTATATTCCAAATACGTACTAACCACTCATGGAAGATTAATACATTAAAACAGGAAACTAAAGTCCTGCATCTCTCTTAACATGCAAGTTGGATTTATTTTGTTTTCTTCACCTCTGCATCCTAATATCTATAATTATTATACATTTTGCAGTTTGAATACTGGCAATTGTTTGCTCAGAAGTGCATGAGTGTTTGGAGCCAAATCTTTAATGTGGGCATGACAGCCTACCTAATTTGCATGTGTAGTTATCCTAATTGCTCTATGCAAATCCATTTTCTGCATGTACAAAGGATCAGAACTGGAAATTTATGTACACTATTGTCTTAACTGCCTGCGCAATCATTATTGCATATGAAAATTAGGCCTGCATTTTCTGCATACTTTTGTTCACCTAAACTGTTTAAAAATCTACCCTACAGGATCCAAATATTAATTAGGAACTAGATATTAAACTTCAAAAGACACAGACAATACTTCTGTGATTTGTCTACTGGCCCCTCCTTTACTTTTATGGCATATAAAAAGCAAACTGTATCTTTTCCTGCAAAAATTGCTAAATTATATTACACAACCTATCCATCCCAGTAATGTGAATACGCAGTTGAAATGATTTAGACTCTGACCAAAGCCGGTTGAAAGCAAAGGGAGTATTTCAATTGATTTCAATGGTTTTCAGATCAGCCCCTTACTTAGCCTTCATTTGTAAATTAATTCTAGGAGCTGAACAAAAGGACAGCTTAATTTGTTTGCCTGTAAATGACCAATAATGAGATTTATTAATTATACCATGTGCATTAGTGTATAATTCAAATAGACTTTATCACAAATCTAGGAAAAATTGTCTTTTAAATTCCATATGGCATGACATTTGCTTTCTGATTGTTTGTGAAGAATTCAAGGCCAGGTATTCACACACAGAGAATGCTCAAGATATATGCAGTGAAACCCACTCAGAATGAGAAGTTTGCAGATTTCACCCTTATTTCTAGGGTTTTGCTGCATTGAAAAAATGGTTTAATTGTAATAGGGATCCTTTGTATACTGTATAGTATCAGCATTGATGCTACACATACACTATTGCAAAGAATAACTGGTTAAGCCATGTGGTATCACAGACTTTAAATTTCCCTGCAGAATATTAACCTTAGAGGGATAACATAGGTAATTTGGATCTTAGGAGGGAAAATGATAGAAAATGAAAACATATAGGTGGGTGAAATACTAGTAACACACAAATTCTCCTGCTTATGAAATATATCACTGCTTTTCTCCTCACTAGATTTCTCAATAGAATTTAAGACGTATTTGAAAACTAAACCTTAACAGCTGGGAGAGTGGAGGAAATTAGAGATGAGCGTTGGGGCTCCTGAGTGATTTTACTTTCAGTTTGCGGAGAGACATGTTCTGAAAGAGAAATGAATGTGTTCTGAGAAGAAAAAGGGGGTATCTGTAATCTACAAATCTGAAAGATCTCTCTCAGAGAGGTAAGCCGTGTTATACGTAGTTTACATACAGGGAAACTGAAGTCAGAGAGAAGCTAAGTGAGTTCCCAAGGTCAGCCAGTGAATCAGTGATGAAGCTGGGAATAGAATCCAGGTGTCTCATGCCCTAACCACTGGACTATGATGATGATAATGCTAGTTCTTACATAGTGCTTTTCATCAACAGCTGACCTGAATTCCAAATTTCCTTGTTATCCAAAAGATGGGTTTACAAAGCCTGTTTTGTATGTCCCTCAAGACTTTAATAAATTGAGGTTTACTTGTATACTTGGAATAAAAAAACTGCTATAGAACTGACTATATTAGATGAATAGATTATTCCATCATTAGTTTCTATGACAACTAGTTATAATTTGTATAGGTCTTTTGCAGACAAAACTTGAGATGGGTCCCTGCCCGAGGAGCTCCTAATCTAGATAGAACAATAGATTTGATCTGAATTTTAAGTAACAAATGTGGATTAAGTCCAAACGTGTCCCTTTCTGATTCAGACATTCACTCATACAGAAAAAAAAATGAGGCCTTTTCTTCTACTAGACGTTTCTCCAAATTGATGATCTTCATAATTCTGTTTTACTTTTTCACTGAGGTCAGATTGTGGCCCATCCAGTGTGCCTGCACAGGGGAATAAGTGGGTATAAGTTTCTCCTTACTCCTTCCTACCAGTTCTCAGCATTGATGGGAGGGAAGCATCCCCCGCGGTCTTGGCTCCATCTCCCAATGCATTGGGCAGCACAGTTGTGCCAGCATGCTGGGGTCATATGAATGCCAGGTATAGGAGTGGCCCAGGGTATGTCACCCTCAGAGCAGGTATGGAACGGGAGGTAGATTATGAATCTCTTCTGCTTCCTGAGCTGGTCCTTGGGCAGTGCAGCAAATCACTGGCCCGTTCACAGGTCTTGTGGCAAAGCCCCAGTGTAGCACTGAATTTGTCAGGCAACATGCACATCTCAATCTCTGACTCTTGTAACTGGGCTTTCCAAAGGATTAGACTAATGGCATTTAGACAAAGGAGCACTCTCCCAGCTCTATGAGCGCTACTGTAAATTCTTGTCTAATGTGGAGTTTTTGCCCGTATAATTGCTTTTAGAGGGTGTTTCTTTATAAACTCTTGCTCTAGAGCTTAAAAAAGCAACGCATTTTGGGCTTGATCCTGCCTTCTGTGTGCATGCTCAAGCGCCCCACTGATGTTCGGGTGTGCGAAGAAAGCAGAACGAGATCCTTTGTATTTTGGTTTACATGCGCTTGGTATCCACCATTCTGATTAAGAATCTGCCCAAGGCTTTCTTTTAAACCCCTATTTCCCCTCCCCCCCCCCCAAAAAAAAATCTCATTTGAGTTCAATGGGAAGTTTATCTGTGCAAGAACTTCAGGAATGGGCCATGGGATCAAGACCAGGAACTCATGGGTAGGCTTTTGAGTGAAATCTTTTACAGTTAAACGTAGACAAACCTCCATTGCTTCCGACAACCTCTTGTTTTGAGCAGCTCCAGTAAAGGTTATTTATTGGATGAAATCCTGGTTCCATTGACGTCAATGGGAATCTTGTCACTGACATCAGTGGACCCCGGATTTCACTCTTTGTCTCTCTACCCTAATCTGTGAGGTTATGCCCAGCACCCCTTGCTTTTGTCAGTGTTTCAAATGCTGAACGTGCCCATCCGGTTTTTCAGCACTTATAGATTGTATCCAGTGGTTGGAAGCTGTTCTTTTAAAGCACAGGGTTTTAATAAGAAATTAGTAATATTCATGTATGTCTTAAACTTTCAACTCCCAAGTGTGATTAAAATGTATGAGTGATGAAGGAATCTCTGAAAATCTGGAGGTTCAACTTGCATACTGTTGAATCAACCATGAGCGTATCTAAATCTCTTTGGACTCTTACAAAAACATATTTCTTATCATTCCTGAGTTTGTAACTCTGCAAGAATAGCCTTTTTTCTACTTAGTTTCCTGCTACTTTTGCTACTCTCGGCTGAGACCAGCACAGAGAGAAATGAAAAAGGAAAAAAAAAGAAGAAAGAAAGAAGCAAAACAAGTTAACCAAAGTCTTCCAAACCTCAAAAAGCCTTTGGGATCAAGTTCTGGTAAAGATGCAGGTTGATGCTTTTATTTGATCTGAACAGGTTTTTCCCATCTGGAGAAGACAGGGTTCAGATAAAAACACCAGGCATTTTGAATATGAAATGTTTGGCAAACTCTAGACATCAGAACATCTGTTTAAATCTGATTTAAGTTGAGATTTCTCTTCCCCTCAAAGCATCTGGCATTGCTTTCTTGCTTATCTCTTTGATTCCAATTACAACACCATCTCGTCTGTGGTTTCACTCTTCGTTATGAAATCATGTTTTATTTTTAAAACCCAATAATGGTGGAACCAATCTAATTAAATGCTGAAACCAAAATACCACAGAGAGACTTTCCCCCCCCTTTTACTGACGAATGGGAGATTAGAAGTCAGATTATTATGAAATCTGATGCACTAGTGATTTAAAGAGGAGTATCAGTTTGTTGGGTGTATTAATTGGTTTCAGTTACTGTAGGCTAAAAAGCAGAGCTCTGTGTAATGCCTTTATCTTTTTATCTTCAGCTCTTAACCTAAAGAAAATCTTGCAGCTCATATAACTAGCAAGCCCACAAATTATTGACTAAAATAACTGACTTTGCAAGCTGTAGTAAAATCAGGACCTATTCTCATCCATTCCAATAGAGAGCAGTAGTGCACATACAGTACATGTGGTCCAGTACAAGTGAGCAGCAACAGTGCAAAGGCAACTTGCCTTACGCCAACTGAATTGTGAGATTTGCATGCTCACCAATGACCAATTGTGGCCAATTTGAGAGCAGAGGTGCCAGGAGCACTAGGGGCAAGAAACTGGTAGGATTCTTCAAAACTTTGGGACAGATTCTTTTCTCATTTTCCCTCCACGTTAAAGTGACTTCAGTGGGGACTCTCCTGATTTACATCAGTGCAAACGAGGGGAGTTTCAGGCTCTTCATCTTGTGGGCTCAAAACCAAGCCAGAAGAAGATACACGCAAAATGTCTATAAGGACATTTACAAATGATTTGCATTGTTGGTCCTTGTGGTTTAATTAGGGCACAAGGAGAATTCCTAGAGGAGTCCAGCAAATGGGTCCAAGCCAGTTGCAGTTGTGACCCAATGACATTAATCAGAGGAAGGACTCCAGGATTTGTCTTTTTTGTTACTAAATACCATGATGCTGAACACTTCAGGTTGAGCAAGCGCCATGTGGAATTTCTCATTTTATTACGTTCGGACAGCAAGTACAGACAATGAAGCCAATCCTGAGCCTAATTCTCTTTTCTCTCCTGTTTCTCGCCACAGTGAGGTGTGAATGAGGCAGGGCTGGACTAATGCAAAAGTACATGACTAGCGGGCTCCAACTCCTGAGGTAATGTGGCACAGAGCCCGTTATCAGAAACCCGGATCTTGTCTACAGCAACTTTTATTCAGAGGGCCAAGTTCTGCAGTCATTACTCAGGCAAAATAACTAATGAAATCAATGGGAGTTTTGCCTGAGAAAGGACTGCAGAATTGGGCCTTTTATCTGTGTGCATATGCATGTATGTAAATATTTATACACACACATACATGGTGGTCATCCTTTAAAAACTTGTTGGTTGCCATAGATAACAAACTAATGTTACCTCAGTGTCCCGTCGGCATTCACTACAGCAAGTATAGGAAACATGGCAAAAACAGAGGGAACCATATTTATTTATCTAAGGCAAACCAGCAAGTTATTAAAGATGACCACAGTGTGTGCGCATGTGTGTGTGTATATCTATCTATCTATCTATCTATCTATCTATCTATCTATCTATCTATGCACATCACATAAAAACAGCTAACATTTTTGGTTACCTCTGAAGCTCATAAAAAGTTATTAAGGGTAAGGGATTTAAAAGAACAAGATGTTATTACAACCAAGTAAAAATGTGTTCCAAGCCCAATCTTGAAGAGAGTAGTGGTACATTGCTAATAGCTGGATCTAATTAATACATAGCTAGGAGGAGACAATCATGAGGAAATGGGATAAATAGTCTTCAGATGGAACATCTATAAATTAGAGCCAGCAGCTTTAGCAGTAATGTTCACCAACGTCCTCTGAAGGTGGTCTGCATTTTCAAACCAAGATAGTGGACTGAAGACACCTTTTACTTTGGCTTTTAAGACATCTTTTGTTGTTTTAAATCTTGTACCTTTTAGCAAAGGCTTTTTACCAGCCTCAGGGAGAATAACGTATTATTAATTGTGCTCTCATTTGTAAAGGCCGGGGCAGAGCTCAATCTCTCTCGTCTCTGTAGGTATGTATATGATGGGAGAGGGGAGATCTAAATGCTTGGGCATATAGGGTTTGAGCCTCAAAGATACCAGAGCTGCCCCCAGTACAGCAGAGCTAGGGAGAAATGCCCTGCTCCAGGTCTTGGCTAGGACTGGTTCGGCCTCTATCACTACTTAGAGGCCTGGCTGCAATGGCTCCCAAAGATCTTTGGGGAGTTGTAGCACAGCAGGCGCTCCAGCTATGTTCCCTGTCTCTAGCCATGTCCGGAGATGCCCCCTAGACTAGGAGGCAGAAATAGTAATGGTGTTGAGCCAGCCCCATAACCCCCGGCACTCACTATGCCTGGAGAATCTCCAGAAAGCTGATGGAGTCATCTTACAAGTCTCTGTCCACCACCAGATTGGAGCAAAGGAGCTGCAGAGGGTGGAAGATCTGGCCCATAACGCATAGCGGGTATGTGTGTGATATTATGCACACCAGATGCAATACAATATGCATCAGAATGTTTCAGGATTCATTGGAGTATCCATTAACCGTACTAGAGCATTAAGTAAGAATAATTGGACAATCATAGCAATCAGCCAGAGGTATGACACTGAGCAAAATAAATAACTATGCAGCTGATCTCTCCCCCAGCCCCTTCTAACTCGCTTGCTCATTTTATTTTTGAAAGCAGGGATTTTCCATGTATCCGTTCAGCGTGAAGCAATTCAAACCCCGCGTTTTGCAAAGAGAGCAAAGGTGATCCGTTGGGAAGAAGAATCTAATTCTGTTACAAGTTATAAAAATAATCTTTTATCTTTACATGACAGAAATATTTACTCAGGAAGGGTTTATATACAGTAGGAGGTCAGAGCTCCCACTGCTTTGCCTGAAGACTCAAGCAAGCTCTTCATTTTATTTTTGACAGTTCTTTATCATATATGTGTGTCATCATATTTTAGTTGATTTAACATAGTCGCAGTATGAACAATAAAACACACTACCCCCGGTTGGGAAGTGTATGTTTCTCTAATGAGTGCTGACTCGCAGTTAAGTCTAATACTTGATGGTCCTACAATGACCTGTTTCCACAAACAAACAATCTTCCTGTCTCTTTCAAAAACAAACATCAACCTTGTGCCTTCACTCTGAGCCTCAGAAGCTATTTTATGTTACGATCTGTGTAGCCTATGGGCAGTTCCAATTAAACACACACACTTTCCAAAGCTGTTCTTGAAAGAAAGCAAAGAGTGATAGTGCTAGATAGGATGCTGTACTCTCTCTCTATTTTTTCAGTACTCGTGGAATATTTTTTTTAATGCTTCTCCCTTTCCCCATTCCAGATCTGAGAGGTGTTGATACCTCATTTAATGCCTCTACAAACATTGCACCAAAACACATCAGCTAGAGCCAACACCTTTAGTGACGCCAGGAGTCTAAACAAAATTTGTCATCTTGTTAAGAAGTAAAGCAAGAACTTGGACCTCTGTTGAGACAGGGCCATGTTCCTTTGACATTTGCTCCAAGTTGCTTTTCTTGGTGGGAGCTGGAGCTGGGAGACAAGTTTGTTTTATGAACAAAAAGTTTAGATTGACTTCCCCCCCCAAACCCTCTATCCAAGATGAACATCTATAAATCGGGGTGAATGTCCTCTTTAATTATTACTAATATTGCTGTTGTAACATTTGTTGTTGTAGGAGTATCTGTGAGTGAGGGAACTAAAGACAACATGACTGAAGTATTGTTTTCTTTGGCCTGGTCTACACTGGGGGGGAGGGGAGGAAATCGATCTAAGATACGGAACTTCAGCTACGAGAATAGCGTAGCTGAAGTCGACGTATCTTACATTGACTTAGATTGACTTACTTCGCGTCCTCGTGGCGTGGGATTGACGGCCGCCACTCCCCTGTCGACTCCGCTTCTGTCTCTTGCCCTGGTGGAGTTCTGGAGTCGACGGGGAGCGTGTTCGGGGATCGATGTATCGTGTCTAGATATCACGATAGATCGATCATTACCCATCGATCTGGCGGGTAGTGTAGACATACCCCAAGTCTCTTACTGTATGTTGTACCTTATATAGAGACCTAACATCATAGAACCAAGATCTTGGTAGGGACTTCTAAAAGTTAATAAATAATGTATCAAAATGTCCTTTGCTCCTAAGGAATTCTGTTTTCTTAGGCTTTTTGGTAGGGGAATTTACTTTTCTTCTTCATCATCATAATAGTTTATTATTTGCATATGAAGAAGTCTACCTTGCAAAGACTCCTTAGCAGCTAGGTTTTCTTTAAAGAGATCCCACCCAAAACACTTTGTTCCCCTGGTAATTGTGAGAGACCTGCAAATCACTTCCGTTTAAAGAGGACAGCTTGTCAGATGGAGTTCAGGCAGAAAGGGAATGTCACAATCAGATGTTTTAGTGAAAAATGCCCCCTCTGTAACCTAGTATATTAGTGACAAATGTGAATAGGGTAAGGGACAAGAGGGTGCGTGACACAGACAAACTCACACATGCCAGTTGGCAGATTCCATTAATAATGGAACGTTTTTCCAAGTCTGGCAGTTTCTAGACATTGCACTGTGGATTTTTTCAAAGCCAGCCCAGATAACATTGCAAGGTTATTTCTGCTATTCCTTTCAGTGATTTTATGGTACAACTCTTGTTCATGACAGAGAACACTTACAGGAGTAATCCCCCTGAAGACACATGGACCATTTGCATGTGTAAGTAAGGATTGTGCAATCAGCTCCTAAATGCCTTGTGTGTTAACTTGGGTAGATCTTTACACCTTATTATAAGGAAGTTTGTTTCATAGATTCATGGATTCCAAGGTTATGATCATCTAGTCTGACCTCCTGCATAACACAGGTTAGAGAACTGCCCCAAAATATTTCCTACAGCAGATCTTTTAGAACAATATCTAGTCTTGATTTAAAAATGGTCAGTGATGGAGAATCCACCATGACCCTTGGTAAATTGTTCCAATGTTTAGTGACTCTCACCATTTCAAATGTACACCTTATTTCAAGTCTGAATTTGTCTCTCTTCAACTTCCAGCCGTTGGATCGTGTTAGACCTTTCTCTGCTAGACTGAAGAGCTGATTATTAAATATTCGATCCCCACTTTGATACTTATGGACTGTAATCAAGTCACCCCTTAACCTTCTCTTTGTTAAGCTAAATAGATTGAACTCTTTGAGTCTCTCACTATAAGGCACGTTTTCTAATCCTTTAATAATTCTTGTGGCTCTTCTCTGAACCTTCTCCAATTTGTCAACGTCCTTCTTAAATTGTGGGCACAGTATTCCAGTTGTGGTCGCACCAATGCCAAACACAGAAGTAAAATAACTTCTTTACTCCTATTCGAGAGTCCCCATTTATGCATCCTAGGATTGCATTAGCTCTTTTCGTATTTCACCATCTTCTCATATTCCCAAAGTGTATTTGTGTGTGCTGGGTTGTAGAACTGTATCTATATGAGTGTAAATGAAAATCAAAGGAAGATAAAAACCATCTATGGAACAGCTACTGGTTCAAGTAATGGTGGAAAGTAGATTTCCTTTTCAGACAAAATCTGTTTTGATTCTTACTTCTGTGTATTTTGCTTAGATACTTCTCAAACTGGCTTATTAGAAATGCCTGTGTGTGTGTGCATGCGCCAGATCCCAGATTTGTTAATCTTCTGGAGGGAAGAGGGAAACTGGGACTAGGAGGAGGGGCGAAGAAGACATGGACTGTTTGGGTAAAGAGACTGACTAGGAACCACGGAGATGAGGGACGTGAGTCAGATCTCATAAGTAGCCAGGATGTGAGGCGAGAACTGGGACAGATGGGTTGGGGGATAGTGGGATGCACTGCAACTGGAGGGGTTAATTGGGAAGGGGGACTGGTACTAGGAGCCACCGGGGATGGGGAATGTGGGTGAGAGGTCAGTGAATGGAGGCTGGGGGCAGGGGATGGGGGAGGAAAGATACAGACTGGATATGGAGCCAGGTGGGGGGAAACTGGGATTTGCTGGGCAAAGAGCTGGGATTGGAGAAGGCTGACGAGTGGAGATTGGGTCTGGCTAGGTGAGGAGAACTGGAACAGGGATGAGAAGCTAGAAGTGGGGAAGAGAGGACAAGGACAGTTTCCAGGGGACAAGGCAGAAGGGGATCGTGCTTGGGGGCAACAGGTAGCAGCATCTCTGCCCACTAGAGCACACTCCCCTCCCAAGATTCCTAAGTCTCACCATTCCTCTTCTCTCAGCGAATATCCCACTGGCAAAGCATCTCACTCCCTTCTAGTGCTGGTCCACACAGAGGATAACAACCACTACTAGTATTATTTACTCTATTAACTTAAGTGGCAGAGGTCTGTGTGGTGGAGCTAAAGGTTCCAACCTTGCTGATGACCCATGCAGAGGTCACTATAATGCCACATGATGGAATTTCTGTTTTTTCAATTTGCTTTTTTAAAAAAACTAGGAAATTATACACAAAACTGTGTTAAAATAACACCGTTAAGGTTGCAAAGTCAAGCACTCAGCACATCCTTTCTCTTCCAGCAATCCCCTGCCTCATTTATTAAACACCTTCCAAGTTCTGGAACAAATGAAGCCGGAGTCCTGCAGAAAACATCCTCCTATGTTATGCAACTCCAATTCATCACTAGAGCAGGTCCATCATGTGCACTGAATCAGGCAGGGGAAAAATACTACATGATCTTGTAATGAAAGACTATCATAATGCAGATGCACATGGAGGCCAAATTAAGGTTGCACTGGCCACCTCAATACTGGCATTTCCTAACTGCTGAATGCTTGACTTAGCAACCTTAATAATGTTATTTTTGTGTGTTCTATATTTATGTATTGCACACTATATATATTATAATTTTGTATATGTATGTATAATTTTACATCTGTGTGCATGTAATATACATACTGTTATAACTGTTAGATGATGTTAACAGACTTTGCAAATCCCAACTAAATAGCAATACCCCTGACCATTCAATATTATAACCACTCAGCCACCATACTTCCAGGGTATTCAGAAAGAACCAATCATATAACAGTGATTATCTGCTCATAAGAACATAACATAAGAACGGCCGAACTGGGTCAGACCAAAGGTCCATCTAGCCCAATATCCTGTCTACCGACAGTGGCCAATGCCAGGTGCCCCAGAGGGAGTGAACCTAACAGGCAATGATCAAGTGATTTCTCTCCTGCCATCCATCTCCACCCTCTGACAAACAGAGGCTAGGGACGCCGTTCCTTACCCATCCTGGCTAATAGCCATTAATGGACTTAACCTCCATGAATTTATCCAGTTCTCTTTTAAACGCTGTTATAGTCCTAGCCTTCACAACATCCTCAGGCAAGGAGTTCCACAAGTTGACTGTGCGCTGTGTGAAGAACTTCCTTTTATTTGTTTTAAACCTGCTGCCCATTAATTTCATTTGGTGGCCCCTAGTTCTTGTATTATGGGAATAAGTCAATAACTTTTCCTTATTTACTTTCTCCACATCACTCATGATTGTATATACCTCTATCATATCCCCCCTTAGTCTCCTCTTTTCCAAGCTGCTCCTTGTTAAAAGGAAACAAAATCAGTCCTGAAAACAAACAAATAAAAATGCCAAAAAGGAAGGGACGGTGAGTTTGAATAGGTTTGTAACTTACCATCTAATGGGTTAACTCAGTCCATTCACTCCAACCCTTCCTGATAGATTTTAGCAAATATAATCATAAGTGCTCAAGTTGAATCAAAGTAATATCATAAAATATCTCTTCATTAACTGCTCCTTTTTTTGCAGGTCTAATTTGTTGCTGAGTGCCGGAACTCAGAATCTTATTGGTATCCAAGTAGAAACCAACATTTTTATGCTTAAAGCTAAACAAAAAGGCATTTGGTGTGCAGAGCCCTAGGGGAGCGCTAGCCACGGAGCAGGGACCTGCTGGCTGGATATTGCTAGTGTCAGGTTATTGTACAAACATTACCTTTGCAAAGCCCTGACTTGGTGACCAAGTTAAGCAGTGGAGACAGTTTGCCCAGTAGTTTGACCTTTCACCTCCGCTTTACTAAATAGACCTAATTACTGCGTTTGTCTGTCATTTGAGCAACAAATGATTCCATTGAGGTCATCCAAGGAAAGCCAGATTTCTTAGCTACCATCTCATGAGAACTCTGCTAATTTTATCCTGCAAAGGAAGAAAGCATGTGAAATTTTGCAGGGAGATTCTATTACAATCTGTGTTTCCTGGTAAAGGAGGTTGTAGGCACTCGTAGCAAAGACATCAGCAAGTTAGGAAGGCATAGTAAATGTTATCATCTCACTGGCAACTTTCTGCTTAAAATATCATATGGGTTATTCATAATGGATGAAATTTACTCACATAGATAGGACCAGTCCAGGTCTAAGCACAAGGGCCTGCAGAATAAAACAAACAACACCTCCTCCCGCCCCCCCCCCCCCCACACACATATACAAAACAAACAAATCAAACCAGAGTTTACTCATTTTTCTTGGTTTTTGCTATTTGAAATGTTGTCAAAATTCCAAAAAGGTTGACCACTTCTGTAGTCGACAAAAACACAAACACATGCACAAAGCACTGTTTTTTTAAATTTCCCCCAACTTCCATAATTTGTAATTATGAGTGGTCTCAGAGTGTTTTGTAAAAAGTGCCAGTCCAGCCCACTCAGAACATCCCACCTACTGCCGCTTTCTCACCATATCACACACCATTTTCCCATTCCCCATTTCAGGGCACTGCTAAAGTAGGGTGACCAGATCTCCCGATTTTATAGGGACAGTCCCGATATTTGAGGCTTTTTCTTATATAGAAGCCTATTACCCCCCACCCCCGTCCCGATTTTTCACAGTTGCTGTCTGGTCACCCTACTGCTAAAGCATTACAATTTCTCGAGCTTGTAGAGATAGGATCATATGCAGCTTCATCCCTCCCAAATTGTTTTGGATATCATTACGTGAGTTCTTCCATTAGAAGGTCACAGATGCAAATCTTTTCTCAAACAGGGTGAATGCATTGTTTCCCCATTGGACAATGGATCCACAGTCTCCAGAAGATTTCCAAACCCAAGATATTCAGCAAGAATAGCTATTTTTGCAGAAAGTAGCACTTTTAGGCCCAATCCTGTAGGTGCTCAACTCATGGGACTCCTAGTCTCCCACTGAAGTCAACTACAGTTGCGTACCTGGAGCACTTGCAAGAACAACCTTTTTTCTTTTATAATGTTGAAGGGTGTTGTTTTGATCTTTTGTTGTTTTCTTCTTTAAGGCTATAGAACAAGATCCCCATTTTGTTCATTTGATTTGAATACAAGCAAAGCTGAGCTCATGCTGTGTTTATTGCCATAAGTGAATGTTTTGGAGTATTTGATTTGCTATATTACAGATTGTTTGAGTGATGTAACACGTTTTTGATCAGTCCCTTGAGTTCCATTCAAGTCCCCTTTGGTCTGCCCAAGCTGCACAATTAATTATCACTATTATTATTACTCATTCTTTTATTTTAGTATTGTGGTAGCACCTAGGAGCCCCAGAGATGGACCAGGGTCCCATTGTTCTCGGTGCTGTAGAAACACAGAACAAAAAGATGGTCCCTACCGAAAGAGCTTACAATCTAAGATTAACTACATCATTTCCTTTTCCCAATCCTGTCTCTGCAACACCAACAGAGCTCTCTGAACCTGGAACTCCTTCCTTGACCTTGTTTGCTCATGCCTTCACCTTCTCCTTCAAAACCTCTCTTAAAATTCATTTCTCCTATAAGGCCTATTAACCTTTGTCCCCTTGCCCCATGAGGAGGTGTGATGATGTTGATGAGAGAGGGTCACTTGGAGAGCAAATGAGAGAGTGAAAACGAAAATTAAAAAACAAACAGGAAGGAGATGGGAACTCAGACCCTGGTCAGATCCACCAATGCTGGAAGCCCTTGGAGCCTGTGCTGCCCTTGAAATGCACAGACGCCCATCAAAACCTCCCGCTGAAGTGTGCTTATCTTCAAAAGGGCCCTTTGTGATGATACAAGAGCACAGTTCTCACACCTTGTCTTCACTTCCCTTGAGATTCTATCTCTCCAGGAGCGCTTGTGATTTCATTCAGGCCACTTTACCTTTCCTTTTATGTTTTCGGCAGCTGTTTTTCTAAGGGGGAGACCCCCCCCCACTTCATACTCATCTTCTTTGATGACTTGGAGTAGAAGAGAGTCCGGGCCTCCAGTGAGCTTGGAGAGAGAGGAGTGTTGTTCCGCTGCTGTTCTTTTGTGTGTTTTCTCATGGAGGGATAGTTCTCTTTTAGCTGCACCTCACGTTTCCAACATCATTTAACCAAAAAAAAGTATGGACAAGATTTAAAATAAAAAAAATGGTTGCCTGAAGCAAAGCTCCTAAATCCATTTTTAAGCACCTAAATAATTGGCCTGATTTTCAAATGTGCTGAGCACCCAGCAGCTCCCATTCAAGTCATTGGGAGCAGGACTGAGCCCCCGATGACTCATAAAACTCAGAGATTTTGTAGCAAGCACATTATGCTGACTCACACTCCCCCTTACCTGTACTCCCAGATCTGTAGTTTTCAAAGTTTTTGAGCCCAAACCAGACAAATCATAAAGTTTTGGCTCAATACTTGCATTCGTTCAAATGAAAGATAATTTGAACTCACAATCCAAAAATGGAAATAAGGTTTGCACAAAACCCTTCCAACCAAACCCGTTTTCCAGAGTTCTCGTCCCAACTCTGTTAGAACATATTTAATCCCCGAAGTGCTTGGAAAATTTCATCCCATGAGAGAGAATTCTGTGGAGCCCCTGGTGATGTTAATAGGAATAGTGTGCATGAACCAAAGGCAGCATGGAGCCCATAAAATACATTAATTCTGCCATTTTTATGTGATCTAATAATAATACCTAACTCTTAGATAGTGCTTTTCATCAGTAGATCTCATAGGACATCACTGATATACTAGTCAAGGTAGACTGGAACCCTAACAACTGAAATCCTTCAAGGAGGATGTTGATAGATTGGAAAGGGTTCAGAGAAGAGCCACAAGAATGATTAAAGTATTAGAAAACGTGCATTATAGTGATAGACCAAGGTGCTCAATCTATTTAGTTTAACAAAGAGAAGGTTATGGGGTGACTTAAAAGAAAGACAGAAAATGGTATAACACAATCCAATAGCTGGAAATTGAAGCTAGACAAATTCAGACTGGAAAGATGACGTACATTTTTAATGTTGAGAGTAATTAATCATTGGAACAATTTACCAAGGTCATGGTGGATTCTCCATCGATGACAATTTTAGAATCAAGATTGGATGTTCTTCTAAAAGATCTGCTGTAGGAATTATTTTGGGGAAGTTTTCTGGCCTGTGGTATACAGGAGGTCAGACTAGATGATCATAATGGTCCCTGGTGGCCTTAGAATCTATGAATGTATGAAATGCTGATAACTGTAGATATTCTTTTAGGAGCTGTCAATTGTTTGTTACACACCATCTATTTGTACAGAGGATCCAACATACATAATAATGTTTTACTCATATAGCACCTTTTCTCTGTGCATCTCAAAGTGTTCTATGAACATTCATTGATTCTTCACAATACCCTTGTGAGGGAAGTATTATATCCCTTTAAACCAGTGGTTTTCAAACTGGGGCCGCCACTTGTTCAGGGAAAGCTCCTGGCAGGACGGGCCAGTTTGTTTACCTGCTGCGTCCACAGGTTTGGCCGATCGCGGCTCCCACTGGCCGCGGTTTGCCGCTCCAGGCCAATGGGGGCTGCGGGAAGCGGCGCGGGACAAGGGATTTGCTGCCCGCCGCTTCCCGCAGTTCCCGTTGGCCTGGAGCAGCGAACCGCGGCCAGTAGGAGCCGCGATTGGCCGAACCTGCGGACACGGCAGGTAAACAAACCAGCCCGGCCCACTAGGGGCTTTCCCTGAACAAGCAGCGGCCCCAGTTTGAGAACCACTGCTTTAAACTATACCCCTTTTACATCTGGAAAAACTGAGTCACAGACAGGTTAAGTGGCTTGCTCAAG
Source organism: Chrysemys picta bellii (assembly GCF_011386835.1). Taxonomy (NCBI): domain Eukaryota; kingdom Metazoa; phylum Chordata; order Testudines; family Emydidae; genus Chrysemys; species Chrysemys picta. The sequence continues at coordinate 38,192,691 of NC_088804.1, read as the reverse complement.
GTCACAAGCAGTGTCAGGAATAGAACCCAGGCGTTCTGACCTTCACTCAGCGGCTCTGATCTCTAGATGACTCTCCCTTCCTCTGCAGTTCCTGTGGATTTTTTTGGGGCAGATTCTGCCACTCTTACTCACCTTGACGAGCGCATTACCCTGTGAGTAATCCCATTGATTACTATCAGAGTAACGTGCTACTTAACTCAAGTTAACTCTCTTTCATTAGCAGACAAGCTAATTTCTTCCTTTGGGAAGAATTCCATTTGCACTGGCATTCTTTTCCAATCCATACAGCCCACTCTGCTTCCCAAGTCTATGCTGCACAGGTCACTGCCATTTCCTATGAACTTGAATGGAGATTTTCCTGGGAAAACTAGCTTTCCTGTCAGATTTCCAACTGTTGATTTTCCCTGAGGAAAGTCATATTATCCTTCAACATTGTATCAGCAGATGTATGAAAAAGCTGATTGGTCTCACAAGAAATTTCCAAACCAAATGGCTTCCTGTATTCTCTGTGCTGGGTATGGTATGAAACAAAACCCAGACTATTTTTCTTTTACAAGTGAAAGGTCTAGTGTGAAATCAGGCATTGACCTCCACAACCCTGGAAAACAATTGCGATTTGGTGACTTGACCTTATATAGTCTATTGGGGATAGCGGCCAAATTTAGAACAGGTCAGAGACCAAACTCAATTTTAACCATTTTGTAGGGAGTATGTCAGGGGCAGTATGGAACTTGGCACAGTGTGTGGGACAGAAACTGATCTCATTTACCTTGGTGTAAATCCAAAGTAGCTCCACTGAACCCAACAGCATTACAAAAACCTGGAAAATGTGGTCTACTGAGAAAACCGTCTATCATGCTGACCAGTACTATCGCATTGTTTCCTTGTGCTCAACCCTCTGTTTGTATCCATGTCTGGTCTATTTTCCTTTATTAGATGGTAAGCTCTTTCAGGGCAGAGACTTTCTCTTTGTTCGGTGTTTGTGCAGCTCTAGACTCTAGATAGTAATAATATATTTCTGGCTCTAGACTGATATACTGGTGAGATCACCATCCTGTATTCTTAATAGAGAAAGTGTTCATATAATGGATGCTAAAAGGGAAAACAAGAACCCATCTGAGTTTTGGTCTCCAGGCTTCGATCAAGCCATAGAGGGGGAAAAACCTAGTTAACTGGGCTAGTTGGTAACACTTTTAGAGATGTGTTCACCTGCTTAACCCCAGGAATATTGATGGGAGTTAGTACTGTACATATGTTAAAACTGCAGATTATGCATGTTATGTATAATATGGTATTCTACAGTAATGACACAAAACTAGAGCTTTCATTAGTGTTACCACAGTGTTTTGGCACATTCCTGAAGAATATTTTAAGGTTTTGTTTTTTAAAAAATTAGGCTATTTGGGCACATTTATAGATGCAATAAACAAGGCACCAATCTGGACCCTTCTCAGATGTCTTCACGGGTTTTATTACCTTAAAGTCCCCATTTCGGCAAGGTACGTAAACCCATGCCTAACTTTAAGCACATGGAACAGTCCATGGAAGTCAATGGAACAACTCACATGCTTAAAGTTAGGTACACACTTAAGCACCGTGCTGAATTGGGGACTAAATGAAGCTTTTCCCTTTTAATTGGCTCAATAATAATAAAGACCCCCGATCATGTATCTAGCACTTTTCCTATGCAAATCTCAAAGTGCTTCATAAAGGTGGGTAAGTATCATTTCTGCCTATTTTACAGATGTGTAAACTGAGGCACGGAGCCTTTAGATGCCGTGGCTAAGACCATGGAGTAAGGTAGAGGCAGGAATAGAACTCTGCCAACTGTCACTCATTTCTGATGGTTTAGTCTAACACAGCAGGAAAAAGCTGTAAGAATCCAGGAAGTGATTGTTCACTGAATGCTTATAACATATTCACTTTACTGTACCTAGTGACCGGGTGTCAGTTTTTAGATCGTGAGTAAGCGGGAATAAATAGGAAGGTAAAAGCCCTGCTTTCTCTTGCATTTCATTTGTGATTAATTCAGTGTACACAATCTCTCTGCTTCGAAGCCCTTTACTGTTTATGCATCTGCTGGTTTTCCAGTGAGAACGATACCCTGCTTTCAGTTCTGTGTTTTTTTCCCCTTATAAAGGCATTTCTCCTTTTCAGCAGAGAAACCACTGGTGATTGGAGTGTCTGTGACCTTTGGACTGCCAAACTCCCACTAACTAAATAAAAGCAGCCCAAGAGGGAGAGAGTTAGCATAAATCACCTCCCCTGACAGAGACCACCTGGTTTACACTCACTGCATGGAGGTACCAAGTCTGTCTCAAGCTGCTGACTTTGCACTCTTGTGCGTTTTATGGACACCGTTGGGGAGATACACTGTGTTTACACAAGGAATGGAAAGTTCAGTTTTACTGAATGTAACTGACTTCCTAAGCTTGCTGGATGCAATTCTTCCATGAGCTAAATAAGGAGAATGGGGAGGCTGCTCGTGCCTTTAATATTCATTCAAAATCATGGTGAATTGATGGTGAACTTACTCAAATGTGATGTGCAACAGGCACTTGTGAACCTTCTGGTTCTTTCTCCTCTCACTGAAATGGTTCTGCTGAGACTGCCATTGGCCATTTGGTTAAGATCAGGTGTAGTAGAACAGTTTAATATCCATTAGGGGACTACTCAGTCTGCAAGGTGTATTCCATCTCTAACAACCATGATCCCAAGAAGTCTTTATTTATCAGGTGTTAATGGGCCTCATTTAGTAGCATGCTTAATGACAGAAGTGCAATGCTGTGGGCTTCAAGCTCTAACCCAGAACTTCGCCATACCCCTGTGAAGGTATTGAAGGGCAAGCTACAAGAGATGGCACAACACTGCCAGAACTCAGGTTCTCCAGATGCTACATTAAGCAGGTTTTGTGATGGTGTAAGTTAAAGATCTCATAGCTTGACTTTGAAAGAGTAGGGTATAATGCTGGTGTCCCTCTCAGTGAAAGGCTAATGTTGTGGGAGTGTCTTGTTTTTTCCTATATGCATGAACGGCTCCCATTAGCACCAAGATGCAGTGAAAACATGGCCAAGGCATTGTCACTACCGCTGTCTTGCTGTCTTATACTATTGGGAAGGCTATTTTTGCATTCTTCCCAGCCATAATTGCAATGATAATAATAATAATATGAATTCTAAAGCCTCACACGCTCCAGGATCCTTAAAAACAGTTTAAAAAAAAAACAAAAAATGATACTTACTAACAGTAACAACTAATGTAAATTTAAGGAGGACTGGGATACAAAGAAAAAGCAGGGAAATGAGCCGGAATAAAAGGATAAATGCATAAGGCATACAGCAACCATTTCAACAAACACGTTTAAGGAGGTAGGGAATGGTTTTAGGTGAAGTTGCCTCAAGAGGGCGGGGGAAGAATTTCCCAACTTTTTTCCTATTTTTTTTTAAATTTGAAAACTATTAACCATAGCTGGCATAAAAAATAGCAAGAAAATGTTATCAACTTTTCCCATAATTATTGTTTTTTTCTGAATTTAGATAATATTTCAACAAGCTTCAGCTTTAGGTGTTTTTTGAAAGTGGGGTGAGAGTGACTGAGATGGATTTCTGGAGACGAGTAATGTTTCACAGTAGAGATTGCCACAGCAAAGACACGACCAAAGGTCAGCCAACGGTACTATGGTGGAAACCCTGAAGGCAGATGGCATATGAACACCTGTACCCACGAAGACAAGGCTCACAAAGGAGGTGTTTAATGCATCCAGGGTCCTGCACTGTTACAAACTTTAAAAATCACCAGTGCCATCTTACAATCAATCCAGCATTTTGTAGAAAACCACTGTAAGGAAGAACACAGGCTGGGAACAATGACCCTGAATCAAAGCTTATTGAAATCAATGGAAAAACTTCAATTGACCTCAGTGGGCTTTGCATCAGGTCCAATATGATGAAAGTTTCTCCAATCAGTGAGCAAATGGGCTGTCACCATAGATGCCAACACCTGAACTTTTCTTGCTGGCGTTATCAATGATCATCTTCAAACAACAGCTCAAACTCATCACAGCAATCACTTGAAGTTACTAGTCACCACTAGGGAGATGAGTGAGTCTGGAAAGAATCCAACTGGATGAGTTCCTCACGGTATCTTTAGTTGAGAATAAATTGCATTTTTTGGAGTGGCAATGATCTCCAGTGGCTATGGAAAATCAAGAGACTTGGGACTAGAGTCACAAAAGGACTTAAGTGCCTAGCTGCCGTTTTGGGTGTCTAAATCCCAGAGTCAGGGCCCACTAGGATTCATAGCCCTCCTGTTCATCTGTCCCTGAATACTGTAGGTACCTAAACTTGCTTGGTGCATACATTTTGGCAGTAAAAGTCCCCTAGCCGCCTATGCTTCTGCCTGTTCATATGTGCACTATAGCCCCATGCCAAGTGTCCAGATGCCTAAATTCCAGGGCGATATGTGAACCAGGAGAAGACAAGGGTTCCTCTGTCTAGCTCACCTGAGCGGCCCAATCTGGTGACCCTGCTCAGAGCTCACCTGCTGGATCGGGCCCCTTCTTCATAAGGAATGAAAGAATCATTGGGCGAGAGAGAGCTTGAGAATGTCTCTATAGCCTAGTGTCTAGCGCACTCACTGTCCAGTCTCCCTCCTCCAATGACTTTTGTTTTATTATTTATTCACAGGGGAACAGCTTCACCAGGAGACATTGAGAGAGCCCCACAGCAGAATATCCCATGGCTCAGTGGCTGGGGCACTCACTGAGAGATGGCAAAGCCCTATTCAAATTCTCTCTCCTTCCTAGACAGAGGAGGGACTTGGTCTCCCAATCCCAGGTGAATACCCTAACTGCTGAGCTAATAATTATGAGAACTGTTGGCATCCTCTCCCTACCTCCTTTTCCCCCCGCTTCTTGCAAAAAAGGTCATAGGAACCTAATGCCAAGAGGGTTTGCAGCTGAGAATCCCAAGCAAAGGGTGCACCTCCATGCAGCCTGGATTTAGGCCCCAAACTCCTAGGGCTTAGGACGCACCCCTTGCCTTGGTTAGTTTAGGCAGGGAAATCACAGCATGCTGGCGTCTGTGAATCCCATTCTGAAGTGCCTGTCTGTCTCTTTCCATTCATGGGATAGGGAGTTGAGGCACCTAACTCAGGCTCTGTGAATCCCAGGGATGTTTCAGGCGTCTACAAATTAGGTGTGGGGACCGTGAGCATGGCTGTGCCTAAGATTCTTGCTGAGTTCTATTTTTAGCTTTGTCACTGACCTGCTGCATGGGCTTGGGCAAATGGCTGCCCTTCTCTGTGTCTAGACTGCCAGCTCTTTGGGGGCATGGATTGTTTAACCATGTGTCTGTGCAATGCCTGATCTCAGTTCGGGCCTCTATGTGCTACTGAAATGCTAATAATAATTGGCGTCAGCCCTGTCTCTTCCATGCAGAACTTAAAATCCTTAAAGATCCGACCCTGTCCAACAGCTGTTATTTTGCTGCTGGTTCTTACCATGATTGGCAGGGTAGGTCATATATGCCTCAACAACAGTCAGGAGGCCAAGTTCTCCGTGCCTCAGTTTCCCGCTGGGATAATGATACTGACCTCCTTTGTAAGGTGCTTTGAGATCCATGGATGAAAAGCACTCTGAGAGCTAGGTATCATTAGGATTCTGAAGTGCTTGAAATCTAACAAAGCAGCTTGCTCTAATGAGCTTTCCAATGGATTTTTGCAGATGGAAGAGGTTTGAATAGTTTGGATAATCTCTAGATAAGCATCTGAACTTTTGGATGTGTCTCTCAACTGAATCTAAACTTCAAACTTTAAGAGACTTGCTTGTTGTTACTGCCGGCCGTAAAAGCAAATAAAGAGTTGCTCTGAAAGCACTGGATGAGCTATCTGTGCACCACTACCCTCTACTGTAGAGAATCAGAACTGCTCCACTGTGTGCCATAGGCCCCCCACCGCTAACTAATAACAAGTCTCCTTTAGCTAGAGTGGCAAGGGCCTGTGTTTTCTGGAGCAAGAGTCTCAAAGTTCTGTCCCCACCGTCACAGTGCAATGCTGATTGTCGATGGTGTGCAGCACACTGGTAGCCAGGAAGTCCTGGGTGGCTACAGATTTGTTCCAATGCTTTCTTGATCACTAGCGCGCCAAGAAAATGCATACAAAAATGCATTGGTTTCCAGATCTAAAATCATTTTGTCAGGACTAAATGTGCAAATCGAGCAAGAGGAGTTTTCATGTTCCACCGCCACCATTAGGCCAGATTGTTCTTTTTTTTTCCTGGAGCCCCTTCAGCTGTGGGATACCAGTGAGCGTGCCAGAAAGAGAAAATTCTTCGGTGACGTAAACACAGTAATGACACTTGTTAGCGGTATGTGCTTTCTTTGCCAGTGGAGGGGAAAGAAAATCAGATTTTGTTCAACACAGTGTCTCTATATTCCCTCACATAACCCGCCCCCCCCCGAAACAAACCCCAAACCTTTCCATATAGTTTACTAAGTCCATGAACTTAATTTAATAGCTTTGCATGTTCTTTGATAAGGATTTGGTTCATTAAAGTTTACAGAGTTACATTTAATTGACAGGCCGCCCTGAGTTGTTAGAACCAAGATCTCTCCGTAAAGTTCTAGACAGCCAGGACATTAATTGCATTATTTTCTTTGCAGATAAAACTTATGTGGTGGAGCCAGCATTGTCAGATAAAAAATAGATAAGATCGAACCTTGTCTTTAAATTGCAGATCTCCTGGTCTGAGAAAATATGGGGCTCAGATTACACTGTCGGTTTTAATGGGCTTCGGAGATTTTGCCTAAGCATAATGGTAAAAAATGTAGATCCACCAAGATCCTGGAAGGAGCAGATGCACTGTATTTGTGTGATAGTCAGCAGTTTCAGATAAGGGGAAGAGGGTATTCTGGTCTGTTTGCTGCTGTGCTCAAGTTTTCCACATAAAAGCTGCACTCTCTCCTTCAGAAAAAGGACTGTAGTCTCTTTAGTAAACATGAAAGTTGGCCCTTATGCCCGGTCTAATTCTCCATGCAGTCTATGATCCAAAACATTCTTCTAAGGGAAAAAAGGGGGGATGGGGCAGGAAAGATTGAGTAAGGGAGTAAAGATGTGCTCTGGAAAAACACAGCTGTAGTTATAGGAGGGGAATTAATCTTAAGAAGCCTTCTGTAGCAATTTCATCCATCAACCATGACATTGGTACCATTATTAGAGAAGATGGAAAATTAAATTGCAAAATTATCTGTTCTGTTTCATTGACTTCCCTCCCCCCTCCCTTTTCATTCCAGGCACCATTTGCTGCAATACCAGTCGCAGTTGGCAGTTCGTTATTAAAAGCACCTGGCCATTAAAGGAAATCAGATCACAGGGCATGTTCTTTAGCTGTGCTGGCCTGAAAATCAGAGGCCAAATTACTGCACTGAAGGATAAAAGCTCACACAGATCTTGATTCAGCAAAGCACTGAAGCTGGTGCGTAAGTGCTTTGCTGAATCGGGGCCGCAGAGACAAGGAACTCTTTAAAAGACGTGCTAAGATTCCCCTGGAATGTTCCATCGGGAGGAGAGGGGTTGCTTCTCTGCAGAATGGACAAGAGGCTTTGCCCAGCCTAAGTTCATTGGTAAGCACCTGAACCTGTGGGTATGTACTTGGCATGGCTAAGCCGTGCTGTTGCTGCCCGTGCTGCCATGGGTACACAACTAGTTCTAATCATGCTAGCAGGTGTACGCGAGCTGGGAATCACAGCCCTAGCTCATCGTGTAGATGTAGCCTCAGAATCATGTTGTATTCCCCCCGCTACTGGATACTCACATAGCTCCTAGTCCTGACACGTGTGGACTTGGTAACTGTAATCCATGCTTGCATGACCTTCAGGCTTCAGTACCGCAACAGTGCTATACTTAGGAATCCTGGAAGAAGATTGAGCTGGTACAACACGCTGCAGCCTCCCAACTAAACATTACTGGTTGATACAAAGACATCACCCTGGTGCTCTGGTTTCTACACTGGCTTCCCATAGGATACCAAGTCAGGTTCACGCTACTAGTCTTGATCTTCAAAGCCTTATTGAGATGAACGCCCATCTACCTCAGAGACTGCCTGATCAGAACCCACCGTGACGTTCACTGGATACAATGGAACCCTCAGCAGCAAAGTTTAGACATGTAGGAACCGGGGATAGAGCTTTCCTGGCAGAATGCCCCCCCCACAGGGGTTGAGCAAGACCATAGACCTAAGGAAACCCACATCTTTGATTTGGCTCTTCCACAATAATGGACACATGACTGTACTAAAACCAAGCAAACATCCTGCCCCTCCTGCAACTAACTACACCTCCAGGATCAGGGGGGTAGCTGTGTAAGTCAATATCCACAAAAACAACGAGGAGTCTGGTGGCACCTTAAAGACTAACAGATTTATTTGGGCATACGTTTTCGTGGGTAAAAAACCCACTTCTCAGATGCACCTCCGGGAGTTAGAAGGAAGGGGGGAGACATTAATCCTCGTTTTGTCTGTTTTTCTCCATTCCATGGTGCCCAGATACCATAGTGATGGTGCAGTATGAAAATCTATGTTGGCTAGAATGGAATCAAAGGAAAGAAACTCAATAGCGGCATAAACATGAGGAAAAATAACTATCCGTAGCTGGCTGTGGGGTCAGTTATCTGTCCTGGCCCCTTTACACTTCTTCAATAACATAAAGGGGCAGAAACAGTCCCCTCTGGTAACAAACCTAGGTTGTGTGTTATAACTAGGATAAAAAAAGAATTAGATAAGTTCATGGAGGATAGGTTGATCAATGGTTATTAGCCAAGATGGTCACGGACGCAACCCCATGCTCCAGGTGTTCCTAAACCTCTGACTTCCAGAAGCTGGGACTGGATGACGGGGGATGGATCACTCAATAATTGCCCTGTTCTGTTCATTCCTTCAGAAGTATCAGGCACTGGGCACTGTCAGAAGACAGGATGCTGGGTTAGACAGACCATTGGTCTGAACCAGTATGGCCATTCTTATGTTCTTATAAACTACCTCCTCTTGCTGCCCTTCTGATATGGAGTGTGCCAAGATTGCAGCCAGGTGAGAGGAATAGTTAGAGGGCCAATGTATTCTGGCTGCTGCAATGGCCCCTGTTGCAACAGAACACAAGTAAGAGCAGATTCAGGGCTGCTCTAATTGACATTGAGGATAGAACTGGTCCTTGCGCAGACCCAGAATACAGGCCGAAAGGTGAGATAAGGCCCTCCCACCCCATTCCTGGGCCGAGCACAGGCCAGTCAGAATGGGCAATCAGCCTCAGGATTAATTATTAATGTATAATAGGCAGATTTATGTTGCTTTCTTAAATGGATCTGGTTTATGAATCAGTATGGGGCTTTTTTTCTGCACACAGCCATGCTTTGCAAATTTTCATGTGTCAACATAAAAACCACCACAATAAAAGAGTTACTAATGTCTTTTAGCTTTTTGCTGGAAATACTGTTCGTAGACTTTCCATTGTTTGACATTTCCAGATTTGTCTGTGCTTGGAGGTTTTGCAAAAGATTTTCATTCATAAGTGATTAGCAGAAGCCTGTCAACGTTCAAACACAAATTCCCTGTTTACTAGTTATGCAATCCTTTTTTTCTTCAGCATAAACATAGCTGATCACTTTATATCCTCTGTATATTGTTTCTTAATATGAATGAAGTGAAGCAGGCTAACCAGTAGTCATTCAGATTATTGCCTAACATAAACTTACAATGGGCTCTGAAGTGTTTAGCTACGCGAATTGTGAAAATGACTATAACTATGTGAGAACACAGCCATATTGTTAACACTTAGCATTGAATATGTTTAAAAAATTAGAAAGAGAGTATCTTTGTTGCATAGAAATTTGATCTGCTTACTTTGCTTTAAAGAAAAGTCAAATCACACTGGACAAATCTGCTGCTACATTATCCAAGAGAAAGAAAACCTGTATGACTGCATTTAAAAGCTAGGGTGGATACTTGTGTTCAAATGAGCAGAATAGAAAGAAATATTGTACCATTTTTGCCAAAAATATTGTGGCTAACATTTGTTTTTTATTCTCCTTTTATTAAATCACTTCTATAAACCACTCAAAAGTTTCAGTTTATTCAGTGACAATTAGTTTATTGTGTTTCTGAAGTGGATTTAGATTCGAGTGATAAAATTACAGGCCAAAATTACAACCATAATGGAAAATACTGGCTCATGTTTGGCTTTCCATAACTGAAAGATTACTAACCATTGCCAATAAGCAGGCGGAAGAAAAGATAATAGGATATGTGTTTATCACTGAAGCTAGATTCCAGAACATGCCACAATAAATTTGTATAAAGTAGACTGGAATATTTTTGCTTCCTTTCATTAATGGGGGAGAAATAGATTTGTTCTCCAATCTGACAGATTGTGCAAGGGTAACTATAGTTCAGAAAGTGGATTAGCATAATCTTGCATGAAAATTTCAGATCTTTAAAAACTTTAAATCAAATATGTTTCTTTTAATTCAGATTCAGCTGATTACATCCCAGTTCTACTTTCATGTTCCTCTGTTTCATTAGCAATTGCTCATGATTATAGCTATTTGGAATGTTCCTTCGGTGTTTTTCAATGGACGTGTTTTCTGCAAAATTTTTGTGGGAATGACAATTTTGCTGACATTTTCAAATCAAAACATTTTGTTCCCGGTTGGTTTGACTTTAATCTTTGAACCCTCCTGAGCTGCTGCAATGCTTTATGACAACTATAATTTGGGAGTCTCATGCCCTCATTCTTTCCTCTGGACTGGGCTTCCCACCTGGACTACTTCTCCCATGATTCACTGCAGGCATGAGACTACCATGATGTATTGCAGCAGCTCATGTGGACACAGAGGTTCATGTCGACATGGAATGAAATGCTTCCACATTTCCGAATCAACATTTGCTGGAATTTTTCATTCATTAAAAGTGTTGATATTTTGACTTTTTGTCATGATTTGTCCACACGTCAAAGTAGTGGAATCGCCCATGGGACTGAAGTTCTGTTTTCTTGATCAGCTCTAATCAAAATACTTTTTGGCCTTATCATATAGCTATAAAACATTCCTCAGATATTTCTGGGTTAGAATTCTACCCCATGTAATACCATATGACTTTTAAAAAAATCTTTGTCTTTTCCCTAAAACACTTCTTATTTTAATGTATCTGTGAATTTTGGGCTTTTGAAAGTGATGGGCTAAGGCGGCTGGCTTGGGCCAGGCATAATGAAGTTAAGTATTCTGCCTGCTTTCCATAGACAGCTCTGCCAATTCACCTCAGCCACAGCCTATACAACCAGATTGCCCTATCGTACTGTGGATTAATTCTGCAGTAACGCCATTGAAATAAATAGAGCCCCTCCAGCAAAACTGGGCATAAATTCCACGTGATTCAGACCTGTGATGTTCTGCTATTCCAATATCTCTGATCAAAATTTGTCAATCAGGCTAAAATTTACTCAGCTGCCTGGTAGAGCAGGTCAAAAAATGCAGAAAAAGTGTTGTGAAAATGTTTAAAAAAAAATGTCTTGTAAAAAAAAAAAAAAGTCATCAACAGTTTGATTTTTTTAACCATCTTGACCACGCTGTACGTTGGTTGCAAAACAGCAAATAAAAAAATATGGAAAATGCTGGCAACAAATTTTCTTCAAAAGTTTCAAAATATTTTGACTGGTTCTACTATCGAGTGAGCTTTTTAGCTTACATAAATGGGGCTTGTGGTGAGATACGAAATGCATTTTAATTTGGAAACGAATCTGAGATCTAGTTTGCACCCAGGTTTCCAGGGTTAGCCCACTGCACCTCCAGGAGTTATTCTGGGAACGCTCCAAGGCCTTGTGTTATGCAGGTCAGATTAGATGATCACAGTGGTCCCTTCTGGGTTTAGAATCTACAAATCTTGTTCCTGTTTTTCTCTATTGGCTGGCTCTAAAGCTTCCTGAAATCTGACCCTAACGTGTTTACATTCACTTTAAATACTAGGCCAGCTCGTTTCCCCTAAAGCTGTTCCCATGTCTTCTAACAGTGTTTCTCGAATCCTGCTATTGCAAAGGAACCAAGTTACAGCCCCGTGGCAAAAGAAAAGACATACAAGTTACTCAATCTATAATGCAGCAGTATGGAAGAAATTTATGTTTGATGGTCCACAGGTATGTTTGTTTTGACTGATGCATATGAATCAGTGTCTGGTTTGCATCAGATTATCACTGTGAAATGGGGTTTAACCTGATTGCTAATTTGCAATGTGTTTATATGTGGAGCTGAAATGAAGCGCATATAAAGGGGTTGCCACATAACCACTTAAAAGTTTGGATGATTACTAGATTAAAACCATTTATTGAGACCTGGGAGAAGGAGTTTTATGGGGAAATGAGCCAGTGCTATTTAGAAACTGAAACATTAATGGCCTGACAGTGGCTAAAGTGATCGTTGTTTTTGCTGTAAAGATTTCCTGGACAATTAGCCATCTCCAGATATCTCTGACATCTACTCCTCAACATGCGACAGCAATGTAAACTCAACATGTTAAAGACAAAATTGCCTATCTTTCCTCCGAGATCCTCCCCTCCCCCTCCCTTCTCCATAGCTGTCAGACGCTCCACCACCTTGGTTTCATTGTTGAATCCCATGTCTCCTTCTCTCTCTTCCCCATGGATAGATACGGTCACTAAATCCTGCTGGTTGTCTCCTCAAAATATCTCAGAAAATCCATCCATTCCAATTACAACCCCCCTAGTCCAGGCTTCATCGTGTTATACCTTGACTGTTATGAGTTCCTGCTCTCTTTTCATCCTGACACTCACCTAGTCTTCCCCCTTCCAAACTAGCCAGTACTTGAAGATGATCTACCATAGCAACCAATTCAGCCCCCGCCTATGGACAAAGAAAAGAGAGTTATCCAACACAGAAAATGTCAATATCAATTGGAGAGCTACAAAGCTGGAAATACGGAGACCATATACATGGAAGAGTGGAACAGGTGCAGGTGTGGATGTAATATGAAATGCTAAACAGGGAAAAGAAGAAGAATATAAATAACTGAGCACTCTTCATTAAAATCTTTCTGTTTTTGCACACTTCTAACTGCCCCATCCTCTTCATCTCTCTTCAACGAATCAGCAACTTGCTTGTTGACAATGGAGTTGGCAGTTCTCCATATGTAGCCAGGATGGGGAAAGCTCTCTAGGAGGCCGAGGGATGTTGGGTAAAGGCTCTGGAGGAAGCCCAAAGCAGCAAGAACTCCAAGGGTGAGAAGAGATTCGAGTTGGGTGCTGAATTGTGGAATCAGAGGTTGTACTAAACCGAGGGCTTCATTTTCAACTAGGTGCCCCCCTGCCTCATCCCTCCCCCCCCAAAAGGCATCCAAGCTTTTGCCCAGGGTATTTGAAAATGATGGCCCTAAATTGATATACAAATGTGGTATAAATCATGGTGATTGCACCCACGTTTTTATGCCTGCCAGGGAACATCTGCTTTTAAAGAGCTGGATTGTGGCTCACAGAGGGGAGGGTTAAGAAGCTTTCTCTGTCTTTGTGCCCCTAATGGCTTTCCACAAACTTGGTCCCTCACCTGAGTGCAGGAACTAGTATCTCTTCGCACCCAGAGGGACACAAGCCACTCTAAAGAAGACCTGTGAGTTTGCACTCCCCCAGCAAAGCTGGCTAACTGTGAAGGGGCGTTCAGTCTACATCCACTTAAGAGGTGTAACACTGGGCATACACCTCCTACACCCTGGGACACTAGAGCAGGCATCATGCCTACCTGAAGCAAAATGCCCCTTTGGCTCTTCTCCTGAGGCAATTCAGACCCATATGGGCACAATCTGTCCCATAGGATTTTGATTCATGCGATCTCTGCTGAAAGACCCATACACAGTAAATTGCATCACCCTTTATTCACTTTGGAAGAGAAAAGGGCTGAGTCAACCCCACTAGATTTTAAGGAGTCTAGGTATTTAAAACTTGATCCCTAGACAGCTAAATTATTGAACTCACCTTTTGGCAGGTAGAAAACTCTTTCATCTCACCTTTTAGTGGAGACAAACACCAGTATTTATCCCATTCTTGGCTTTTCCACTTCATTATTCCCACGCAATCCTTCCTGCTTCTGAATCACAAGTCAAAAGAATTTAGGTCTGCGCTCAGGATTCTGTAAGCAAACCAACAAGCTGCCTATTAACATAGCTGGAATATATCCCGAACCTTTCATCGCTCATCTCAGGCTATCGACAGCACCCAGTGTTTCCCACTACACTATTGATATAAATGTGTTATGCTTGCCCCCACCCCAAACTGCCATATCTCATTTCTTTGTTTACACAAACTGCAAAGTTCATTAGAAAAGGCAGAAGTGGAAGGAAATGTAAATGTTATATAAGGGGGGAGGGATAGCTCAGTGGTTTGAGCACTGGCCTACTAAAGCCAGGGTTGTGAGTTCAATCCTTGAGGGGGCCATTTAGGGATCTGGGGCAAAATCAGTACTTGGTCCTGCCTAGTGAAGGCAGGGGGCTGGACTCAATGATCTTTCAGGGTCCCTTCCAGCTCTATAAGATAGGTATATCTCCATATATGTAAAGTAATTTGCCAAAGGGGGAGGGAAATCTCTTCTGTTAAGGTTCAAATACGGTGGATCTTAATAGGATTATTCATATTCCAATAGCCCCTAGAGCTGTCATTGTGCTAGGGGCTGAACAAACATATAGAAAGAAATAGCCCCTGCCCCAAAGTCCTTACAGGCAAAGCGTGGGAGGGTAAACCGGCACAGAAAGATGAATGCCTTGTCCAGGGTCAAAGCCAGGAATAAAACCCTTGTCTCCTAAGTTCCAGTCCAGGGCCCTATCTACTAGAGCACACTAAAAAAATGATTTTCTGTTGTTGGCAGATACCGATATAAAGAAGTTATGTATACATTGCATACCAAATCATTCTCAGATCAAAACCAGTATTTCACTACACAGTTCTCTGACATGATCCTTGGGGGGACTTTTTTTGTGCTATTAAATAAACACACAGGGGTTAAGTTCCCTTCATGAGAGAAGATGTTGATTTCATTACAACCCTTGACTATAAACACTGTGTACTATAGCTCTGACTAATTGCTGGGTGTTATTGGCAGCCGTAAGAGTGTGCACATGTGCCAGGAGATCAATTCAGCTTCGAGCTCTGTGCCAGCGAGTGAGTTATCTTCTTCTAGCGTGATTTTATTTCACTTCTTAATCTTATTTGTAAATGTGATCCCTTGATGACACAGTATATAAGACCTTGGCTTAATGCACAAAATTCATGAGATGAACTTGGAAGGGTGTCCAAGATACATAAGTTATTTTAAACATGAGTTTAGAATCTTTTTTTTTTAATACACACTCAGGGGATTGTCATAGGACATGAATGAAAATACGTTATTTTCTTCATGATTTAAAAGCAGCAGGAGAGTGCGACCTCATGGATAGAGCACTAGACTAGGAGTCAGGAGAGCTGGGTTTTATTCCTAGCTCTGCCACTGCACTACTGGGTGACCTTGGGCAAGTCATTTTGCTGCTCCATGCCTCAGTTTCCCTATCTGTAAAATAGGGGTATTTATACTGATCTCCTTTGTAAAGTGCTTAGCAATCTACTGATGAAAAGAGCTAGATTTTATTTTCTAAACAAAAAATCCTGTTCTTCAACTTTCCCCAGAATATTCCTAGATGTAGTAATTTTGGAAGTTTCCTCTACTATCTAGAGTTTGGTCAGCTTTGTTCAGGTAAATGTCTGGTCATCACAAAGAACTGAAGCGTAACCTTGTATATCTAGTTAAGCATGTATAGGAATCGATTGGGTGCTACTTTGTGGTACAACCTTAAGACCTAATCCTGCAGACATGAATAATTTTACTCAGGTGAGTGGTTTTATTGAATTAAATGGGACTACTCCCCTGAGCAAAGTTACTCAACTGACATGCTTAAGTGTTGATGGGTTCTTTCCCTAGGGGTCAGTTCTGATCTCACTTATGTGGATGCATATCTAATACAAACACTTTATGGCCCTTGTGCATCACTAGCAAACAACCCCCAAAGCAACATTAGAAGCTAATAGACACACATGAGAACTGCTACTCGCATCACATGCGGGAGAACAGTGCGGCCGTAGAGGATTTTGGTTAGTGCAACCCTCATGGACTACTGCTGGATCTTCTGAGGATGATAATCTCATGCCCTTGGGTGCATCACTTTACAGTAAATGACGTGAGTGATATACACAGTGATGTGTGCCCATGAATCAAGCTTGTGCTCTGACATTGCACGAAGATATATCATTACAGCCACCGTATGAGCCCTAGTATTTCCACAAAAGAGAGCATGAGAAAAAGAACTTTTTATGCCTCTGACCTTGATCTAAATTTGCATTTCCTTTGAGCGGCTATTAAAAAAAGGAAAGTTTGATATCTTTAATGTTCATGAACGCGAGCAATTGATAACACTTTCAGAGGCCAGGCTTCAAGCCAGGGCAATACTGTGTGAGTCTCCCAATGCAGCTCTGCCAATGGATTTCAGCCCTGCTGGCTAGATTGCAAATCCCCTGCTGTTTACAAAAGCAGGCCACCCTTCAAGCCAATTGTTTAAGACTGTGTTGAGTGTTGTGAGCTGTGTTCTAAGTATGATAGGAACAAATGCCCATCAGGGACTAGGCTAAGGGGGGAGGGATAGCTCAGTGGTTTGAGCATTGGCCTGCTAAACGCAGGATTATGAGTTCAATCCTTGAGGGGGCCATTTAGGGATCTAGGGGCAAAAATCTGTCTGGGGATTGGCCCTGCTTTGAGCAGGGGGTTGGACTAGATGACTTCCTGAGGTCCCTTCCAACCCTGCTATTCTAAGTTCACACAGCTCATTTCCTTCGGCCCTCAGGTAGATCTGAATTCAGACCATAAATAAAAGGCTAGCATATTAACCCTTTCCACCCACTAAAAGGTGTTTTATTTTAAAGGGCAGGGGGAACCAAAACAATCAAAATCCAAATTCAGATTTGAGAGTAAAAAATAGCTCCTGCGGCTCTTATCAGAACGCCGTGGATTCATTGTTCTGATTTTATAAATACGCTTGTATTCCCCTTGACCGTTTCCCCACTCCTGCCGTATCTTCCCTTCTATGTGCCCTTGGCTGGTTTCCACCTATTTCTTTATGATGGAAGAGAAGATAAGCTGCTGAATTTGGAGGCCTTATGAACATTTGACAGCTGGGGCGTCTGGATCCTAAGACAGAACGATCATTCAACAGAGACCCCCATGATCACCCAGAAGGAGGCCCCTTGAGAGCTTTTCCATTGCTTGGGCCAGTGTGTGAAACACTTAACACTATCAGCTGAGCCACAGGATGGGAATGTTGTGTTCTTGCCATCCCCAAAATACAGACTAACCAATGAAGTTTGAACAAAGCCCTTATAACCTTCACTGCATCCGTACGAGCTGTGGGCCAAACACACAAGAATTAATAGGCTTTTTATAAACTACTGTCCACTGAAGGGGGAGACGTCTGAAGGTTATGAGAGGGGGAATGGGAGTCGGGAGTCTTGAAATCAGCCATGATTTTCCAAAGTGATTGATTAGTGCTGTGGGGTGCCTGAGTATTTGAGGTGCCGGCGTGAGACACTTTAAAGTGACCTGATTTTCTGAAAATGCTGAGGCCCCAGCCATTGAAGATAGAGCTCTTTTAAGATGTCTCAAAATGGATACTTGAAAAGGATTGCAAATCACTAGTTACTTCTTTGAAAATCTTGGCCCATGGACTCTGTTCCTAACTCTACCAATGAGTCACTGGGCTTGTAACCTCTATGTGCCTCAGTTGCCTTTCCTAAATACTTTACACCACTACAAATATTCCCCTACCTCACCCAAGTATTAGTCCATTAACATCTGTGAAGTGTTTTAAGTATCTTGGAGGGAATGTGCCAGACAAGTGCAGAGTGGTGCCCCATCACTGTAGCATTTCTCCACAACCTGAAGTGCATTCAGAGGACACAAACTGCCATCAGTATTCTCTACTAGAGATCTAGCGAGGCTACTTTTTTCAACTCTCTCATCATCCTACCGCTCTGAGGTAGGGCCGTGCTCTGTTCCCCACTGCTCAGATGGGGAACTAAGGCCCAAAGAGACTTGTCCAAGATCACACAGAAACTCTGCAGCAGACTGGGAACTGAACGCAGGTCTCTGACATCCCAGGCTAGCGCCCTCACCACTGGACCCTACTTCCTCCATAGCTCTGCCAGCCTCCCCTTCATCAGCAGCTTTCATCAGCAAAAGGGGATTGAATTCAAAAGCATGAGTTCATCTCCTAAAAACTCAGCACTTTGTACTATTGCCAATGGGTCAGCCACTTCGCCAGGGGAAACTTCCCTTCCAGAAACATGATCTTTTGAGATGGGGCCAAGAAAACAGAAAAACAAATGATCAAAAACATTGCCTTTGAAAACTCTCCTTCACTGCTCAGATCTGTTTCCAGTCTTGTCCTGTAGGATGAGGACTCATTTAAGCTGCCTCTCCCATGCTTGCTGGGTAACTGCTGCTGATCTAAAATCTAAATGAAGAGCAAGTAAATAAACAAAAGTCATTTGGCTCCGAGATACACAGGGTGAGACATATTTCATTTTTCATGATGATGCCCCAGCTTGCTTGCTTGCTTTCAACAGGACTGTGGCAATGCAACTCCCCCCAGTTTTCTGCAGCTGTAGGCCTTGAAAATGTCACAAGCTCCTCGTTCTGAAGAGCTCCCCAATGGAAACAGGCCTTAAAACTGTGTTTAGTTCTCACAGCCTTGTGGAAGGTGTCCAATAGTCCTTTTCTAACTATTTGTCAGTGTCCCTGGATAACCTCAGGATAAGCTTGATGCTAACCTTTAAGGAGGGCTGGGCCAGTCACAAAGTTCTAATCCAGGTTCAAACATGCCCAAAATTTAGAGTGAGGAAAGGGGTTCAGGTTTAGGTCAGTATTTACCTTTTAGACCTTGTCTACCCCCGAAGAGCTGCTGGCATTGCTATCCTGGTAGAGCTGTATTGACTAGCCCTCCTCGTGTAGATGCAGCTTATACCAGCATAAGAGGGCTTCTGCCCGTACAGTTTATACCAGTCCCTTGAGAGACCTAAACTATACCAGCAGAAGCACTCTTATCCTAGTAGAAGTGCATCTACGTCATAAGAACAGAAGAACGACCGTACTGGGTCAGACCATCCAGCCCAGTATCCTGTCTTCCGACAGTGGCCAATGCCAGGTGCCCCAGAGGGAATGAACAGAACAGGTAATCATCAGGTGATCCATCCCCTGTCGCCCATTCCCAGCTTCTGGCAAACAGAGCTTATTCCTCCATAGCTATGTTGGTTAATAAATCACATCCCTAACTCACATAGTTATGCCAGTAGAAGGTTTTTTGTTTTGTCATGGAACTGGGCTGCAACAATTCTTCTTGCTTCCCTCAGTCCCTGAAACATTCTGCCTCACTACACTGCATGAAGTGGCCTGTTTAGATCTGCCACTATCTCTGGCAATGGGACTATCATGTTCTTGACAAAGTAGAATAACAGAAAATGATTCTAAGAGAATCAGTAGTAAAGAGAAAATGAATTTGAGGGAGTATTTTTTTGGGGGGTGGGGTAGGGGGGTTGCACCATAAGTCTGCAGGCTCCAGCCATCTTTCCTCTTTTCTTCACCTCCAAGTCTCCATGTTAAGGTGATTCTGCCTTCTGGTCAAAGAGGAGGGGTCACAGCTTCTTCTGGACCCCACCAATCCTTGCTGACGCATCTGATCAAAACATGTGAATGAAGGTGCATCCTGAGTATTTGTCATCTGCATTGCTCCTAGCTCCTGCTGGTCTGGTGCTAAAGGGGAGCTTTCAAGAGAGCAAATAGAAAATCTGATAGATGGAGTAAGGGCGGAAGCGGCTATTATATCAGATAGGGTGGAATGAAGTTTGAAAAACTATTAGGGCAATTTTAAAGTGGAAGCTGGCAAATAAGAGGTCCAACACATGGGGAAGATTTGATCCTCAAGCAGAAGAAAGTAAAACGGATGCTGTTTTAATATAAGTTGCTTTTATCACACACAGAGAAAAATAGAAGGGGGGTTTCAAAAGAGTTGGCCTAACCCTGCTCCTACTGAAGTTAGTGGGAGTTTAATAGTGACTTCACTGGCAGCGCAATTAGGACAATGCTGAGCTCTTTTGAAACTGAACTTTGCCCTGCATGTTAAAACTGAACTTTGTTAAAGCCCCAGAATTTTTTTTTTTTTGGTTTGTTTGTTTTTTGCTTACTCTTTGGTGTCATCGCATAATCCTCATTCTGGTGGAAAAGCTTTCTCAGGTTTAGCGGCAGTAAAGGCAGCGGAAATGTGTTATTCCTGTAGTGCAATAATGTTTTCCTAATCTCAGTATCTTTTTAAACATGTCCACATGTAGTATGCTTCCAGAGCATTCCGTGTCCAAGTCACAGCTGCAGAGAGCAGTCAGAAAGTTTGAACTACTGGCACATTCCAGCCATCCATTTCCCCTTCCTCAGTATTCCTGGAGAAGTAAGTAATGCAGACAAATTGCTTGCATGCTCCTCTGCTTGTGGGTGATTTTTCATGGATTTTGGTCTGATTTATTTTTTCTGAGAAGAAAGCAAAGTGCGTGGACCATGCAGAATAGAATCTTTGTAAAAACACATGCTAAGAAAGATTGTGCCATATGGCAGAGTTTTGCTACCTATCACAAGTGTGTGTGTGTCTGTCTGTCTGTCTGTCTGTCTGCGTGAGGCTCTTTACCTTAGATCTTTTAGTCTGGATGCATCTAGGTTTTCTAAAACTAAGGGCCACATTGTGACTGGCAGAGGGCATGAGGGAGGGTATGGGGGAGGCACTAGGAACTTCTTCTAGTGTAGTGGTTCTCAAACTGGGGCTGTCGCTTGTGTAGGGAAAGACCCTGGCTGGCCGGGCCGGTTTGTTTACCTGCCGTGTCCGCAGGTTTGGACGATCGCGGCTCCCACTGGCCACGGTTCGCTGCTCCAGGCCAACTGGGGCTGCGGAAAGCGGCGGCCAGCAAATCCCTTGTCTTGTGCCACTTCCCGCAGCCCCCATTGGCCTGGATCAGCGAACCGCGGCCAGTGGGAGCCGGGATCGGCCGAACCTGCAGACGCGGCAGGTAAACAAACTGGCCCAGCCCTCCAGGGGCTTTCCCTAAACAAGTGGCGGCCCCAGTTTGAGAACCACTGTTCTAGTGCAAAGGAGCATCATAATTGCAGACCCTGAGCTCAGGGGACTTTGCCCCCAAAGGCTGAGGAGAAGACAGGTCTGTGGCCTAGGGCTGGCCCTTGAGTAGACTGGACATGTTGGGACTAGTAGGATGACAAAGACTTCCCAGTCCTCTAGTGCGCCAACCTGCTTGTAGAAAGACTGTCCCTTCCCAAGCTGCCCCACCATATGCCATAAGAAGAGTCGGTGCCTGAAAAGCACAATTTGTCCCTTAAGAAAATAAAATCTTACAAACATTCTGCTCCTTTCCTATCTGATGCCATTGCATCAAACAGAAATGTCATGTGATGAGTCAGAGCTTGGCAGCATTGGTCAACAGAGACCAATCAGGGCCTGAGTACAAAAGATGTGCTTCCTCTTTAAGGGTGGTGGACTGCAGGCTTGCAGCCAGCCTTCCTCTGAGATCCCCTCTGCAGTGTGTGTTTTGACCTTACTGTTCTCGCCAAATATGCTCAGCTGAGTCATATTAACAGCATCACCCTGGCTCACTTTGCATACATGGACACAATCGGAGCCATGGCTTCTTGCTTTAGTTGGAGCCAGCAACAGGAGTCACTGCCAGAGACGGAAACCCATGCTCCATGAGTGCAGTGCAGAAAAATGGCTGACTGAATCAACTGGGAGGCTTTTTGTGGCAGGTGAGCGGGGGCACACCCCAGGGTGTCTTGCTTGAACTGAACTCCGCATGATAGCAGGTTTGGGGAAAGGTTTGCTTTTTTTTTTTTAGAAGAAATATAGCCATTCCATAAGCCTGGCTGGCTTTTGTAAAGTAATAGAGATGTAGGGCCAGCTTCTCAGCGGGTGTCCGTCTTCATAGTTCCATTGACTTAAATGGAGATATGCCAGTTCACACCAGCTGAGAATCCAGCTCTTTATTTCAAAATAGATTAAGTTGCTCTCTCTCTCTCTCTTTATACATGACCTGATCTGGCTTACACCAGAGAAAATCAGGAGTAAAACCACTGAAGTCATTACAGTTACACCCTTTTAAAAAAAGTCAGCTCAGAACCATGGCCCTTAGACCTATATTTTGTGCAAGATGATTGAAATGTTAACGATGCACCACTCCTTCAACCAAGTTATTTTTTTCCCAGCAAAATAACAAACTCCTAAATCAGGGTACATCTCTGTATTTATTTCCCTGCTCTGTTTGTTATGGGGAAGTCCTGATCACAAAATTAGGACCTCTCCCCTCATCTCATCTTTTCCAGCCATGCACAAATGAAGACTGATCAATAACAACAGATAAAAGCTAGTCTTGGAAAGAGGAGACTTTAGTGCTGTTATTACTGGCCTATTTAAATCACTGGCTCTGTTCCCTGTTGCTTGGAACCATTTGCCCTGAGAATATGCTACTATGATAAATTTTATGGCCTCTGCTATTCCAAACGTTTTCTTAAGTGTCCACTTTTTTTGTTGCTGTTGTGTTGGATGTTCCACTGGAGCGGTACATAGAAAATGCAAACTGTTTTGTGACTGCAATAGGGACATAATAGTAAATGTCAAGCTTCAACCAACCCTGTGCCTTGTTGTTCAGCCCTTCCCAGGGCCGGCAAGGTCATAAGAGGTTAGGTAATGTCAATGCTGACATTATCAGAACACCCTGTGGCTTGCACGGTGGAATATTGAGTCACTTTACTGTTGACACGCTGGTACATGTGAAGGGCTTCTTGGCACCCTTTCTCAGGTCGTGCAGGTGACTCGTCCAAGTGAGTTCAGCTGTGAGTCCACAATGTAAGTGTGCAGCTTTGCTCCCAGTTGGGTGCATCGTGAACTACATGTCAGCACTTTTAACTGTAGTCAACGATAGTGTCTGGCTACTGCCTTGCATCAGAATCTCTCATCACATGGGCTATGTGAACCAGCTCATAAATACGGCCACTTATATCTGCTAGGAACACAGGGTTTAGGTCTTACTGTGCTTTAAGCTGCATTATGCAGTGTAGTTGCAGTCAACTCAATCCCAGGATATTGAGAGACAATGTGGGTGAGGTCATATCTTTTATTGGACCAACTTCTGCTGGTGAGAGAGACAAGCTTTTGAGCCACACAGAGCTCTTCTCCGGCTCTGGGAAAGGTACTCTCAGTGTCACAGCACAATGCCAGGTGGAACCTATTGTTTAGCATAGGTAGTGAGCACATGTTGTAAGGGACCATTCAAGGTAGAGTGGCCCACTAACACCTCTGCAGTCGTAGGACAAAAAGAGGGCATTAGTGGGCTACAGATTGTTGGTATAAGCCATAAATCCATAAATCACTGTTCAGTCCATGATTGTTAGTGTTGAAGAGAATTATGAATTTAAGCTCCCAGGCTCACCTTTTGAAAGTGTTGTGTATGATGAGGACTGATAGGTCAGATATAGCATGATTGCTTTGTGAAAAGTGTTTGCCCACAGGTGACAGGGTGCATTGGCAGTAATGATAATACATTGGCAGTGAGAGTTGTCTATCACTTGGATGACAGTGGAAAGGACACAATAAAACTAGCTTGAAGTGTGATTTCATTTCCAGCTTTAACACCTCTGTCTGTTAGAGTTGGGCAAGAACCAGGTCATATTATTCTGAATATCCCCAAACTTTTGATGGTACAGATAAGAAATGAAATCCAGATCCAAATCACCCGTGGTTTTGCAAAACCAAAACCAACTTTTCACAGAAATAAAACCTTGTGCCCATCTCTGCTCCTTGTTTGAAGAGCTCACACTAATCTGTTCAGACCTTTCTTGGATAGGGTGCAATATGGATGTTGGCATGAAAAATTAATTACTAAAACACAGTTGATGGACCTGTGGATTTCAGCACACCATTCTCTCTGATATTGTCCCATGTCCAACCAACAAAATTTTCCTTGTGAATCAAATAAAATATATCCGATACCCCATCCTGCCCCCAGTTGCCTTAGAACTAAAATCCTATTATAAGTGAAGATGAGCAGGATCAACAAAACCAGATCCCATCACGGATATTGATTTTCCCCAAAGCTTAAGGGTGTCCAGATACATAGATTTGGTTCAAACCCATCTCTATTTGTCATCGGCTAATGTTGATTTCTCAAAACAACTCTCTACCAACCATTTTAAATGTGTTCTGAGAGTATTTGTAGATGCTTCAGGCCTGATTCTCACAGTAAGTCTACACTGCAATCAGGAGGTGTGATTGCAGTGTGTGTAGACCTACCCACACTAGTTTTGATCTAGATTAAACTACCTTGGATAGCTCTATATGTGCTACATCCACACCTCTCAACTGCAGACATATCCTCATTTATGTTCTGACAGTGTAAAGGAGAATCAAGCCATTTATATAAACCCTAAAGCTATTTGCTTGTTCAAAAGGCAGATTGGAAATGCCTTACCCCTTCTCTGCACTTTAAAAATTATGGTGAATAACTTTTCTGAAGTTTTCTTCTAGATAACTTCTTATAACATTTTATCTATACACTTCTGAAAGCATGATCACTCTTGGACATCTACAAATCTGTGCTTAAATACAACAAGGAACAAGATAGAGATTTGACCCAACTGGTACAGTGTTTTTTTTCCTTAGGCTTAGATGAAAATATAGGAACTGCAAAAGTATATGGTATGTACTGCCATTCTGAGCCCAAATAGATTTTGGAACATCTATTTATATCTCATAATTCGTGGGTCTCTTAGGCTGACACTATATGTCAAGATTGCACTTAAATCTGTCAGATACCACCTCATTTGTCAATCACCACATAGCATTTCGGTTGTCAAATAGTGCAAGATGCATGTTCAAGAACCAATCAAACGTTTGATGCAAAGAGAACAAACAGCTGCTCTAGTGAATAATCCTGTCAGTACATGGATTATAGTCCTCTATAATGCACTTACCCCGTAGGACTGCTGTCATCTACCTTCCAGGGTCAGAGACATGGTACAAATTCAGTTTTCATGATAACAAATCCCTCTCTATAGTTATATTTAGGCACAATATCAAGAATTCTATTTTTTCCCCTGTGATGCAGATGTTGGCATTATAACCTTGATCATAATCATTCCTTCCACACCAAGCGTGGGGACATGTTCATAAAGGCTCAAAGCATAGAGCTTCCTAGTAAAATAACAAGAGCTGGACCCAAATTGGAAGCAACACTTGAACATTTTGAACTTTAATGTAGTTTGGAACTAGGTGCAGATCCAGTCTTTACAGTTCAGGCCCATGTCCATATTAGGATACCCGTACCAAATTTAGTGGGGGATCAGAATTCTGAATCTGAGTACTCCGGGGCTTTGGGAAAGTGTAGGATCACAGTGGAGTCCAGCTCAGGCCTATCTTGAAAAGCAGCAAGACTGAAACCTGAGTGGTTTTATAAGTAGAGCTGGGCAAAATTTTGCTGCTGAAACATTTTTGGCTGAAAAATGCAGATTTGGATCAACTGAAACATTTTGTAATTTTGGCTGAACTGCGCTAAATTGTTTGGGTTGAAAAAAGAAGCAGAAAATTCTGGAAAAAATTGAAACTTTTTGTTTTGACATTTTTGAAAGGAAACGTTTCCATTTTTCCATTCAAAATGTCTTTTTGTTTCAAGTTTTATGGCAATTTTCTTTTTAAAAAGGCTAGACGCACCCCAAAATGAAAGGAATCATTTCATTTGACTCAAAGTGAAAACTTTCTGACTTTTTCATTGAAATATTAAAAAAAAAAATTTGTTTGAGTTGACCAAAACTTGGGGGGCGGGGGGAAAGGAGCGGCAAAGATGGGGGGTTGGCCACCAAACCAAGAAATCAGTTAATCACACAGCTTTAGTTATTATGTCTATTAAAATAACTGATTGAGGCCACACTCCAAATAGCCTTCCCCCCCATTATGCTAGGATCTGCATGGACACATGAGAGACAGACCCTGCCCCACATAGCTTTCAGTCTAAGTAGACTAGACCAGTGGTTCTCAAAGCTGGTCTGCCGCTTGTTCAGGGAAAGCCCCTGGCGGGCCGGGCCGGTTTGTTTACCAGCCACGTCTGCAGGTTCGGCCGATCGCGGCTCACACTGGCCGCGGTACGCCGCTCTAGGCCAATGGGAGCTGCGGGAAGGGCAGCCAGCACATCCCTCAGCCCATGCCACTTCCCGCAGCCCCCATTGCCCTGGAGAGGCGAACCGCGGCCAGTGGGAGCCGTGATCGGCCGAACCTGCAGACACGGCAGGTAAACAAACCGGCCCGGCCCGCCAGGGGCTTTCCCTGAACAAGCGGTGGACCGGCTTTGAGAACCACTGAACTAGACAGAAAAATGATGGGAGGGGAAACAAAGACCCATAGAGATGAAGTGACTTGTCCAAGGTCACATAGCAAGCTAGTGGCAGATCCAGGACTAGAATACAGATCTCAGAGTCCCAGAGCAGTGCTCTAACCACTAAGGAGTTTGCTTGATATACGACCTCACAATTTGGCCTTTTACACTGTACATATTAACCACTGAATACATGTTCCTTTTTGCAAATTGAGGGAGTGAATGAATACGTATTCCACTTGGTTTATTTTTTTATTTCTGTTCAGGTGTCTTTTTTCACTGTTTATATAGTTTTCTTCACTCTCTAGAACTGGTAATGTCCATTTCAGGCAGAACTGTCTTCAGAATGATGCTTTCTCATTCGTTCTCTCTCAGACAATATAAATCATGAGGCAGCATCTAGCAACCATCAATCTCGCTATTGCCAGCACGAATTCCAATAGAAGGTACTGTCCCAAATTATAGTATAGTTAAGGTCAAATTCTGCTTGCAAATACAGATTAGACTTTTGTTGTGCAAGACCTTATGGGGTGACGGTGGTAGAATGAACAGGGTGTGTTCTATGGGTGCATGCTGAACATGAATCTATGTGGAATCCAAACTGACATTGAGTCTTCAGACATGACTCAGCTAGATACGTGGCATGGCCTTGGCTTGTAGTTTGTAGATGAAATTTCAGTCCGCTAGAGTTCCACACTCTTTCTTGGGCTTTATCACTTGCTCAGTGTTGGGGTCCATGTGGAGAAACTTCCAGTGATCTAGTTTTGATGGTTTAGCTCAGTGTTTTCTGCCTTAACTAGGTGCCTAGTGAGCATCAAAGCTTCTTTTGGAACATTTCATAGTCTGGTCCTTTCTCTATTGAACTCACACAGTTGACGGGGTGATCTTTTATTTTGGGCGCCCAGTGTTAGTAGTGCTGGGGAACTCCATTAACCTGAACAGCTCTCTCAATATACTGTGCTCTTCCGTACCCGAATCGGAGCAATGTCGCAATAGGTAAGTATCTCAGTGCTCATTGACTGTTGTTGCCAGGGTAAGTGCCATCACGGGACCTGCTGGCAAGCATAATGGCTCACCATGAATGGTCCTGGTAGTGGCTGGTGACTAGCATACTGAAACACTGCCTGCTGTGATTGGACACGCCTAGAGCCCTCTAGAAGAACTGCCTCATTGTGCTCCTTCAAATCTTTCCTTAAAACTCTCCCACGTCATGATGCCCCCACTACAATTTGGCAGCTGATGTACTGTGACCACTAGAGCAGCTCCAAAATTTGTTGACAAAACTTTTTTCCATAGCAAAATACTGAAACGTTTGTTTCTCCAGGCTTATCGAGATGGTGCATTGGAGGGGTGTAAATTTTAGTGCACATGTGGCATACTAACTGGCTTGCGTGACCCCGTTGGCGTGCACTAGAAGTTCCCTAGTTTTTAATGGGACATCATAAAAAATAATTTAAAAAAGTAAGAATTTGACTTGTTTCAATGGAGCAAGATGAACATCTAGGATCTGGCCCATTATTCATATTTCAGAAACAACAGTTTATATAAACACACACACATAATTTTAAAATAATCCCCTATATGTTGCTGATACACCATGTTCAATGAATTTTAACACTACCAAGCCAATTAAAGCTGGGAATTTAGACCTAGATTCAGCATTGAGCATTAAGTCCCATTGATTTCATTTGCCTTAAGTAATATCATAATAAAGTTAGTGGTTTGTTTTCATGCTCATTCCAAAGCATTACTACTTTTCAGACCACACCTGGCCCCTTTGAAAAACACTTTCCCACTTCAAACCATTTGGTCCACAGTCTGATTTCTGCATTATCATGTAGTGCACATTAGGTTACAGAAACACATTGTAAGTGATTGCTGTTCAGTTAATTTTGTTTAATGTGAGGTCTCTGAGGAAGCAGATTGTAACAAGTTTCAAGAAAGTAACTTAAGATGTATCAATATTATTTTTCATAATAATTACTAATCCCTTAGGAAAGCGGAACAATGTTTGAATTGGACATGTGTACAGATTAAAATTTAAACCCACATTTTGTTTTAATTCTTTTGATTATATCTTGTTTGTTAGCTGCTCCTAACTACTTCGATCTGTGATGCTTAGCGTTCTGGAAATGTAGGCTATCTTTTGTTTTAGTAGATAGCTCACTGTCTACATACACACCCAACAGCTGGAGGGACTTCCCTCCTACTATGAAATGTATAATCCCTCCCAGAACAAGGACTTCTTTTCCTTTGCATTTGTTGGTTTGGGTTTTTTTTTGCATGCTGATATGTGATATCATGTTACATTATTGCATCTTGTCAAGTCGCTACATGATATGAAGCATCTTAATGCAGTGGAAGACGCGTAGTGCTATCTGATGCTAACATCTGCAATAATCCCTTCTGTGGTTCCTTCCTCCCTCCCCCCATCCCAAATATGTTCAGTGTGTTTTATGCAATAAAGTGCAATCAATCAAACCCTTTTTTTTGTCGTTCATACAGCATATTATGTTACCTAGACAAAAAGAAAACAAAATTTGCGTACACGAGATATCAACGGCTAGACCTGCTTAATAAAGTTTGAGCTGGACAGTCAGTTTGTGCATCTATCCAGAGAGTTGGTTTAGGACACAAAATTCAGATTTCAAACATCCTAAAGTTTGGTGGTGTTCAGACCTGAGCGTTTGATTTTTCTCATTATTGCCTTTAGCTAGCACCCATTTAAATGAATAGTAAAACACCCATTGGCTTCATTGATGCAGGTTTTGGTCTCCCTGTAAAAATTGAGGCCATTTGCAAAATTCATATCCAGATCTGAATGTGGATTGCAAACCACCAGAAAGTTGGGGTGAGGGTTTCCTTGGATATGAGCTTTACTTTCAGGGTTTAGGTTTAGCTGCAAGGTTTATATTTCCCCGAGATTATGGCTAGTCCTTAAAATGGTAAAATGAATATTTCTACCAGTGGTTGTACTTCCTCCTTTGGGATGTGGGGTAATCTTCTATTCATGGGGTCAAAATAGACCTAGAGCATCTTCTCATTTTGTCTTTTTAAAAATATATATTTGCTAAAGTTAGACTGTTTCCCAACTGGTCTTGTGGGCCAGTCTACTTAGACTGTAAACCCTTTTGGGTGGGGACCAACTTTTTGTGCCGCCTTTGTGCAGACTCTAGAACAATGGGGTTCTGGTCCACGACTGACGCTTTTAGATGCTACAGTAATAGAAATAAACATTAAATAATAATAATAATACATTAATAGTAGGGCAGCTATTCTAGCTAACAGTGGTTTACTCCCTGCACAGCTTCAAATTTATTCTAAATTTGCCAAAACTTCCTTTCAAAGAGCACTGAAATATCAGTTGGTCAGTGATCTCTTCCAGTCTCCCTAGCGCTGAACATGTAAGTGAAGACTGATGTGACCATAAAGACCAGAAAGTGAAGTAGAGAACTGGGTTGTTTGTTTCTGAACAGCGTGGTGTAAGTTTTTCAAGTCAAGTAATTATGGACTTAATTTGCTACTAGGACTGGATGTTGGACTTGCCCAAAGCAGGAAAGTCAGAGAAGATTGTGTGCCATATCAGTAAAATGATCCTGTAGTGGATTGCAAGAACACAGGAGGGCTTCTTACATCTCATGCTGAAATGACCATCAATGGATGAAACAGGCTTTAGACTCCGGACCTCTGCTGTCAGTGGGTCTTTGGGAGTAGGCTCTGTCTTGTATATGCAATGTCTGGGAAAGATCCCCTCTACTTTCTACACCAAGAGTCTGATTTTTGATTTCACATCAGTTTTATACTCCCGGCATTCAAGTGATTTCAATATACTTCTGATTTACACCTCTGTAAGTGAGATCTGGATCAGGCTTCGTGACTTTGGAATCACTGAAGTCGAGACAGTCTCCAGGGAATCCATCCAGTGTTTACAATAGATCCACTTTATGCCAGACAGGGGCATTTTGGACTGCTTAGTCTATTCTATGCAGAAGACCAGTCAAACTGGTTGTACTAAAAAAACTTGTTTATTCTGTTACTTTTACTTGGCTCCCAACAACCAAACTCCAATTGATGTAGTGAGCCAAATGTTCAAAGGGTCTTATTTTGTGAGAGCAATTTTGTTTGCACAATTATTAGTGTGAGCTCAATTGCATGCACAAGTGATTGCATGCACAATACTAAAGGACACATTTTGAAAATGTGGACCCCAGTAATTGAGTGATATTGTAAATATGAGATTTAAAAAATGTTAAAAGGGTTTCCAAAGCAAACACTCTAGCACATTTATATGCTTTGAAATACAGCTGGTCAGAAATTCTAAACAGTGAAATCTGTTAGACTGGAATAATTTCCCAAGAGAAGTATTGGAAGTTTCATCACTTGAGTCATTCAGCACTGGACAAAGAACCGGGGGAATATACTCTAGGGAACAATCCTGCATTCGATGAATTAATTGATCTTTCCATTTCTAATTTCAGTGATTCTACAAAAAAGCCCATAGGCATCTTATCTTTCTTCTTCTGTATGTTCCCGTTGGCAACCTGGTTGGCACTTTGGATATGTTTTTTCACTTCTTCTGTTTATAAGATATACATATTAATCAAGGGGATTTTCATGTGCCAAACCAAAAGTGTGCAGTGTCAAGAGCAACCTGATGAAACCAGTCACAGGAGTAAATTAAACAAGAACGAGAGAGAGAGAGAGAGAGAGATTTGGACTTCTTTTGAATACTGCAGCCCAACAGCCAAGCAGGAAATAAGAAAAAGCGCTAGCCGGGCAGATCTACAGAGCCAATTGAGTCCAAAAGAATGTCAAGGCTACCAAGCACTTGTGAGTGGGGGAAAAAAATTGGGTTTGGCTTGTGTACACAGAACCTATTTTATGCTCACTTTGGGCCGGGTTCACTAGGGTAGTACAATGGTGAATTAGACCAGGTATTTCCTCCAAAATTGTTAAAGTTTGGCATATTGTTTACATTACTTGCTATTTCAAGATTACAATAATTATATTTCTGTGTGTTTGATTTTGAAACTTTACAGTCCTAGTCCCTGATCCTCCGAATACAATATAGGTGGGCGCATCCCCATTGACTTTGTAGCCTTGTTCAATAAGGATAACAGAAATTTTCCACACTTAACATGTTTATTGATTATCACAGGTTCTTTCCCAAGTAGGCTACATAGAAGTTTCCTTCAAAAACGTCTCTTTCTTTAAGGAAGTTACATGGTCTGCAATAGTGAGTTATACCTTGAATGCTTACCTTACATAAATACCAAATAAGTATACTTATCCATCAAACTGAAGCCCACCAAAAACTATACTGAATAAATGCTTTTAAGCCAAAAGGAATCATTAGCATGCCTAGGCAAATTAAGAAGAAATAAAGGGAAAAGTACAAAGTTCATGGAGCACCTCAGAAGGGTATGGATCTAATTAAATCTTCAATGAGAGGAAGGATGCTCCAGTGAGTAGGGTACTAGCCTGGGACTTAGATGATCTGGGTTCATTTCCCTGCTCTGTCCCAGTCTTCCTGTGTGATCTTGGGCAAGTCATTTAGTCTCTGTGACTCAGTTTCCCATCTGTAAAGTGGGATTAATACTTCCAGTACCTAAATGCATTAAAACTGTGAACTGCTCAGAGCCTACGGTATTACAGGCTATATATATGTACCACAGATAAACTGGTCAAGGCTTCACAGTGTTTTGCTTGTTTCCCAGAGATGATGATTTTTCCTTCTGTGTTTCTTTTTTTAAAAATACATTTTCCAAACGGACAATCCCAACGGTAGCCAACTTAAGAAGAAAGAGCCATGCAAGTAGATATTTTAGAAGTGACACGAATTTTATGCCAAAAAGAGTCTTTTCCACATTTATAAGCTCCCGTTGCCCAACCCCACCCCCCAAAGGAAACGCCATACAAAGGCAGGAAAGAACATCAAACAAATGTCGTTTGGCAGCCATGTCTATATGTAACATTACTGTCAGAGTACAAAGGGAGACCCAAGATTTAGAAGGTGACACATGATAATGAGCTCCTTTCTTCTAAATGTCTTTACCTTTTGGTGAAGAACATGCTTTTTCCTTAATAAATAAATATATGAATCTCACCATTTAGATGTCAAAAGGCACAAATTAGGGCCCAATCCTGCCAACATTTAGCATAGGCCATTGTGCTTATTACTCTTATGGGTTGGGTTAAACCTCCTTGAAACTGGGGATGCGTGTAACTACCACCCTTCGTTTAAGACGGTGGTAAGAAACGGTTAAGCTCCTTTATGGCTGAAACAATAGAGGTCTCCACCCCAAACATAGGCATGTGGGTGGGGACGGGTTTCTCAGGCGATTGTTTTGTGAAGGTTGCGGGGGCGGGGTGTGACAGAAACAACAGAAGGACCGGAGAAGAGTAGGCCGAGGGTATATCTGCACTGGAATTAAAACCCATGGCTGGCCTGTGCCAGAGGACGGGCTCATACTGCAGGGCTATATCATTGCTGTGTAGATGTCTGGGCATGAGCTGAAGCCTGGACTCTAGGAGCCTGTAAGATGGGAGGATCCCAAACCTCAGGCTTCAGCCCAAGCTGAAACATCTACCCTGCTATTAAACAGCCCCACAGCCCAACCCCCGCGAGCCCAAGTCAGCCGGCACAGGCCAGCCACATGTGTCTCATTGCCTGTAGACATACCCTGAGAGAGAAGGCAGAAAGGAAGCGCCAGTCAGAGTGGCAGAAGCACTGGTAATGTAGCCCTGAGAAAACCCTAAGAGAGCTTTGGGGCTGCGTGCAGGCTGAAAGGGGTTTGGAGCTATCAGCAAAGAAACAATCTCCTGTTATTTGATTCCTCCAGTGTTTAGGGGAACAGGACTTTGTACATTTCTTTGTAAATAAACAAGGTGGCATCAAAGATTGCTCACTCAGTCATCAATTTATTTTCCTGAACAACCTAGAAGAAAAGCTTTAGTTCAAACAGGAATCAGTTCAGAGAAGTTCTCTGGTCTGTGTTGTGCAGTGGTGGAGGTGGTGGGGATCAACCCAGATGATCACCATGGTGATTTGGCTTTATCATCTATGAATAACCCACAGGACCTTGACCTTTGGCCCACTGCTAGGGTCATAAAAGAGAGAACACTAGCATGAGCAGCCCCACTGACTTCTGTAGTGGGGACTATTCATGGCAGTAAGCGCTACCTCCCACAGTAAGGGCTACTTTGTGGCTTCCCCCTTGCCCCATGTGAAGGGTAGTGCATTGTTGCACTGATTCAGGAATAGATCAGGAAGTAGACTGTGACTCTTAGGCTACGTCTACACTACGGGGGGGGTGTCGATTTCAGATACGCAAATTCAGCTATGGGAATAGCGTAGCTGAATTCGACGTATCTGATCCGAGTTACCCTGCTGTGAGGACGGTGGCAAATCAACCGCCGCGGCTCCCCCGTCAATGGCGCTTACTCCTACCTGGGCTGGTGGAGTACGCACGTCGCTTCGGATATCGATTATCGCGTCCCGACGAGACGTGATAAATCGATCCCCGAAAGATCGATTTCTACCCGCCGATCCGGGCAGGTAGTGAAAACAAGCCCCTAGTGTCACAATTTGCCTCCCATTTTTCCCCACGCCCAGGGAGCACATACCTTGAACCAGCTCTACACTTCATCATATGCTGGGCTAGCCCTATGCCTATCCAAGGCTCCACCCCCTTCTTCCCCCCCCTTCTCCCCATACATGTGCTCAGGGGGAGAACATTGCAATAGGGGTAGCCAATGCAGAGAAGTGTGTGTGTGTGTGTGCCCAGGTGCCATTACTCTCCTGAATGGGCATGCAGCACGGGCCACATCCGGCCCTAAGCATTTACAGGATTTAGCCATTAGATTTTTGCACGAAGTTAGCAACAGTTTTTGCAATATATCAGATAAAGAGTGAATAGCTAATGATTTCATTTTGGTTCCATGAAATTGTGGACAGGGGAATATCTCCTCTTGGCCTCTTACACTCCATTCCCACAGATGAATGTAAATAAGGCAGATGGGACTTGTCCATGACCCAAGATACAAACAACCTCGTGCTGTGGGGCATTTAAACACTGGATCTGAGTTGTGTGACTTGGGCCTGTCTCCAGCTGGTGCATTTTAACTGCCTTGTTTTAAAATTCAACTCAACTTGGCTTTGAAATTTGCGGTCAACAAATTTGCACAGGCAATTATTGGTGCCCATTAGACCTACTTTATGCAGGCCAACATCTGGTTGGCAAAGACAGATTCTATCTTTTGTGGGGGCAAATGGCTATGCATGCATGTGGCCTTTTATGAGAACTAAGGAAGTCACTTCACATCTGTATCCCCTTCCATGCTTTGGGTATGTCTACACTTCACACACCTTACGGTGGTGTGTAGAGCAGTGGTTCTCAAACTAGGGCTGCCGCTTGTTCAGGGAAAGCCCCTGGTGGGCCGGGCCGGTTTGTTTACCTGCTGCGTCCACAGGTTCGGCCGATCACGGCTCCCACTGGCTGCGGTTCGCTGCTCCAGGCCAATGGGGGCTGCAGGAAGGGCGGCCAGCACATCCCTTGGCCTGCGCCACTTCCTGCAGCCCCCATTGGCCTGGAGCGGCGAACCGCAGCCAGTGGGAGCCGCGATCGGCCGAACCTGCGGACGCGCCAGGTAAACAAACTGGCCCGACCCGCCAGGGGCTTTCCCTGAACAAGCAGCAGCCCTAGTTTGAGAACCACTGGTGAAGAGTACACACACTGCATGCCTCCCATAGCACAGATATAAATATATAGACAGCGAGGCATTGCTTAGGCAAGTGGAGTACAGACACGCCACAACCTTAGGGTGGAAACTTAGGGTGCACCCAAGCAGTGCATCCCATGTCTACACTGCTATTTTTAGTCCTGCTGCCAGAGCCTTTCCCCACTGCTGCGAACTTCTGGAAACTTTCCCTGCCTCAGTGAAAGACTCTGGCAGCCGGGTAAGGCTCTGGCAACTCCCTGCTGCTGGAGCTTGTCTTCGCTGCCTCCCCCCACCGCCAAAGCCTCTTACGGATGTGTGTAGCTACACACAGCAGGGTGGATGCAGCCCACTTTTCACAGTCTCAAGTAGCTAAACATCAGGGGTAGGCAACCTATGGCACGTGTGCCGAAGGCGGCACGCGAGCTGATTTTCAGTGGCACTCACACTGCCTGGGTCCTGGCCACTGGTCCGGGGGGCTCTGCATTTTCATTTAATTTTAAATGAAGCTTCTTAAACATTTTTAAAACCTTATTTACTTTACATACAACAATAGTTTAGTTATATATTCTAGACTTATAGAAAGAGACCTTCTAAAAACATTAAAATGTATTACTGGCACGCGAAACCTTAAATTAGAGTGAATAAATGAAGACTTGGCACACCACTTCTGAAAGGTTGCTGACCCCTGCTCTTCATGCTGCCGGTGAGTGTGCAGTGTGGACATGCCCTTTGTCTTTCTCCTCTGTTTATATTGTAAGTTCTTCAGAGCCAGGACTGTCACTGTGTGTTTGCACAATGCCTAGCACAACAGGGCACTGATCTCAGTGGGACATTCTAGTCACTACTGTAATACAAATAATAAATTAGTAATAACAACGTAGGCCCTGCTCCTGCTCCCACTGTCAAGCTCAAAACCCTCCTTGACTTTAGTGGTGTAGGGGAGCAGGATATTCCTCACAGCCATGTGGGTAGAACCTACTGCAGAGAATTATTTAGTATTATTATTATTTATTGTATTATGCTGGGATTTGGCCTGTGGTATTTTTCTTTATGGCTGCTAAGGTTTTTCTGGATTGAGATTCTTTCTCTCTTCATTCCTTGAAATAGCATCTTGTTTATAATAATAAAGAATAATACAAGTTATTTTTTATTGACTCTGGCCTGAAAGCCCTTGCATGTCTAACAAACGATAATTAAAACCATAAAACACAACTTTTAAAAGAGTAACAGTTTTCTTTGTCTACTGATGGGGCGGTGGCTTTGCCAGAAAGCCTTTCCTCCTTTATTTTTAAATGAGTTGATCATGACTTTTCAGGTGGCATTGGTTGACCTTGGGCCAGCTTTTTAGAAGCTCTGAGCAGCTCCTGTAATAGACAATAATGAAGCTCATTGAGAGCAGGGATAGCTTCTGGATGCTGAGTGCTTTTGAAAAGCAGACCATTTCATTTTGGTGTCCAAATAGGAGTGGAGCCCTTTTGAAAATACGGGGGGAGAGTGTGTGTGTGTGTGTGTGTGTGTGTGTGTGTGTGTGTGTGTGTGTGTGTGTGTGTGTGTGTGTGTAAAAATCTCCCCTACGGCTTCCTTTACAGTCTGATACAAGTTTTCTTGAATGAGGTGCAAAAAATGTCCGAGAGCAAAGAAAGGGGCGAAAGATAAAACACTCTCTCGCGCATACAAGCTAAATGGAGATACTAGTTAGCAACATAAACAAAGGTGGGTGGTAACCCCCCGAGCTTTTTTTGACAGCCAGTGGTGGCAGTGATGAATTTGTGAAGTTATCTAATTTTCCACTGTTTTAATTAGAAGCCTGGGCTATGAGGCCTAACAGCTGGGTTCTTTGTACTGCTTTCTGTTGCCTGACAGAGAAAAATTTCTACTGTAACTTCAGCCAAGCTTTCAACCTGACCTGAGCAAATGAAACTTCTGGGATTCATAAACTTGTGGTTTCTAGGCAGATTGCTTTTTGAACTGTTCTTCAGCCATCCTAACATGCAAAAATTACTATGGCTTAGAGTGAACTCCCTTTGTACTTACATTTAATGGACATGCTCATTAAAGGAGTAGGGATGGGGGAGGAAGGAATTATCATAGGCTTATTATAGCGCTTATCAAGTGTAAAGTTTCTTATCGTTGCTTATCATATAATTGAGGCTGGTTTGGAAACAATAATACTCAGGACCTCCAAAGACAATGGATTTGGTTGCAAACTATGTTCACTTGAGTGAGCTAATTAATTACGCTGTTCTTGCCAAGTGATCTTTTAAAGCTTTACATTAGACTGAAAATGCATCATTAGTTGCCCCCCCAAATCTTCAAGACACGCACTGCTACCACCTTCTTTTGCTAGAACCCTGGAGGAAAAACTCCTTTGATGGCTTTAGGCCTCAGTTCAACAAAGTATTTAAAGCCTGTATTTAGCTTTAAGCATGTGCTTTCTGGCTTTGCTGCCTCAGTCACCAGGCCAGTGGCTAGGGCAAAGCAGATGCAGATTGGCTGTAGGGGATAGCTAGTATGGAAACCAGCATGGTTCAAGTAGCAACAGGAGCAAGGGCAGTCTGTTGAAACAACTAGCAATGGGCGCATGACTAGTTGGGTAGTGACAGTGAGCAGACTGAAGAAACTGCTTTCCTTAGGAATCTATATACCTGCCTTGGGATCAGCTGGGTTGGTTCTTTCCTGTGGATTGGCTGAACCCTGATTGGCACTGGTGAGACCTCATCTGGAATACTATGTGCAGTTCTGGTCTCCCATGTTTAAGAAGGATGAATTCAAACTGGACCAGGTACAGAGAAGGGCTACGAGGATGATCCGAGGAATGGAAAACCTGTCTTATGAAAGAAGACTCAAAGAGCTTGGCTTGTTTAGCCTAACCAAAAGAAGGCTGCGGGGAGAGACGATTGCTCTTTATAAATATATCAGAGGGATAAATATCAGGGAGGGAGAGGAATTATTTAAGCTTAGTACCAATGTGGACACAAGAACAAATGGATATAAACTGGACACTAGGAAGTTTAGACTTGAAATTAGATGAAGGTTTCTAACCATTAGAGGAGTGAAATTCTGGAACAGCTTTCCAAGTGGAGTAGTGGGGGAAAAAGACATATCTGGCTTCAAGACTAAGCTTGATAAGTTGATGGAGGGGATGGAATGGTGGGATAGCCTAATTTTGGCAATTAATTGATCTTTGATTATTAGCAGGTAAATATGTCCAATGGCCTGTGATGGGATGTTGGGGTGGGATCTGAGTTGCTACAGAGAATTCTTTCCTGGGTGCGGCTGCTGAGTCTTGCCCACATGCTTAGGGTTTAACTGATCGCCATATTTGGGGTCGGGAAGGAGTTTTCCTCCAGGGAAGATTGGCAGAGGCCCTGGAGGTTTTTCGCCTTCCTCTGCAGCATAGGGCACAGATCACTTGCTGGAGGATTCTCTGCACCTTGAGGTCTTTAAACCACGATTTGAGGACTTCAATAACTCAGACATAGATTAGGGGTGTGTTACAGGAGTGGGTGGGTGAGATTCTGTGGCCTGCGTTGTGCAGGAGGTCAGACTAGATGACCATAATGGTCCCTTCTGACCTTAAGTCTATGAGTCTATGAATGGGGTGGGATCTATCCCAAGACCTGCTGGTAATTGCATCTGATGATTCATCACGCTTCATCATGCTCTCTGGCTCAGCGACGACTCATTAGACTTATGGCGCCTCTGACTCAGAGGTAACTCAGGCATCACAATGGGGGCTAAGTTCTGATACTGTCTTAAGGTTCTATTCAAATTCTGAAGAATATTTTCAGCCTACAGAAGCCCATGAAACCTGCTCCCACACCTGCTCACCTATTAATCAACTTAGCCAAGTCCCCCAGAAGCTTGACTGGGTTTACTCTGGAACAGGAGTTAAAAGGGGCTTAATTGCAATGATATTCTCTGGCCCATGTAATCCTTTAGCTAATTTAAGTGAACCTGAAATTCACTTTAGTTATTAAGTAGAGCCACCTATTTGCTATGCTGTTACTGAATTGTCTCTATAATCTTCAGAAGTTGTGAAAGAAGAGCCATTTCAAACATGTAAACTAGGAATTATGCCTTTAATATCCATGTTTTTATACACCTGATCTCTTAGCCACCCTTGCTGCTGCATGAAAGATGTGGAAGGACCAAACCTTCAGGGTCATGTTTTTCTACTGCCTAAGGTTAAAGAAAAGAACATGTTTCTGTAAGTATTCTTCACCTTTGTCTTTACATGGGGTAAGTTCTTCAGAGTTTGGGAGTGTCACCTGGCTTGACTGGTTATTTTTACTCATTTGTCATTAGGGAACATATATGTTGCTCTTGGGAACACTTACTAAAGGTACCTGGTTGAGAATATCCTATGTAGTGTTTTGCTGCAGTTAAATGTAATTGTTGCAACATACAAAATGGCCATTTACGGGCATGGCTCTCTCTCTGTGGCTATTTCAGTGCTAGCTTGCAAGCTGGTTAAGATCTTGACCCAATGTCTAGCTTGAGCTTAGATGGTCCACATTCAAAACACTACAAGTGCCAGCTAGTCTGCAGGGAATCCTTGCTCTGTGTCAAATCTTGGCATCTCACGACCACTTACACCAGTTGATATTTTAGGTGTCAAAACACAGGAATACTCAACAGTGGAGGAAAGTGTGTGTTCACAAATATGCCCACCCACTATAACAGCAGAGTACTGCAGTGCGGGAATAAGACAGTTAATACTATGTCAGGAGTGAAAAAGTATGAACTATAAGCACTCAATCAGCAAGCATTGTCTGTCTTCTTTGTTCTTATTTTTATTTATGTGCTAAGGCATCAGTGGTGGTTCTGGAGAAGAGAGGATATGGGCAACATCTCTTGGTTTCTTCTGCCCCATGTCTTAAGAAATTTGCCGTGATAACTGGACAACCTGTCTCCTCAAAAGGTTTACAATGCCTCTTTTACTTTGGGCCAAGAAAAAAAGGGTTTTTGCTGACCCAAATTCTGACAGATAAAAGCACCTCAATTATGTGAAGCAAGCGATTGGCCTAGTTAAGAACAAATAAGATAAGTCTTCTCTTTCCTAATATCTTCAGCTTAGGGACAGATGCAGATCTCTACACTAGATTGTGACCCTCATGACTCAAAGCCTGGAAATCCTGTTATCAGAGACTATTTCTAGGAAACTTCTGTAGTGCGAGAGTGTAGTTGTTCTCTTTGACTACATGGTGTAGTCAGACTGATACTATCAGCATTGGCTTGGCAGACTTTTATATAGCGGCATGTGGAGACATCCGTTGTAGTCTTTTACAGTAGTTGAAGGACATATCCAAAGTCCCAAGCCATGTTTCCACAGAAACAATACTGAACAAGTGTTGATTTCTCAAAGAAGGATCATGATAAGGCCACTTTTCTCTTATCTAGTGTCTTCTCATTGAGGATCTTGAAGCACTTCACAAACCTTGGTGAATGAAACCTAAAGCCATGCTGTT
The DNA here is from genome assembly GCF_011386835.1 of Chrysemys picta bellii. Lineage (NCBI taxonomy): Eukaryota > Metazoa > Chordata > Testudines > Emydidae > Chrysemys > Chrysemys picta. The sequence goes on along the minus strand of NC_088804.1, from coordinate 38,151,974 downwards.
GAGTAATATGATCCCCAGTTTTTCAATGGGAAAATGATGCCCCAAAGAGGGTAAGGGCCTGATTCTTAAAAGTTTAAGGGGTAAAAATGCATGCACTTATCATGATTGTGCATGCAAATTACCAGTTAGATACCTAACTAGTCTGATGTGTGTGTAATTATCATCGCTGCATGTGCAATCGAGCTATTCGTGTATAAAAATGTGTGCAAATGCAGGAGCAATTGCATACCTGTGCTTTTAAAAATCAGGCCTTCACCTGTCATGCACAAAGCCATGCACCATAGCCAAGAATAGAACCCTGGGCTTTTCTCTTAACCACAATACCATCCTTTCTCCCTTCAAGAATTAATCTATGGAAACTCTGTAAAAGCTATACAATTGAAAACCAGAGAATTCTTATGTTAATCATCCTTATTTATTAATTTTAAATACCTAGCCTCATTGAAGTCAATAGGAATTTGCCAGTGACTTCAATTGGACCAGGATTTCACCCCTGAAGTTGATTTGATATCTATGCTGAAAGAAACAAAAGGATAGTTACAAATGTAATAGCAGTAGAGCTGGCTGAAAAATGTCCCCAGTGCAAAAGTTTTCCAGCAGAAAATTCTGATTTGACAAAAAATCAAAAAAATGTGTACGACTGTAACGATTGTGCAGAATTTTTTCATGGGAAATCATCAAAACATTTCATTCCGATAAGGTAAAATGTTTCCTTTTGACTGTCATTCCGCTTTCTATGTTAGATTATATTAATATATAATGTTAATTTAATATAATATAATATAACATAGAATTTTATCATTTAGACTTTTAAACTAAATGTTTCAACCTTCTTGAAATGAAAAGTTTCTATAAGATAACTTCAAAAACAAAATATTTCTGCATTTTCATTTTCGTTTCATGGTAAATTTTGAAATGTCAACTTTTTGTTCAGGACCAATGGAAATTTCAAAATGTCGGAATTTCCTGCGGAACAGAAATTCCATTTCCCAAACAGCTCTAAATAATAATGTTAAGATACATTCTTGGTCTAGATTGTGTTTAAAATGTGTCATCTCAGTTTGAAGTACTTAGCATTTATTCAGGGCGATATCAGACCATCGGAGTCTGCAAGAGCCGGATAGTGATTCAGAAGCGGGAGCCTATTGCCAAATAGGAAGTCCTGGGAAGGAGATGAGTATGTTAGCAGAGCAAAGCACACAAGCCAGTGAACTTTCTGTGTTTACAAGGAGTTGCTGAAAGAACACTGGTAATTGCATTTATCAGGGTGAAGCAACATTTTAATGATTTAAAAATAAAATAAAATATATATATATATATATATAGCCAGATCCTCAATTGGTGTGAATCACTGTAGCTCCATGTCAATGGAGTTATGCCAATTTACACTATATGAGGATCTGGTTTGTTATCTCTTTCTAAAGAATTGGCTAGTTTAAATAAGACAGAGGGGAGGAGCATAAAAGCAAGCTGCCTGAGAATTCATTGTCGCTAATGAGTCAGCAGAACCAGGCATATTCTTATTGCATAGGAAATTAGAGAAAACAGGTGAATAATAAAGTCAGTAGGACTAAGGGCTAGTCTACACTACCCACCCGAATTGGCGGGTAGAAATCGATCTCTCGGGGTCGATTTATTGCGTTTCATCTAGACGGATAAATTGATCCCCGAATCGAGGCGCTTACTCCCACCTTGTCAGGAGGAGTAAGCACCGTCGACAGGGAGGCCGCGGCGGTCAATTTGCCACCGTCCTCAAATTACTTACCCCACAGTGGGGTAAGTCAAATAGGATACGCCAAATTCAGCTACACTATTCGCGTAGCTGAATTTGCATATCTTAAATCGCGCCCCCCCCTTAGTGTAGACCTAGCCTAAGTAAAAAGTACCTTTGGTCTCGCTTTGTGTGAATCCTCTCTGACCTGCTAAGGAGAGGGAGGTAAAGTCACCTCAGTAAAACATGTTGTGTTCATTGGGAGGAGTTTAATCCTGCAAGGGGCAGAGCATCCTTGCCTCCCACTGATTTCAGTAGATTGAGAAGGTACCCACTCCTTCTGTTCCTATTCTTCTTCTTTCTGTATTTTTACTTTCCCGGTCCCCTCTCAGCAGTCCCCAACACCCTCCCGCCAATGTTTTGGGTGTTCCCACCCACCAAGTCAGAATGGCACCAAAGCGTATGTATCACCACTTTTATCTGGCAATGTAATGTATTCCGCAAATTTGGAATAGTTTCAAGATATTCTAAACCCTACTCTAAAGAACCTTTATATGCAGGATGTGAAACTCCATATGGTAGGAATGTGTCCATTACCCCAGCCCATAGTGGTAAGAAGGTTTTTATTTATAAAGCATCAAGGCTGTGATTTTCAAAGTGCCTAAGGGAAAAAGAAGTCCAATCCAATGGAAATTGGGTGCCTTACTTGCTTTGAATGCTTTGAAAATCCCATTATAAATGCTGCTTTTGAATATCTCCTTTTACACATAGCGTGTCTCATAATCTAGATATGCAAATGAACAGCAACATGTTGAGGACCTGGATGCTTTATAGAGTAAAACAGATTTTTCCATGTAATTTTGAACCAAATTCAGCCTTGAAGCAAGTGTACTTAAATAGGAGTTTCACTGTCTTATTTCAGGATTGAATGTAGCCTTTTTACTTCAGTGCTTGCAATAATTATCATGTGACTGAGGCTCATGGACTGAAGAATGTTACATATGTCTTGCTATCTAGTGTGGGAGTTCTCAGGCACACAATCTAGAAATGCAGAGAGAGAGCGCAGATTTATGAGATCGTGCTTTTTAAGTGTGCCCTTTGTCCCAGAAATCGTAGTTCCTAAATCACTAGCACTCTGCATTCTCAGGGATGTGTTTGAATTCCTTTTGTGTAGCAGGCACAGGTCCATAATGTGAATTGCCTTATTAGTGATGTATATTAATATTAACTGGAGACTTGCCATGACACTTCTTTTCTTTAAAATAAAAGAGGTAAAGAAAGTGTCCATCTGGATCTTTGCCAGGCCACGCTGATTGCTTTAAGTGTATAGGATGGCATGAAAGCTGTTGTTACTGAAATATGCCAAGTAACACTTTAAATGGCTGGCTGAGTTTTGGTAGATCACCCCTACCATCTGTCTTTAAAACTTTCCTCCCTCTCATTAAAGAGAAACCCTCACAGTTCTTAGGCCTAAAATGTGAGCTTGTTTAATACTGTTATTATCTGATGCCAGATGGTGTAAATTGGCCTCAATCCCATTGACTTCAGTGGAGGAAGGTCAATTTCCACAGAATGAGGATTTGCCTCAGATTATTTTTCAGCAGTAAAGAAGACCTCATTGGGAAAATAGCACCTATCCAATCGCCATTATTTCTGTGGGGCTCGTGAAGGACAATGTCTTTGTTCTTTCCTCTGACAGTTCTGTAGCAGTAGTGACCTAACAAAATACTGGGCTGTAAAATCAGGGTGAGACCATATTTGTATCCTCTGGATTTCCGACGTAGTTCTCCTGTTTGTAAAATCCATAGCATTTGTTTGTCTCTGTGTGCCTTTCCTTTCCAAAACAAATTCATCAGTGATAGTGAGCTTAAACAAAAATAAAAACTTCCAGAAAGACCTTGTATGTAAAGTTTTAGCCCAGATTCATAGACTTTAAAGTCAGAAGGGACCATGGTGATCATCTAATCTGGCCTCCTGCACATTGCAGGCAACAGAGCCTCACTCATCCACTCCTGTAACCTCTGACTGAGTTACTGAAGTCCTCAAATCACGGTTTAAAGTCTTCAAGTTACAGAGAATCCACCATTTACACTAGTTTATGAACCATACCTCATGCTCCAGAGGAAGGCAAAAAAACCCCAGAGTCTCTGCTAATCTGACCTGAGGGAAAATTCCTTCCCAACCTCAAATATGGTGCTCAGTTAAGACCCAGAGCACATGGGCAAGACCCATCAGCCAGATACCTGGGAAAGAATTCTCTATAGCAGGGGTCGGCAACGTTTGGCACGCGGCTCGCCAGGGTAAGCACCCTAGCTGGCCGGGCCAGTTTATTTACCTGCTGACGCGGCAGGTTCAGCCGATCGCAGCCCCCGCTGGCCGCGGTTCGCCGTCCCAGGCCAATGGGGGCGGCGGGAAGCGGCGCGGGCTGAGGGATGTGCTGGCCGTGGCTTCCCGCCGCCCCCATTGGCCCGGGACGGCGAACCGCGGCCCCCATCGGCTGAACCTGCCACGTCAGCAGGTAAATAAACTGGCCCGGCCCGCTAGGGTGCTTACCCTGGCAAGCCGCGTGCCGAATGTTGCCGACCCCTGCTCTATAGTTAGATATTTATGCCCAAGATACAGAACTCCTTGCAAAATGCTGGCTGAACCTTCTCTGCAGTTGTATAAAAAAGTCTGTTATAATAGGGGTATTGTTTTCTGGCTCCAGTGGTGTCACAGATCACTACAAAGAGCCCCACTTCAGCAAAGCACTTAAGACCATTCCGGCTCATCAAAGCAATTAAGCTTGTGCTTAAGTCCTATTGACTTAATGGGACTTAAGCATGTGCTCAAAGTTAAGCACGAGCCAATATGCTTTGTTGAATTTGGGCCTGAAAAGCTAGTGTAGGCAGTTCATTGTCTGTGCACACGCGGACAGTGTAAATAGCTGTTTTCTGTCCTCTTCTGACTTATATTATTAGTGAAACACCTTTTTTGCCCTGTACTTGCTGATTCATTCCCTTCATTCCCTTCTAGTGTTCACACTTCAAAAACACAAAAACTAACTCAAGTTCGTTGCCTTTTCCTGTCCATAAGCAACATAGCAGTGCACATGCACAGTCCCCTCCCAATGGATCATCCATCAACGGAGCAAGAAGACATTGCAGGCATTGAATTTCTGGATGATTATAGCACATCTTGGATGGGGTTATACTAACAGATCTGACAGAAGCAAGAACGATTTCAGTACTCGTGTACCTAAAGCTGAAGTACTTATTCGGGTACTTTTTTAGGTATTCTTGAACCCGCTAGTCATTTTGCCTGAGTAGAGATGAAGATGCCATGGTGGGGCTCTGTAATAGTTTTTGTATAGCACTTTTCAGCTAAACACATCAAATATTAACTGAGATTCACTGCCTTGCTGGGAGGTACTCGGAGCATTATTACAGATGGGTAAACTAAGGAATAGAGAAACGAATGACTTGCCAAAGGGTACAGGTACACAGAGTCCAGAGGCAGGGTGAAAGTCCAGGCTCTCTGTCCCCAGCTCTAATCATTAGATCTCTTTTCCTCCTCACTTAACTACTGGAGAAGTGGACAGGAGCTAAATTAAAGGTTTTAAAGGAATATTTAAACCACCTGACTGACACAAATCCTATTCCTGCTCCCCCCCCCCCGCACATTAAATACTTAAAAGAAAGGCCAAAACTGAGCTTTTTAATTCAACTCCCTTGAACATCAGTGGTTCAGATTAAATGAAACCCAGATCTGTAGCACCCTAGTTTTGATTTTGTAATACCAAGCCCCTGGTTGACAAAATATTGCAAACCCAAACCATGTTTTCTTTGCCTGTATTAATTTAAAATCCAAAAGCTCTCGGGCAGTCTGGCTCTACAAGATCTCTTATTTTTATGCAGCCTCTCAAATCTCAGATTTTTTTACTACTGCTTCTAAAATGCAATACACATTGTAAGATGGCTAAATATAGAAAGGAACGTTGTTACCAATATATAATCCTTGCAATGCTTTACCTTTTGCGGAGAAACTCCCATTCCTCCTTAGAAGAAATCCAGAAACTAACTCCCTACAGAGTGTCCCTAGCCAGCACATATTTGCTGCACTCAGGACACCTGTCAAAGAGGAACAGACTTTTGTAAGATAAACAGAAAACCTTCAGTGAGCAAACTCAGGGAGGAGAAAGGAATCTGCCAAGTTCCGGATATCCTGGACAGCAGTTAGCAAGCTTCCTTCAGCTGTCTCAAAGAAAAATGTCACCTTCCTCCAGCCAATTCCAGTTTTATTTTCAACAGCGGACTATGGACTCTTTATGACAATGGAGTAACTTAGACATGTCCCCTTACTTTGGTCATCTTTTGTCTATAGTAATCAAAGCCCCAGTAGTCTAGCCAAATGGTATGGTAGTCAAGTAAAACGTTGATGTCTGCTGCCTATGATTAAGTGTACTTGAAGGATCTACTGGATATGAATGACAAGGACAGAAGGACAAATGGGCTGAGAAATGATATACAATCAGAACACAGACTGTGAGTCTTGACAAATTTTCCTTCTCACTTAAAGCTGAAGTCGGAACTAAAAGTTCAGCTTCAAGCAGTCTTGGAATTTGGAAGCGTTCAGATCTGGGTCTGAATTTTGGGCACATCTATAGTCTCAGTGCAAGTTGCTCAGAATAAATTCCCTGGAAGAGTCTTCTGATGCCCTAGCCGATTTGTTAAAGCACGTCTCATGGGCACCAGTGCCAACTTTTCTATGCCACTTCATCTCACATCCTGGGGGCGTGGAGGGGAAAGGGAGCTAATTAAAAGGAAGCATCTAACCTTTTTTTGAGTGAAATCTCAGCTGCATACCTAGTAAAGCTCCTGCCACCACTGTGTAGCCCTGGCTCCCTTTTAGACACCTGGTTGGCTACCAGATAATGTTCTTTCTTTCACAAAAAGAAAATTGGTCCTTGCTGAATTCATCTTGATCATGATACTATTGCACAGTACTAGAAGCCATACCAAGCATACTGGCACTCGGAGGGTGACATTCACCCCTCTGTTGAAGGCCAATGCAACACCTATGCACTGTCAGCCCTAATAAAGCCCTGTTTTGAAGACTTCATGATACTTAAGTGGTGGTCTTCAAGCCTTGCTCACCACCGCTGCAGAATAGAATAGTTCATCAGGCATAATTAGCCCTGATATAGCTACTCATAGGATGGTCTAGTGAATAGTGCGCTGGACTGGGATCCAGTAGACAGGGCTCAGTTCCTGCCACAGACTCTCTGTGTGACCTGGGGCAAGTCACTTAATTTACTCTGTGCCCAAGTTCCTCATCTGTAAAGGGAAGAGCTATTATCTGCCTTATCTCATAGGGGTGCAGTGAGGATAAAACACATTGATGATTCTCAGATATATAGCACTCACCAGCATACTAAGTACTTAAATATACATATACTAATACAGCCCATAGCAATAAAGGCAACCCTAGATTAAAAGAAATTACCTTGTTAAACAACTGGGTACCTCTTGGACTGCCTAGCTCAACTCTGGCAACTGTATATTTCATCAGGTGGGTGAGTGACTTTATCCCAATTTTAGAGCTGGAAAAATGGGGGCTCAGAGAAGTTAGCACAAGGTCAGTGTCTGGAATAGACCCAGAGTGACACTGGACTGCCAGTCCCGTGTGTCTGTCTCCTGTGCGGTGTGTCGCTCACCTCCCAAGGCATGTTTGTAGTGTAACTCCACTGTCTTCCTCCTGCACATACTGTGGCTCAGTTTTGTCCTTTGCACCTGCATTCCTATACTTTTCTCCGATCCCACTAGGACTTTCTTCCTCCCTTCTCTGGCACCTTTGATTCTTTTCCTTCTTCCCTCGTTCTCCCAATTTTCCCCCCTGCCCTGGGATCTTGCCTCAATCCTCCAGCTTATTTTTTCAACCTGAATGGACTTCCCTTGGTCACTCTTCCTTTGTTCGCCAATATCACCAGGCATCTTTTCCTGCCTTCTGCTCTCATAGGCGCCCATTCAGCCAAATATTCAAGCACATGCATAACTTTAAGCACATGAATAAGCCTACTGATTTATCATGTGACCCAAGGGCATAACTGCTGAACTGGTGCCTCAATTTGGCACTGGGCATAGTTTACACCCATTCTGACGCCTTTTCATTTAGGTACATCTGGCTTTCCCCCATCTTCCTTTGACCTTGTTGGGCCTCTTTCTTTCCCACTTGCCTAGTAAACCACTACAACTGTACCAACCCCTCCACCCCCAAAGCCCACTGTTTCTAATTTCAGTAGCTCAGATCAAATCAGCCAGAAGGATTGAAACAAAGACCAGAGCAGTTCAGCCAAAACTGTCTCGCTACAAATTTTCATTTGCTGCTCTTTTTTTCAATGGTTGCGGCCCAACAGCTGCATCTTGTGCAGGAACCTCTGGGCGTTTTATTTGGGAAAGTGTGAAATTACATTAATGCCGGGGAGGTGGAGAACCTATCTTAAGCAGATACTGTGCAACTGTTTATCTACAAGCTACGAAAATGTTTCTGCAATTGGCTGATGCTCAGTCCGATGAATAATGTTTCACACCGGAGTTTGCTCTCCCTGATTAGCACAAAATTATCCTTGCATGTGTAGAAACAGTGTTACAGTATTCTGCCCGAAAGCAAAGCAGGTTTTGAAACTTCTTTGGTTCTGTTTTTTGGTTTTTAAATATCTATATGTTTAGCTTGGCATGCAGGCAACTAGAGAAAGTAGGAAGCCCATTAACAGGATTGGAATAACTGAGCAGAAGTTGAGTTTCCCTTTGCGAAGTAGGCATTTGGAGTGGAACATGACGTCTGAATCTAGCGTCACATTCTTTATAATAATTTTTAAAAACCTCTAATTACTTATATTAGGGTGGGGAACTTGCTCCCAATTGAACATCCGCTTCAGTCCGACTCTTCCCACTTTCCAACAATGCCTAAAACTTTTTCGGAAGTTTCTGATGTGCATTACAGAGCTATTCCTTGCCTGAGTCTGATTCTGCTCTTACATCTTTGTAAATCAGCTATAAATCCATTTAAATCAATGAGATTTCACCAGTGTAGGTGAAAGTAGAGCTGCACCAGTATAGTCATGAAGATTTTTGTTGCCTCTGAATTTTGTTCTCGTACTATTGTATGGTTAAATCCCCAGGTCCTAATTCACCAGTGTGTTACTCCCGGTTTATGCTGGGCTAACTCAGTTGAAATCAAAGGAGTAGCACCTATGTAAAACTGGACTGATGCATTGGTGAATCAGGCCCACAATTCTCATTTCTGTTCTATTTCTCGTGGTCTTTGAAGGCAGGAACCATCTTCCATTTTAGTCAACTGTTCTATTCATCAGTTCTCTAAAAACCACCAGCTTCTGTCAGGAACCCATCTGCCTGTTTGGGAGGGAATGTTGATTATGTTCGTCCCTTATTCAGCAAAAATACTTAACTGCTTTGCTGAACTGGGGCCTTTGTATGGGACCTGAAGCCATTATGACTATACTCAAGACTATACTCTTTGCTCTTTACTTTGCCAAATAGCGAACCCCTCATTACAGCTGCCTGCCTTTCATCAAGCCCGTTGCTGTTTCTGTCATGGAGGGAGCTCTGCTCCGTGGCTTCTTGTTGCTATCTTTCAACTATCTCCTCCTGACTTCCAGCAATTTGCCATCCTTAGGATCTCGCAGAATTGAGGAACCTTTTCTATCTCTGCTTACTTTGATATTCCTATAGGGCAACAATAGCATCTCTACTGTCTTCTGCTCAAAATAGATTCCATCTCTCCATATCTTCTGCACTAGATTCCTGAATTTCTCTTGTTCATGGTCATCATTTCCCCCCATATTTCATGATTTGCTTCTAGCTGTGAGAATGAACTTGGTCACAAATACTAACCTGTTTAAAGTCCACTTGTGATTAAAGGGGATCAGTTACCGCATAGGCTAATCAGCTGTAAAAATGGGTTCTCCCAGTGGGGCGTTAGAAGAACGTCAGGAACCACTTGACATTTGTGATCATTTCAGGCTTTCTGTGCGTCTTCAGTGTGACTCACAGATACACAGCTGTGTAGCTTGGGCTTTGTTTTGTTTTTAATTAAATCTTTAATGGAAGATTGACTGGAATGCCAGTGTTCTAATAATCAAAAATCTACAGCTGTAGGCTTCTACAAAAAATGATGTTCACAGCTTTTCAAATATGTGTTGTGTGAAAGTGAACAGACTAGACAAAGATGAATAGAGCTACTTCAAAAACAAAACAAAACAAACAAACAAAAACGGAGTGACAAAGGAGAATAAGAAAAGGCACCAGAAGTCTGTGACTTCAGGGCAAGTATTGGAGAGATGTTTTGTCAACTTTACTTTGAGAAGCAGGATAAACAAACATTGGAGGACGCTGCTGGTGGTGGTAGTTCATTCTTGAGCAGGGCGCTTTGCATTTTTGCTTGGATGAAGAATCCTTCTATTTTTCATAATCTATTAGCTAGCTACATATTGCATAGCACTTTAGGAAAAACTGTTTCTTGACTGACATTAAAAAAAGAATGTTTTGGAGTTCAGCAGTTTCCCAATCTTGATGTTTTCATTTATGCACAGTTGGGAAGATCAGGTGAAGTGATCCTGCAGCTTAACAGAATATACTCGGCGTCCCTGACCAAAACAGTTTCTATAGTTAGGAAAGCAGAATTTTCAAATTGGGGCTTCAATTGGAAGGGGTACAATTATACCCTTGCAGTGGATTGCACCCAACATTTTGCATCCACAAATAGGAAGGAAGAAAATACAACTGAATTTTGAGTGCAAAACTGAGTGTGGAATTAATTTCAGGCTTAAAAATGACCCACAACAATTGGCTTGAAATCTGTCCTCTAAATACAAGTGACGAACTAGTTGGTAAATGCTAATTCCCTTGGCTGTGGATACTTTTGAATACCTGTCCTACAATGGGTAGCCCAAATGTTGAATTTCCAGATATATTGTTTCCAAAGGATTGTATTGATCATACTCAGATCTTTGGGCCAATCGACCACTGCCATTGAATCCTGCAAAGCCATTCTCCAGAATGCCATTCCCCAAAAGCCTTACTTCCAGCAATAATAAAAAACACACCTGCAACTTGAAGGGGTGGCTTATGGCATGAGTTAACTCGCCAGCTGATGACACAGTACGCAGGGCCTGCCTACACAGGGTGGATTAGCTCTACTAAATACCAGCTTCTGGAGCACAATAGGTAGCAAAAATGGGCTGTGTGGAATTAAAAAGCTCATCACCAATAAAAACTCAACAACTGGCTCCACAAGAAGACCTGAACAGCGGTACATCCACAGGCAAGTAAGTAAAAGAGTTACTGAGTACCAAAAGAGAATGGATCACATAAGGAGAAGGGAATGTAATGCTATAATTGTAATAGCATGTTGGAATAAAACTCCCATCACCTTGCCACACACATTTATTCCATTAACCAGTGTAGAGCAGAGCTTTTCAGTTTGATCCATTCATTAATTACTTTAGTACATGTTGATCTGCACAGGCAAACCTCTGTTCCCATGCAGAGCGCCCTGGATACTGGAGGCCCCCTGTCTGGTTATGACACCAGGATCAGCACCATAGTCTTTCTAAGCTAAAATAACCATAAAGTCAAAGGAAATATTACCAAAGTAAGGGAGTCAGGAGCCGGCCCATAGCAAATGTGAAAATATTTCATTGTCTGAAGATATTTTCTCCTCACGCTCATTAAGACTAGCACTGCCCAGGTGGGCTTTTGTTTACTATGTCATTTTGTGAGTCGCTCACTCCGTTTGGCATGGGAAACTGTTTGCTGATATTTTGGCAAGAGCAGCCTTCATCTTGCAATGTACTTCCTGCAAGTATCGCTGTAGAACCTGGCCTTTATAAACAATAGACTCCTTCTATTAGCCCTCAGTGGCATGACCTTTATAGTTTCTGCTTTAAATTGCTGTGTATACCCACAAGACCTACTGTACTTTCTCAGCCCAATTGTGGAAAACTTCCTATTAAGCAAATGGGTTAAAATGACAAAATTGCTTTTCTCCCCCGTCCCCCGTTCAGTAGCTGCAAAACAACTTGTGCTGATTTAATTGTTACAACTAGTGAAAATGGCTACAATGGTAGCACATGTTATTTACCACCTTATCAGGAAATAACACCGTACCAAAAATGAGCAATACCACATAGTTACTGTTGTTTCCTGTGGTGTTACTATGAGTCCGTCACCATATAGCTATGACAAAATGTCTTGCTGTGTACAGAGGTAACTCAGTGAAAGGTTGTTATGCAGTGTTTTGACTTCCAGTAGGGTTGATCAGACTAAAACATGTTCTCTTCTATTCAGGTTTTTATACCACCCACAGTACTATTATATCTGAGCAGCAACCAAAGCTGCATTAAGTAACATGGCTAGTGTTTGTCATGTGCTTAAGAGATTTATTGCTCTCTAGTGAGAACTACTGAATATGGGGTTCCTCTCTTACAGTAAATACAGCAGGCAGTGCTTAATTAGTGCCCGGGCTGAGCCCTGGCACATCTAGGCTTGGCAGTTCATAACCCCAGCACCTCTGGCTTGCTGCATTCGTTATATTTTGCTCGAGTCCCAGCGCCTAATTGCTTGCACCCTGGCCCATCTTTCATTACAAATTAAGCACTGACAGCACATATGTTATAACAGACAATACCCTCGTGTTTAGCTGGGTCTTTGAGATTTACCATCCTGAAATTCTTATATGGTAAGGTCTGACCTTAGCAGTGGTGCTGGAACTAGGGGTGCTGCCAGACCCCATGGCTTGAAGTGGTAATAACAACCCCCAAATACAGGTTTCCATCATCCGCACCCCCCACTATAAAAATTGTCCCAGCACCCCGGCCCTTAGTGTCAGGGATTCTATCTTCGGATGTTAGAAGTCTAACCTGTTCTGGACCCTGCCCTTATACCCATAATAGATAATAATTAAATGGCCATGGATGATTTTAGTTTTGAATTCAAGCTTCTCCAGTCCTTGGCAAGCTTTCTTTGATTCCCTGGAAGCAGCCTGTGTCACAAGTAACACTGAATTTTTGGAGGAATAAAAATAATAAGGAATCCCCATCTCCTGTGGCTGATAAGCAGCTTTTCTGAAAAGTTTCTTGACTTGTGTATTTAAAAAAGAAAAGTGATATTTTCATAGCGTGTTAGCTGGGCTGACGTGAGAAAAGGCTGGAGGCAGGGGGAGCAGAGAGCCTGTGGATAGCAATGTAGGATTGAACCAATCAACCTTACGGGACTATGGAGGGAAGGGGAAAACAATTGGAATAAAACTAAGATTTGGTGGTAACCAAGTGTTCATAAGACACGTTAAACATAGAATAAAAATATTGGTGTTTGATAAAATGTAGCTAAGAATGATAGACCTTTGATGTGTAGTTTGTTGCTATTTTTCTGTCTTGTCTAGTTTAGATTGTAAACTCTCTGGGGCAGGGACTATGACTGTATGTTGTTTTCAGTAGAATGGGACTCCGCTCCCCATTGGGATTGTAAGGTGCAAATAGAATCATTATAAGTGTTTGATGGGTCAAGAGTTTATCCCATAAAAGGGATGCTGAGTAAGACATGGCTTGGAAAGGCAATGCCACTGGGGGAAAAAGATTAACATCTAGAATATACGCATTGACCAAAATTCATAAGTGACTAAAGATGGACTTCTAAATCCATATAATACCTTCTTACATAGCACTCTTCATCTTTAGATCTCAAAGCACTTCACAAAGCGGGTCAGTATCATTGTCCCCATTGTATGGATGGGGAAACTGAGGTGCAGGGTGTGACTTTGCTACTGCTCTACTGGATGACCGTGGTAGAGCTGGGAATAGAAACCAGGTTTCCTGAATCCCAGTCTAGTGCTCTATCCACTATGCCATACTGCCTGTCATGGAATTAAATAAGAATGATCTGGGTTTTGTTTTTTAAAAATGTGCTGAACATCCGTAGCTCCATTGATTTTAAGTGATTACTGATATTTCTCCCCAAGAGGACTTGCAAGGCCGTGGCAGCCTACAAAACATAGGAGCAATTCCTTCCATTGTGATCCCCTTGTCTGTACAAACCTTCCTGGTACAGGGTTGCCTCTTTAAGGGGAGCTGCCCCAGCATGCCTTTCTGGGGGCTGGCCCTTCAAATTTGGCAAGCAGCAGCAGTCCTAAAATGGTCACTATATAACTGATTGCGTCTTGTTACATCTCTCTCCCTTCTAGCTCATAAGTATTCTTCATTTTTGTGATGTTTTCTCTCCCTTATGACTGAGGAGGTGATGTAGACTCATCCCAGCTTCTTGTTGTGTTCATGCAGTTTGCTACACACGGACACCTGCCTGTGCTTTTTCATGGTCTTACGTCTGGGTGCACTTGATAGCTGTTTTATGTGCAAATACCACTTGGAGACTGGGTGTATGTTTCATTAGCTGTAACTACTTGTACAGGTGTTTGCATGTGCAAATTTTCACACACACAGACAATCCTTTAAGTGTGTTATTGGGGTTCAGTCCTTTTTACCCTCACAACCAAAGAAATCCCCTAACCAATGTGAAATAAATGAATGGGAAACCGCAGACTGTTTATGAAGAATACAGAGGGAGGGCTCGCCCTTCTCTCTTCCCTAGAAATCACGGCTGGTATCCTGCATGAAATGATACTATTTACAGGGACTAACCAGTTAGTTCTATAACTTACTGAATTACCATTTTGCTGTTCTTCATTTTTAATGCAAGATCCACTGTTTTTTTATATCCCTTTGTGAAGAATTATTTGTTCTGAATCTTTGGAAAATAGAACTCCTGATTCTGTTATGTTCTGATCCATGTTGTTGGGGGGAGAGGGGGGTTGTTTGGTTTTTTTAAAGGATACTGGGATTATCAAGATTTGGATTAGCAAGCAATTTCCTGAGTTTCCCAACATCATAAATGAGGTCAAAAAGGTCCATTCTGAATGGAACCCATTAATCTCCTTGTTAGCAAGGAAACGTTGAAAAGTGCAGGTGTTAACAGTCTCTGTGTTATTTTTGGGAGAATGTGAATTGAAACACTCACAGGAAGTGCACTATTCCCCTGCCAGCATCCTGAAGTATTATTTTAGGCAGCAGAACTAAGGGTTATGTGCAGGATTATTCTTCCATCACACCTTTAGGGCTAGAATACTTCATATGCAAGAATGTTGCCTTGAGCTTTTTTTTTTTTTAAATTAAAATAATCAGTGTGGTCTACATCCACCAGTAAAGCTGTGGTGTACTTGCTGTGTAAAAGCAGAACAGACATTGATCGCAAGCAGCATTGTACAGAGCTCCAAGCAATCTATGGAATAGCTTAAGCCCGCCCTGAAATACAGGGAGTAAATGACATCTCGCCCGCGAGGCCTTCTTTTAAATCTATCCACAGTAAAATCTTTATCCAAGCCTGCTCAGATCAACAGACTAAATCTAGTAGTAGCTGGAGTGGCAAAATTTGGATTTGGATCCAACACCCAGGCAGTTCACAGTTTTTAAGGGCAGAAGAAACCACTATAATTATCCAGTCTGACCTCGTGTAGGACTGTGGTAGTGCAGAATACAACCCAACTCCCTGATGCTCTATCCATTGGACCACAATTGCCTGTCTGTATAAGCACTTGTCCAGACCAGCACCTGCAACCTCCCACACCCAGAGCTAGAATCACACCCCTATGATAACAGGGTTGGGGTTCTGTTTCAGGCCCATCTCTAGCATATTTACCACTTGAAAGGGTTCCATCAAAGTAGGCCTTATTTTATTTTTGGGTAGGGTGGAAAGGGGTGTACAATGTATTCTAGTGGGAACTCCAATGTAGCAAAGAAAACCAGTGAAAAATAGTTCTGCAAATTAAAGCAATATTCATGGTTTCCAAATAAAGCAACTGCATCACTGCTTAGCTACAGGAAACGATTTCAAAGTATTGACGCTTTGTGATAATATGGCTTGAATTTGTTGGCCCCGCTCTGGAAGTGCTTGTTGTTGCAAAGAATGAACTTACGCGGTTGTCTTTACATAGCCAGACAAAGTTAACAAAGCCACATCACAGGACCAATGTCAAACAGCATTGGTGGAAAAGTGAATGTTCTGGATACAAAAACTTTCCCCAGTGACATATATTATATGGTTAGAAAAAGAATCATTACCGTAGAGATTTATGGGGAAACCACCCAAGATCACTAATTATAAACTAATTACCCTCCAAGACATTCAGGGCTCTGTGTTCCTCTCTGTTCCACAAACATACGGGATAGGGAAAACCTTACACTTTTTTCACAATTAGTGGGAGAAAGATAGCACAGAATCCTAATAGGGTTGATTATTATTTGGGGGTAAAGGCACAAATATTACAGGGAAAAGATAAGCATTATACATACCCTTTCCCTCAAGTGTCCCAATTTCAGAACTGAAGACTAAGAGGCATCCTTCTGAATACATGTCATTTTAGACAGCGTTAATTATACAGTCACTCACCAAAAGAACTCTTTTATGGCTAACCGTTATTTCTGTGACTAGCGTAGCTTTTGGCTAACAAAGGGAAGCCAACTTTTCAACCTCTATCAGCAGTTACAAATGCAAAATGTACACCCTAAGAGGCTGATTCAATGAAGCCCATTGAAGTTCCATTGAAATTAATGGAAAGGTTCCCATTGACTTCAGTGGACTTTGGATCAGGCCCCTAATTTACATGCAGTTATGATAACTGCAAACATACTTCAGGTAAATGTGCATGCCAATGTCTAATTGTGATCATTCATGTCATTACCCAATTTGCGTCCAGTTGCTGCTATTGTATGCACAGATTAGACACGTAAGTATGCTCCGAAAGTGTCAGTCTGGCCCAGGAAATGTTAGAACATCTAGAGAAGAAAGCATGCATAGTACGTAATTATTTGCCTGATAATCCACAATGGCACCAGGCTGCCCATGGGAATAACAATAAAGGCACTTTTATCATGTAATCCACATACCTCATTAGGTTTTCCCATAATGGCAGGCCAATAGGTGAGCCAGAGTCTTTAACCTGCTATACTAATTTAATTACCTTATTAAACATTAAGTAGCATACTCATGTTTCTTTAGATGTAAGAGATTCAGACAGAGTGGAAAGATGGGCAAGGATTATAAGCACAGTAGAAATTTCAGCATTCCTGTTATGGGAGCTGGTGATTGCTGTCCACTAAAAGGCAAATGGAAGATAAGATTCCCAGCAACTGAAGTCATAAATACTTAACTTTCACCTTCAATGTTTTTAACAAAGATACTCCCTTCTCTTAAATGCAATAATTTAAACTAATGTGTTAACCCCCATCACATTTTTTTTTTACCTGACATCTGTTTAAACATCTGTGCAACAGGACAAGAGTGAATCATATTACCCTGATTATATTTGTTTAATTCTACCATATAGTCTTTGATCCACATCAGTTTCACATGCCTAGCCAGATGCCACTAAAACAAAACTCTACTCTGTGTGTGTTATTGTGCTGAACAATCACAATAAAGGCACAAAATCTTGATTTTTGGCTATCTTGACAAAGGAGAAAGAAAAGCCATTTAGTTTGCATGCTGCTGTTTACAAACGGATTATGTCTGTGGGGAGAAAGTTGCTTTCCTCCAGTTAATTACTCCGAATAATGAATGCAAGATTATCCCCACAGCTTCACTTAATAGTGTCTCCATTTCTGGGAGCTCCTTTAATCAAGACATTATCTAATGGTACATAACAATGGACTTTAGTGATCTTCTCTGCTCTCGGGGTGAAGTTCATTCCTGTTCACAAGATCCACACAAGGACTTCTGCAGGCTCTATTCACATGGGTAAGTTTCACCTGGCATGAATACCCATGTGCCATAGGACACTCATTACACTCCCAAAGTTCTGCCCATGTATATTCACTGCAAAATCAAAACTGGACTCTTTCAGGGCAGTTTCTTTACCGGTTGTTCCAAAATCCTAGTTAGGAACTTGGACCGGAAATCCCCAGGGCATGATATGTTTGCTCTTTCCTCCAGAGACGTTAAACTAGCAAAGAGGCTCACAAAGAATTCGGCTTTCTTGTGTTTAGCGAGCTCAAAATTTATGAACTCTGTAAGCATGCATGACAACTATATGCCATCACAATCAATTTTTTAGTTCTGGTGTATGCTCTTTGCTCAAAATAGTTCTTTGGAATCTCCAAGATGTGTGATTTTAAAAAGATTTTCTTTTGATTTAAACAAAAATCCACCTAAATTGAATGATTCCAGTCCATGTTTTTAATTAGATGATTGGGAATTTACCAAAATCAAGTTACCACACATTTGGCAGCATCTCAGGCAGCCTTACAAATTACTTAGTTAAAACTAAAAGCTTCAGAAATCCCTTGGATTATGTGGAGGCCCAGCTAAACCTTGTTAGGACGAGTCTGGAGAGAAAAGCTGTTTTTATTTACATTTGTTTAAGTGCTCATCATGGTAAAATATGACAGTGCTACAGGATTGCAGGCTTTTCCAAGATAGCATCGAGTACTTTCAAGGTCAGATACAGTGCAAGACAAAAAAAAAAAAAATCACGTCAGTATCATTAGAGCTGGACAAGATTGGTGGGGGGGTCAAAATCATCCCTATGTATTCGTAACACTGTACATTTTTTCCACGTTTCCAGTGATACTGTGTTTTATAACAGTGATGTGATCTTTTCTGACTGGTACTTTTTTTTTATAGGAATGTTTCCCACTCCTAAACTAAAGGTCATCTTGACCGATGTGTTGAGCAAGATGGGTCTAAGACAGGGACTTTAACAGGAGGTACACAGCTAAAACCTCACAAGAGACTTTCCCATTGGGTCAGAGGGTGTAGAAAGGGACTAATTCTGAGCCTAGATCTGCATGGTTTCTATAGCAGTCAATGGGAGCCATGCAAGGGTAGAGTATGGCTCAAAGATAGGAAGGTGAGTGAAGATATGGGATAAACACTCAAAAGCTGCTTTGTTGCCTTTTGCCACACAGGTTAGCTTTGGCCGTGGCATAACTTTGACCGACTATTTCTTATTACTGATCTGTTTTACATTACTGATGGGCTGTATTGAATTGTACTTCTGTACTTTAGTTATATTGGGGCTAGAACCGGTTGCATTTTTTTTCCTCTGTAGAAAATTTTACACTTTAATGGTCGTAATAAAATGGCAGCTGAAAACTGCCAAATATTTGGGGAAGAGGGGAGAAATCAGCTGAAATCTGAAACAAAAATTGGGTTGGGGCTGAATTTTTTCTTTCTTTCTGGCTTTCCAATAAAAGAATGGTTAACATTTTTGAGGGAAGCAGTTACTTTCCACAAAAATTGTCATTTCATCAAAAATCCAATTTTCCACAAGGGAAAGAAAAGTTTTGATGGAAAATTTACCACCAGTAATTTTGGGGTACTACTTATTGATGTAGTTTTCAGAGCAGATAAATGGGTGGCCCTTGTTAGCGCTTGTATGAATCCAAATGAATAAATACTGCTCCTTTTGCTTGTATTTACAATAGACTAGCAGATTCAAAGGGATTTTTTTTTTTTTTGGCAGCGTGTGGGAATGGGGCTGGGAGTGAGTAATATTCAAGTCATTGTAAAGTCTCTTCATCCAGTCTTGATGTGTTTGGGTATTTTCTCAAGTGATATTTCCTTCCTTTTGTTTCCTACTCTCCTGCCACTGCTTACAGAGAAGCTGTTTAGTCTCTATTTTGTCTAAAATGCTTAGTAAACAAGAAGGTGGTCTGTAAGATTTTTCTGGGTTTCACTAGCGCAGTTGTGATAAATGAAACACCCATGCAGCCAGTAGCTATAAAATCCCTCTTAGTAGCTGTTGTCTAATTGCTCTACCTGTAAAGGGTTAAAAAGGCTCATTGCTATGCATAACCTTGGGAGTTTAATACAAGCCTGGAGTGGCCAGTATTCGTTTTTAAAATCCTTGCGAGCCCCCACCTTCTGCATTCGAAGTGCCAGAGTGGGGAATTAGACTTAACAGCAATGTTGATAGCCTGCCGGTCTCAGTTTTCAGCATGAGGGTTTCCTTTGCAATGCCATTTAAGTGCCTTTAAAAATGTGAAGTTTGCCTGAGAGACTGCACACAAACAACAAAGAAAACGTTGGTGAGGTTTTTGTTACAAAACCAACAATAATTCTGGGAACTCCAGGCCCACTTCCAAAACATGCTTGGTCCCCTTGTTGCTGTCCTCGGGCACTCTGTGCCGGCAACACCCTGCTTTATTTCAGTCATCGTCTGGGCGCGAGGCTCAGTTGCCTTCTAACTCCCCCTACCTGGTTTCTCAGAGGAAGCCAGTCAGTCATCCTCTCTCATCCGCGTTCTCTGCTTGGGGGCTAGTTCATAAGTCATTTTGTGCACATACAAGTTGCCCTTGGGTTGAAAAAATGTGCTGCAGATTTCTAATTACCTGATGTGAAGGTGCAAATAGGTCACTGGATACCTCGCTGCTAGTATTTGCCTCCCAAATTCACTGTCATCACAAAAATGTGGGTGTAATTATGGTGGGCCCAAAACTGCACTGTTAAAACCAGTTTGAAAATTAGGCCTAATGGCTGTGTCATCTTAGTGATGTTCAGTGTCTTACGTGAAATGCTTTGGTGATATCAGTCCAGATTCTAACGGACAGAAATCCACATCAGAAAAACTATTGCTAAAATTGGCACTAATTAGTGTCTTTCTGGCACTCTGAACAGCAAGGCAAAGTATTGAATAGCCAATAAAAGCCAAACTCTTCTCTCATTCCTAGAAGTGGTCCCTGCATGGTTAGGGCTGAGGGATGTCGATGGTGGACAGAAGCTTCCCCAGTGCCGTACCTGTTGTGTAGATGAATGGAGTTCAACAGTCTCCAGCACTGTCTCTCCGAAGGCCTTCCTCCGGTGCTCAGTGAGGTAGTTAATGAGCTAGTGAAAACCATATTAAAAACAAAGTAGGTTTGCAGCCAAAATTATCTTAGTTCTTTCTACCTGTGAAAATCCCCGGCTCCCATTTTTGTTTGTTTACTTTCTCCTCGAGATTTCAATTACGTACCTCAGTCCCTGTGGGCGATGGGAAATGTTCATATCGCTCCACACAGAAATACAGCTTGTGGGGAAGAAAATGTATTTATTTTTCATAGCTGGGATAGGGTCATGGTGCTTGCTCCGTGCTATGTTCCTTGCCATCAATACACTATGGGGGGAAGCTCAGGGTCTGGTTGGGCTTCCAAAGAATTTTCTTTGAAATCATTTGCAACGCCTCTGAAAGCAAGAAAAATGTTCCCATTCATTGATGCTGCAGGGTAAAAGTGAATGAGGGGAGAAGGGAAGCACATGGTTGAAGAAGATTTGCAGCATTTCCAGGTTTAAATGGAAAGAGAACGGAAAAACAATCATATTTAATGAGAAAAAGACATAAAATCAATTAAACAGCACTGGCTTGATTCTCTATTGAGCTAGAACTCTGTTTTGGATTCTGTAAGAGTCTCTGATGCAAGGAGGAGGTGATTCCAGGCAACTTTAACTTGTGACACTAATGCAGGATCCTTAAGGGATCCTATGCCAATAGATGTTGTCATGGAGGCGTTCTTCTCTGCCTCTCCCCAGCCTGTCCTCTATGCTGGGATGAAGGGTGCAGGTCCTGGCTGTCGTGAAGCTACACTAGACAGTAGTCCCCCTTGGCTGGGGGAGTTCTCTGGTGGGATTCGCAGATGGATTACAAACCTTTTGCTTTACTCAGGTGGCATAAAGGAGCCATAACCCAGTTTCAGAATCTGGCCCAGTATGTTTGGTGCACACCACTAAGATCTTCAGGGCATGGACCATGTCTACTTCTGTACTTGTCCAGTACCTAGCACAACAGAGGCCTGATCCTCATGAGTGCTCCTATAACATAAATAGTAAATAATAATAATATAGTTAACTTTAGTAGATGCTCTATTGAAAAATGTTTCTATTGGAGGTATTTATGTAACACTGACAGACCCTTGAGGTCTTTAAACCACAATTTGAGGACTTCAATAACTCAGGCATAGGTTAGGGGTTTGTTACAGGAGTGGGTGGGTGAGATTCTGTGGCCTGCGTTGTGCAGGAGGTCAGACTAGATGATAATAATGGTCCCTTCTGACCTTTAAAGTCTATGAGAACCCAGTCATTAGCGGGCAGGATTGAACCTGGGACCTTTGGAGCTAAATACATGAGCCTCTACAGCATGAGCTAAAAGCCACATAGCCCTTAGCTAAGGCTGTAGCAAACTCATTAATCTCTAAGTGGTCTCAGTGCCACTAGAGGGGACAGAGCACCACACCCAGGAGGTATGTGGGTTACATTTACATCTAGTGAAAACAAAACTTTGGTGCCAGCTCATGCACTTTGCAAGTCGTAAGCACTGGAGTTTGGATTTTTGTTGCTAGAAAACTACTTTTCTTCAGGAATAGAAAGGCCCAGGGATACTGGGTCGAGACAGCACAGATCTGGAGAAAAAGGAGCAATGTCATGTGGAATTGTGGTAACACCCTGTTATTGGGGGAAGTGACCCATTTTGGAACTGGGCCCATCCTCCAAAATGAGAGGGGGAAGCAACCAAAATTGGGTTGTGTAGAAAAGCAAGACCGGTGGAAGGAGGGGTGCTTCTTTAGACAAGAGAGAGAGAGGAGAGTATTGCTAAGACAAGTGCTGCCATCCCAGAAATCAGAGAATAAAAGGCTGCAGAAGCCAATGGTGGCTTCAGTAATATTAATTTGTTTCCTTCCATACCGACAGCATGCATTGCCTCCGCTGCTTGCTAGAAAATGAGTCAAGGAGGAGGTGGAGTGAGGGCTCTCACTTCAGCCAGACCTCTGGGGATGGAAGGAAGAGATGCTGAAGATACCCATTACTTTGGCAAGCTGGTATCCATGATTTGAACTATCAACACACAGGAAGTCACCACTGGTACTGACTGAATCTTCTGTGCAATGCATTGCCTGGTTTTACTGTACTACTTATCTGTGCATGCAGTACGTTGCTGCACGGTCAGCACTAGATCAGATATATTTTAGGTCCGTTGGTTTTGCATGGAATGACACTATGCAACGTCCATTGTTATCAATGGGATTTCCACCGACTTACTGCAGGGAGAGAAGAAACAAAGGACCTGACTCATCCCAGAGCTGTAAACTCTGGTGGAAGCTCCTTACAGCAGAAAATCCATCAGTGAGGGAGGGTGGAGGATGGTGAAAGGAAGCCATCACCTTCTCTGGGTTAGAGAGGGGAAAAGAGGGGTCAGTGTTACCCAAAAAAGTGTGTGGCACTAACATGGGAGGGATCTTGGCTAGGGAAGTCAGGGATATACTGATACACTACATCCCCTCAGTAGCCTCCTCTGGCAGGGTTGCGCCCCTTGGTGGAAAACTGAGATGGGTGGCAGTGGCCTGCTTACCTCTCCCTCAGGACCAGTACCTACAGGGATGCAAGAGACTCATAGACTTTAAGGCCAGAAGGGACCATTGTGATCATCTACTCTGACCTCCTGCACATCACGGGCCTCTAAACTCTAGCTGAGTTACTGAAGTCCTCAAGCCATGATTTAAAGACTTCAAGTTACAGAGAATCCACCATTTTCACTAGTTTAAACCAGCAAGTGACCCGTGCCCCATGTTTCCACATCTGCAAGCGCTTAAACTCCGATACGGATCCCTCTCCTTACTCCTTTGCACTTTCTTGTGCTATGAAATGTCAGACCATGTACTTTAATACCATCAGGAAGAAACTGCAAGTTCGAAGGGGTAGAATGATGGGAGCTGGCAATAACTCACCCACCGAGCAACTTCTTGGCCTGCTTCTGTTTTTTAAAAAGGCTCACTAAGCTTGCGGTCCTTGAAGGGATTAGAGTAGAAATTTCCAAGAAAAATAATTAGGCTCTTACAGTAAAAGCTGAGCTCTAGGTGAAGAGTCAAAGAGGGATTTTAAATTCAACACTGAAAGAAGATAGAGTTATAGAGTTTAGGGCCACATGGGTCCGGCAGATCATCTAGTCTGAAATCCTGAATGTCACAGGCCACCCAGCACCACCCACTAAGCCCAACGACAGAAGTATGACAGCCCAGTGGGGACGTAACGGTTGCATGCCACATGCAGAGAAAGGTAGGGACTGAGGTGCACCAGTGCTCACAAAGGCAGTGATCAAAATCTGATCTTGCAGCTCTCTCTGCTATGGGCTTGATCCAACTGTCGTTCAAATCAGTGGGAATTTTTCCACTGAGTTGGATGAGGCCCTACATTGATAGCTGTCTTGAAATGAATGGGAATCCTTCTTCAAATAAGAATTACCCTTTTATTGAAGGTTTGGAGGACTGGGCCTGAGCACAACAAGTTTAAAAACCAACCTATTTTCCCCCAAGCATCTCCCCATCCAGCTGTCTCCAGGCCAATTAATGGAACACAAGAGCAAGCTAGAACGCCAGCTGCAGGTCCCTGAAGTTCATGCGTGTTTTGGTGTATGTTGAACAATGCTCCCATTTGGTGCTTTTGTATTGGGTTCAAATTGTGTTTTTCTTTTTGTAGCAAAAGGGCATCAGCAGGTTCTCAGCACTGTGCCAGCCTGGGCCCTTGCTGAGCCCAGCTAAACTGCAGAATCCCTCCAAGGGTTAAGACAAAAGGAGATGGGACACCACGAATGATGGAAAATCAGTGAGCGCTGATGGGTTTTTTTAAAAAAGAAGAGTCACAACAGGACTTGCCTAGCAACCAGTATCAGGAGCACAGCGTCTGAAGCTGAACGGAATAGAGTAGGCTTGCTCATTTTGCTGGGAAAGCTGTCAAATTATTCTTGGTGAGAGGGAGCTGCACTGAACGCCCCCATGTGTTTAACTACCTAATATGTTAGGGTCAGATTCTGCTCTCAAACACACGGACATAATCTCATTGTCTTCAATGGAAATGTAGATCTTAATTCTTTAGGGTGGGATTTTCAAAAGCACACAGCATTGACCTAATTTGACTCCCATCAAGCCAGTTTGTACCACTGGCTTCAATGGGAGTTGAGCGAGACCAATTCTGAGTGCTTCTGAACATCCAACACCAGGGCCCTGATCCTGCAAACCTGCACTCGCATGTTTAACTTTACTACCATGAATAGTTCCACTGAGTAAGTATTTGCAGGATTGGGGTTTCAGACTACTTTTTTTTTTGGTCAAAAATGTGTGCACTTATTTTTGTAAGTTCAAATTGGGACACCATGAAAACATAAAAGCTCAGAATTCAAAGGTTTCCTGTTATAAATTATCTTTTATCCCTCAGGCACAGGAGGGAAAAATATAGCCAAGATTAGATTTAAAAGTTGTTGTTTTTTATGTACAGAAACCTAAAAATAATCTGTCTGTGGAACATACAGTTATAAGGTATTAATTGCAGATCATGTTGTTTCAGAATGCATTTATTATCATAGAATATTTTTTTCTTTTAAAATATATATTCTTCAACCTGTGGAGATCCTGAGTTTACTAGGGATGCTATGTCTGAAATCGAGGGTGATCAAGACTCACTGAAAAATTGAGATATATACATTACTTTTTAAAAAATCACCTACCAAACAATTCTTAGTAGTTTAAAGAACTACATGCATGGTATGGATCAATAAGGGATACAAGGTCTTTCCGTGTGTGTGTGTGTGTGTGTGTGTGTGAATTTAATTGAACATTACATTTTTATATCCTGAATGGTATTTTACCTGAGAAGTTTTATTTTATTACAGTGCATTCCTCTTTGGGAGATGTGTGGAGAGAACACTAATATTGTCACATTGGCTTGTGCGCATGTGAATTTCATAGTAGGTTACTAGTTTGTCCCAGGAAGTTGTCTTCAAGTCTTTCACCTTCTCGGTCCGTTCAGTATTTATGGGGCGGTTCTTCCTTTTCATCCCTTCCCTCCTAATTGTTTTGCTCTGTGGTGGGTTTGTGGCATGGATAACTGGGTGAAAGGAACTCTGTGCTAGTAGCTTAAGCTCAGAATTCAGAGTTGAGATACCTTGGTTTTAGCCCCGGCTCTGCCAAAGACGTGCTGGCTTTGGGCAAGTGGCTTCACCTCCATTTCCCCATCTGTAAAATGAAGGTAATAATACCTGCAACATCCTAGTGAAAGAAGGAAGTAAAAATGAATCAGTAATATTTGTAAAGCACTTTGAACATGTGAAGTACTCAACAATGTTATAGTCTAAAAAAAATACTTGTGGCGAGTGGGAGGTGTATTGATAGATGCCAATAACATTGGAAGATTAAGTGAGAGAATGGAGAGAGGCTTTTTCCAACCAATGTTCTTCAGTAGCTCTCTTCAGAAATATTCCATACAAAAATTACCTTAGAAGACCTTAATACCTAAGGGATTGACCTAACTACTTCTCCAGCATCAAGGGGCATGAGAGAACCACAGAAAACATCTCTGTGACATTGGTCCGATTGAATGTCATGTGCTATTCGCCCAGGAGGACTGGAATTGCAGGTAATTATGATCGCTCCCTGGGTCTTAGGAAAAAATGCAAACAAGAAAGTTGGCAGTTAGCTAGAGTGGACACTCTTCCCTTCTTGGGCCTTGGAATTCAGTGACTGGATCGTCCCTCATCACCTATACAGAATATTGAAAGAGAAGTTAGAGGCTCATATAGCTCCATCCAGAAGGGTAGTTGGAGATATCACATGTTCTGAACATATGGGAGTGTCTTGAACTCTTAGATAACGCCTGGGACCTCTGCACAGGTATTCCACTCATGGGAGAAAATAATAGTATTTTCTCTGAGGCTGGAAGTGCAGTCCAGTAATTTTAGATGATGGCCAAAACTTACTGGTTGAACCTTAATTTAGCCTTTCCACAATGAACCTTGTAGTAGATATTTATTAAGGGAAGAAAACAAAGGCACTATCTTGACAATGAGCAATACCAAATATCTTCAAAACGCATTAGACCTGCATCAGCCATTACTGGACCTTTTGGGTGAGCTTCCAGTTAATACCAAGAGGGAATGTAAAATACCCGTTATCTATCTGAGAATACACCTTGGTGTGAAAATGTTTAATCAATGCATGAAGAAAGGAGAAGTGTTTCTATTTATTAAAGCCATTTCAGAGAGCAACAGTAAAATCCACACAATATCAGAGCCCCAATGCTTTATTATTTAGGAAGGGAGGTGTATCACTCCATGGCAAAGAGGATACGGTGCTCGATGGCATTCTACAGGTGGTTCATGTCAAAAACATTCTTGAACTTGTAAGGTTAGTGATTTCCTGCCATTTTGGGATGAACCTTCTTCCAGGCAGCTTGACTATACTGCCATACCTTATAATACATGTTGAGATAGCAAGAGGAAAAAAGAGATTAGCTGTGCAAACTACCAGAAGGAGGATATAATTGGAGGAGATATTTGTGCACTATAAAGTTTGTATAACCTAAAAGGTCTAAAACAGTTGAGCTCCCACAAAGAGTAGATGTTGAGAACAACTGCTGAACCTTTTGAACTACATGAGAGGCGCTGCGGCTCATAGCTAGGGGCCCAGATTAGGCCACAAGAGGACTCCAGGTTCTATATCTGTCTTGGTCATTTATCTGCTGTGTGACCATGGGCAAGTTGCTTTGCCTTTGTTTCCACTCTTACCCCTAGTCTAGAGTGTAAGTACTTTGAGGAAGAGACTGTCTCTCACAATGTGTCTTTAGCCTAAAGGCCCTCTAGGGGCTACTATAAAAGTAGTACTACTGATAACTTTTAAAGAGTCAACCTGGCTCACAGGATGGTGGCTAGATCTGGTCACTCATTGCAGTAGAGATTGAAATCCTACTCCAGCATTGACTGTAATAAGGAATTGTCTCACAAGGTGTTGCAAAAGTAGTATCTGAGAGCCTTCCATTTCCCATATTTATCATTTAGCATAGGTTGCCGATTAACAACCTCCTACTCCTTAATCATCATGACAGACCTCAGGTCTGATATTCTTCTCCACCTAGCATGCAAGGGTTCTGTGCATCTAAGAGAGCAGAAGATGAGTGTAGAGATGCACGATATGGAAGTAAGATGATCTGGATGCCTTTGGCTGACATTTTCAAAGCCATCTAAGGTATTAGAAGACAATTCTCATTAAAATCCCTTAGGGGTTTTTGAATATACTTAGCCTTAGTGTCTATATAGACTTGAGAAGTGATACTATATAGAGATGACATTGGAGGCATTGCTTAGGGACATTATCATAGTCCGAGTTTTATCTGCAGTATGATTGTTGCCAAGTGATTTTTTTTTTAATGGAGTTGAGCCCCATTATGTTGGGTCTCCATGGAGAATTGCACCCTTAGACTTTTTTGGACAACCCCCAAAACATTTTCTGTACAATTATGTTTCTGTTTTGCTTCCAAATTTTATATAACTGTAGTTCATATAAACTAATCTTTCTCTTCAGTCTGGAGCCGTTCATGCCTAGCAATTACATAAAGATCAAGAAAAACACACACATGGGATCAAATCCTGCTCTTCTTTACACCAAAGCAAACCTGAAGCTAAGTGAATTTCAGTGGAACACCTGGCAGCAGAATGGGCCCACCTAAAAGTAACATGGGTGCAGAGAGTTTTCTGTAAATTTATTCGGTCAAATTCTCTGCAAGTGTAAATGGATGCCGTTACCCCAGAAGAATGTTTGTCACCTCAGTTTTTTTCTCAAGTTCATATATGTTTAAGGAATAATAGCTTGAAATAATTTTATGAAGTTCTTTCACAATGAACATATAGGAAATATTAAGTTCTATACCAGTTTTGGTTGGAATTAATTATATTTTAGATACTGTAAAAAAACCTTTACTTGGCAGAATTCATTACTGTAACTTTATTTTACTGTAATGCATGCAGTGGTAATGCTGTTAAAAGGTACTCCCACTGAGTTGTTATGTGATCACATATGTTACTGACAGTGGCCAGAGCAAACCATTCAGTATAACTATTAACAATCATGAATAATGACAATATCAGACTAACACTCTGATACGTGAATATCAGAATATGCAACATGTAAACTCAGTCTTATCACCGTAAAAAATTCAGGCTTCACACACACTCATATGGTTTCATAATGTACGCTGGATTGCAAAGAACAAATGGAATTTAGGAATGATTTGGTTTACAGTTCCCTTAAGTAACATTATCTTGTTAAAGACATTAACCTCAGGCCTTTACTGTTATATATTTGCTTTTATTGTTTTCATCCTGGGGAGCAACCTGTAGGAGAGACACTCAACAGGAAAAGAGGGTTCAAAGGTCATCAAAACATTGATTTTCAAGATGGCTGAACCGCTGTCTTGGGAGCACTGTGCAATTATGAAAAACAGACATCTCTGTTTAACCTTCCTTTTTTATTCAAAATCTGTGTGTGCCCTTTAAGAGCTAATAACTGGTTTTGGATTTAGCTCAGAATGGTAGATTGTGATAAATATGTTCCAATACTTTCTGCTACGTAAAATTTAACTAGTTGAAATATGTTCTTCTGTGCGCCCTATAAAACTGCTAGCTAGCAGATGGAATGAAAAGGATTCAAAGATATCCTTCTGAAAAGTTGCTTCCTCTACCCCTAGATTAAAATGTGCCGCTTGTGATTTTAAAATGAATTTGTGCTTTGCTAAAAAAGAATTCTGTTTACCCTTGGGGCTTTTACACAAGGTTCATTTGCTGTGGGTTCATGGGTGAGAGATGTCCAAATTTACAAATCGTGAAATAAATATTAGGAATAATATTTCTATTTAAATTACTTGACAAGTCTTTTTTTAAACCACATGGAAAGTTTCTGCACATGCTCACCAGAATCCATTTTCTTTCTTTCTTTCTTAAAATTACTATCGGTAGAAGTCTTCCTTTTATATGATAAGGTCTTTGGGGCTCTTTGATATGTGTTGGTATAGGGCAGGGGTCGGCAACGTTCGGCGGGAAACTGCGGCCAGCACATCCCTCGGCCGTACTGCTTCCTGATGCCCCCATTGGCCCAGAACGGCGAACTGACGGCCTAGATCCCTGATTGGTGCCCTTACCTGCTACTGCAATACATGTAAATAATAATAAAAATAATAATTGACTTAGGTCCTTGGGCTGGCTTCCTCTCAGTGGGGCTCAAATGATCTTCTGGACTCTGCTAGGTTCCTTGCATTTAGCACCTCCTTGACCTGAGTAAGAAATAAGTAGTGGTACTCTCTCCCAAGTGCTAACTACCCATGGTACCAAAGGTTACATCTATACTGCAATAAAAGACCCATGGCTGGCCTGGGTCAGCTAGGTCGAGCTGCAGGGGCTAAAAATTGCTGTGTGGACATTCAGGTTTGGGCTGAATCTGAGACCCTCCCCCTTACAGGGTTTCCAGGCTCCAGCCCGAACCCGAGCATCTACACTACAATTTATAGCTCTGGGGGCTCAAGTCAATAGACCCAGATTATGAGACTCGGTGCTGTGGGGTTTTTTTTTTAGTGCTGTGTAGCTGTATCTAAAGTGAGCTGTCGCTTATAACAGGTTGTGCTGATCTTCAGAATACAATTGTCCCTTGCCTATCTTACTTGGATGCTTGGACCATCAATGAAATAGTTAACAATGTGGAATTTAAATTATAGTTTGAATTAACACTTTAAACTTCCCCACTCAGTAGAGCAGGGGTCGGCAACCTTTCAGAAGCGGTGTGCCGAGTCTTCATTTATTCACTCTGATTTAAGGTTTCGCGTGCAGTAATACACGTTAACGTTTTTAGAAGGTCTCTTTCTATAAGTCTATAATATATAACTAAACTATTGTTGTATGTAAAGTAAATAAGGTTTTTAAAATGTTTAAGAAGCTTCATTTAAAATTAAATTAAAATGCAGATCTTATCAGTTTAGTGTGATCCTTGCCCTTGCTGAGTTTTCCATTGTCTGGCACATATTTGGATACTTTAAGCTGAATGCAGGCTTCTGAGTGATTAGTTGTTAACCGGCTCTGAGAGGGACAGAGGACAGATTTCATGTGTGAAAATACCTGTTCACACAGGTATGTGGCTCCAAATGCTGAAAGCATTGCCAACGCAATTTTCTTCAGACAGTTAAATTTCACTGGCAGGGACGTCCAGCAGGTCAGAATAGAGGCCCCATGATCTCTCTCGGTAGCTTCAAGTGCGCTCCGTGGATCTCCACACTTTGATGCCCACAATTCTGAGCTTTTTAACTGAATGAGCTGCATTTCGAAATCTTCAACACCCACCTACTGAAATACTGACAAATCCAAGTCGCTTTTGTTAAACTTTTCAGGTTTAATTAGAAAAGCAAGCATTGGGCCAAATCGCTGGAAATCTTGAAATCTGTCAGAAAATTCTGATTCCTGTTCTTGCGTGTACATTCTAATCTCAACGTCAAACGCAGTGCGCTGTTCCACGTGGCGTGATAGTGATGTAAGCAGCAAATCAGGACTTAAAAATATCCCAGCACAGTGGTGCTGGAACAAACAGGTGCTGAGGCCTGGGGTCAGCTGCAGAGCCCCGGGCCGGCAGCTGGGACCCCAGGCAAGCAGCAGAGCTCCCCGGACCGGTGGCCGGGACCTGGGGCCGGCAGTGGGCTGTGCAGGGCCGGCAGATGGAACCCTGGCTGGCAAGGGGCCGGTGGCAGGTACCCCAGGCCAGCAGTGGAGCCCCCGGGACCGGTGGCCAGGACCAGGGCAGTGTGAGTGCCACTGAAAATCAGCTCGTGTGCCACCTTTGGCACACATGCCATAGGTTGCCTACCCCTGCAGTAGAGCAAACTTCTTTGAGTCATTGCTTCAGTCTCTCTGCAGACTTCACTGCACTACTTACAGTTGGTTCATATTTTGAAGGCCCCCCCCCCACACCTCCTACAACCATAAGGGCTAGACACTTAAATCCTATTTTATTTTTTAAAGTAAGTTTGGATTCTGGAGCAAATGATAGCATCTCAGAAGACGTGGTGTTATATCATACCACTCTGTGTTGCCCCAATTTGAGCCCAAGACGATAAGTAGGAGGAAACTCAGTAAGGTTCTCCTCTAAGTTTCCTGGTCACTCTATCACCCTCCAAAGCATTTTGATGTGGCCCAAGACCTATTTATTATTTTGCGTTTGCATGGATGGCGTGGGATGAGAATTTAAATCTTCTTTACCAATGGAGTCTGGACACTGGAGTTCTTCATTCCCTAAAATATTATAGCCACTTTTTATAAATTGCAATATGTTTATAACACATCTTGTAGTAATTGATTAGGAAAGGATTCATTTGTGTCAATTACATATTAATTATGAATGGAGGGGGTGGTTCCCAAAGGTACAAAGGGGACTTAGGCATTATGGCAGTGTAGCCTACTGGATGGAGCCCAGGATGGGGACTCAGGAGATCTGCGTTCTATACTTGGCCTAGCCACTGGACTGCTGGTTGACCTTGGGCCAGTCACTTCCCTCCCGTGCCTCAGTTTCTCCATCTGTAAAATGGAGATGATGACATTGACTTCCTTTGTAGGGCGCTGTGAGACTATTGATGAAAAAGCACTATATAAGAGCTAGGCGCTATTATATAACTGCTATTTATGCCTCACTCAAAGTACTTAAAAAAAGCTACCTTCAAAAATGTTGAGTTGAAATTAGTCAGTGAATGGTAGAGGGTAATAATTCATATTAAAAGACAGGAAACGTACTGTGTTAACTATGCATATGAATGCCTAGGAAACCTCGCATTTGAGTGCTGGAGAGCAAAGTTCTCAGCAAACCTTTCTTCTCATCGTTGTCCAGCTCATTTATGTAACTTTCTCCAGTGTATTTTATGAAGCTGTGGGACTAGGTTCTTGATTCTGATTGGTAGAAAACCGATCATTTAAATTCCAGGAAATGCCTGATTTTTTTTTTTCCATTACAGCTGGTTTCTCATTAGAGAAGGATCCAGCTGCTCAGACAAGCTGTGGAATTATGAAATGTTAAAAATTACTGGAAAAAAACAATTAACCGTTATAATAACATTATCGGCAGACACTCAAAACTTCTAGGACCCGAGCCTGCAAACACTTACTGCTCGGATTAGTCCTCACTGCCACGAACACTCTCGTTGAAGCTACAGATGACAAGAAAACAGCTTGTTCCTTAACTGTTTTGAGGTCAGCCTAAAGTCATTATTCCCATTGACTTCAATGACCAAGAACTGTCTGGCTGGATCTTCAGCTGGTATACATCAATGGAGCTCTATTAACTTCAATGGAGCTACGACAGCGTACAGAGCCTGAGGAGCTGACTAGTTGACTTCAATGGAACCAGGAAGATTTACATGATATGATTCTGTAAACCGTTCAACAGGACCGCGTGTGTAATGATTTACAGAACTGAGCCATCAGCCCTTAATGCTTGAGCTGACCATTTTGGGGACACAATTGTGGAAACACTCCAGGGGCGTAGCGTTTACTACAATGAGTAGCCCCACGGAAGTCGATGAAACGCAGCTAACCGTATCAAGCCCAACCCAAGAGCAGTGAACACACTGCCCGCTGCTCACGTGCAGTAGGCAGCATGGAAGCATGTTACCTTATTCATTTGACAAAAAATTAATGATCCTGTCTGGTTCGAAACAATTAAAAGTTAGTACTTCCCTCTGGGGTTCATACAAATCTGGGACTGATTTGCATCAAACTGAAAAAGTTGATTTAAACACTTACAGTAGGCTCTAATTAGTAGCAAATTAGTATGTTTAGCCAACTTTGCATTCTTTTCAAAGCTCTGGAATATGGCACATACATGCTTACATACTCAAGGGCCAGGCCTTTGAGGTCCTGGGCATGCTTAGTTCCTACTGTCTTGATAAAGGGGTATTTAAGGATATTTGCAATAATACAATGCAAGTATTAAAACATAAGACTCCAACGTAGTGAAAAAGTTCCCATGTTATCTGGAGAGTTTAGAAATCTGAGGATGTGTTAGAACTGGAAACAGCTGGTGGAGATTAGACTTCTGTGCCAGCATGTAGACAAGAAGCAGCCAAAGAACTCAGGAGACAACCTTTATTGTGTGCGTGCAGAACTGAGAGGTGTCAGGTGTGGAATGCTTCTGAGCCAAACCAGGGATGCTTGGGTGGGTCATGAAAGGGAAGGAGACGCATGGATATGACAGCCAAATGTTAATACTAAGGCCTGGTCTACACTGGAGGGAGGGGGGGTCGATGTAAGATACGCAACTTCAGCTACGGAAATAGCGTAGCTGAAGTTGACGTATCTTATTTGACTTACCTCCTGTCCTCACAACGCAGGATCGACGGCAGCGGCTCCCCCGTCGACTCCACTTCCGCCGCTCTCCCGGGTAGAGTTCCGGAATCGACGGGAGTGCGTTCGGGGATTGATATATCGCGTCTAGATCCCTGATAGATAGATCACTACCCGCCGATCCGGCAGGTAGTCTGGACGTACCCTAACAGTGTTAGATCTTAGTTACAGGGAGGGCCAATCCAACAACTTGGATCTGACCTCCCTTATCCAGATCCAAATTCATGGGCTTGATTCTGTTCTCACTTGTACCAGTGTCAATCAGGAATAACTCCCTTAACGTCCATGGAATTTACACTTTTGTAAAACCAGAGTGAGTGATCATGTATCTCCATAATGGATTGATCCAAACATCACTGAACTTGGTGTTTTGACATCCAGATCCAAACTATATTACTGTCCATGACCCCAAGGAACTATTCCAGCAGGCAGGGATTCCTGGGGTGCAGTGAGACCCTGTCATGCCACGTTTCTCTTGAGAACTTCCTGTAGCATGGGGCCAAGCGGTGGGTAGCAAAGAACTGCTCTGCTGACACCCTGCCACTGAAATAGGAGAATCCTTGAGGGAGGTGGGAAAACTGACTTTCCAGCTGCTTTTGCTGTGCAAGAATAGCACAAAGCTGGCTGAGTAGTGCCAAGAATCAGGCACCTGGTATTTAGATTTGGCCCATTCTAGAGAGGTTTGAGCTGAGAACTGGCATCCAAACCTGGATGTGAATCTGGGCTCAGATCTGGTGATTTTGGTTCAGGCCTCTCTATACTTCTGGTATGAGACAAATGATTGAGTACTACGCTGTGGGGGTGTATTTGTAGTGGATATGTATGGCTCTGGATAGGAAGATGAGTCACTATGGAGAGGTGGCACCTAACAATTACTGGAACTTTATGAAGTAGTTGAAAATGTTTCCAAATGATGAGTGGCCAAAGGCTTGTTCAAGGATTTAAAGGCGAAAAGTTAGATTTCAAGAAAACAAGACGAGTTTAGCAGCTCTACCCGTTCAGAAAGACAGGCACAAGGACCTGGCACAGATAAAGGTACAGAAATGGAGCAGCTATGGACTTATCCTTATCCTAAGGATATTGGACACCAACCGGGAGAACAACATGCAAATAACTGTTGTTGATTGGAGAGCAAACAAATTCAGATACATGCTGTACCTCCAACCTCAGGGATTTTAAAGGCCTATGAATTCATAGTTGAAATTGACAGTTTCCTACCCACAATGTTCCAAACTGCAGCTGGGAATGCCCCCGTGTGTTCGTCGCTTTTGAGGATTTCAGGCTGGTAGCGCCATGAAAAGACAAACATGTTCTGGATGAGGCTTGGCAAGAGTACACAGTGCTTTGCAAATCCTATATCCCCAGGAGTTTGCACATCATATTCCCTTGCAAGAGGGAAAGTCAGCAGCCAATCAGAATCCCCATCAGAGTCTGTCTCTGTTTGCAGAGGGGGGCATTCTTCCATTGGCAGGAGTTGGATCTAATAGCTCTTTTCCATCTCTGATTTCTATGATTTACATAGGTTGAGCATATTACCAATGTTACCCTTGTAAATGATTATATTTACAGAGCGAAACCCCAGGTATCTCATGTGACTGTTTCTACAACGTATTGTAGGTTGATAATGTGTACAGCCGCCATTGTGGCATAATGTGGAATTTATTATAGGCAATTGGTAGCCTGAGGTACAATATCTGACCACAGTACTTAATGTTGACACTGATTTTATGTATGTGTTTCTATATGTTGAGATCCTGCTGCGTGAGGGCTTTAGAGGACTGATTTTCAGAGTTTTTTCAGCAACACCTGCGCCCACTAAGGCCAAAGGGTTATGAAAATCCACCCATAAATCTACTCTAGGGCCAAGTCGCAAAGATGGGATTGCAATGAAGTTACAACTAAAAAAGAAAATCTTTCTCCAGAGCAGATTTCTCGCCCCCTTTCCCCCCCCCCCCCCCGCCCACACACACTTTGGATTTCCAAACTTGGAACATGGGTTAAAATATGGAACATGACATTACGCACAGCCTGTCAAAGCAGCCGTACAGAACCCAGGACCGTTAGCCAAAGCAAACTGGCCTCTCTAATTACAGGTGAAAAAATATTTGTAACAAGCCTTTAAAAAGAATTAAAATTACACATGCATCAGAAGACAAGGTTTTCCTTTGTGCGCTATCAGCAGTGCTTCCAGTTTGCACAGGCCCTGTGATGTCAATGTGTCAGCTGGGATAATGTATTTTTCTTCTCGGGCATCATATCAATAAGTATCTTGTACCTTACCAGAGTCTGTCTCGTTCTCAGTAAAGGAGGCGCACAATAAACAGAAACATGAGCTATAAAAATATAGGGCCAGATCCTCGGCTGGGGTGAATGGCGTATGTTATTGATTTCAGTGGAGTTTTCTGATTGACCTGAGCTGTGAATCTGGTCCAGACTTTGCTGGAACAGATATTCTTTTTTTCAAGGATAGTGAAGTTGAAAGAATCATAATATTCAAAAATATTTCTTTAAAGTCGGTGCAGGCTGTGAAAATCACATCAGAGCTCCTGGAAAAACAAGCTTCTGGAGAACTAGGAGGAAATGCAGGCTCCTGGCCTGTTTCATTCTGAAAAATCTGCACTTGCTTTTTATACCATCTGTGACGAAGTGGGGGATCTTCTTGTTTTTTCCCTGTTTTTCCAATGGTTTGCATGCAGAGGGAGTGGGACTCAGTTTCCCTGGGTGTTACTGGTTTAATGAGGTGAGGGGAGAGGGAGTTAGTTGTTACAGAGGACCGGAGAGGGAACGTGGGACCCCAGCCAATGGCCTGGAGAATGGACACCCCAGCGACTGGTGACCCGGCGACCTGGTGACCCGGAGGCCCAGCCAGTTCTGGCCAGTGGGAGGACAATGGGCCGCGAAGAGAGGACCCTGGTGACCTAACGAGCTGGTTCCAGCCAGAGGAGGACAGAAGAGAGGAGAGGAGGCCCAGGCGACCCTGTTTACCTGGAGAGAAGATAAGGGACGGAGGCGGGGTTTGGGGCCAGTGATACCAGATGCCCAGCTGGGAAGCAGGGGGTCTCGGGACTGGAGAGGGGGAGCAGGCAGAGCCCACCTGGATGCAGGGGAGACTTCAATGTGCTGTGCTGAGGGAGGCCAGGCCTGAGGCCCTGAGAGTTTCCTGTGCTGTATTCAACGCTCAATAAACCCTCCTGTTTTACTCTGGCTGAGAGTCACTCCGGTCTAAAGAACAGGGTTGCATCATCCCCTTTGGGGGTTGGAGGCCCCAGGGTGCCAGAGCGAGTGGACTCCCTGAGGTGGCCCACGGTGAGAAACAGGTGTGCTAAGGCTCAGAGAGGTGTGGCTCCAGGAGGTGGAGGGGTTTAACCCCGAGAAAGAATGGACTCCCGGGAGAAGGGCTCTTGCACTGAAAGGGGCACCCCCCCATGGACCACACGGGGGCAAGAGTGTCAGCGGGCTTGGGCTATGGGGCTGTTTAATTGTGGTGCAGATGTTCAGGCTTGGGCTGGAGCCCGAGCTCTGGGAGCCTGCAAGGGACAGATACTGGACCCTAAATGTCCCTACTGAGGATTTCCCTTGTATAGGTGAATCTCTAGTAGGATAATACTAGCATAGCCTTCCACCACTCTGTTTCACAGCTTAGGCCAGGGGTCGGCAACGTTCAGCATGCGGCTCACCAGGATAAGCACCCTGGCAGGCCGGGCCAGTTGATTTATCTGCTGAAGCAGCAGGTTCGGCTGATGGTGGCCCCCATTGGCCGCGGTTCGCCATCCTGGGCCAATGGGGGCGGCGGGAAGCTGCAGCCAGCACATCCCTCGCCCACACTGCTTCCCGCCGCCCCCATTGGCCCGGAACGGCGAACCGCGGCCAGTGGTGGCTGCGATCGGCCGAACCTGCCACGTCAGCAGGTAAATAAACTGGCCCGGCCCGCCAGGGTGCTTACCCTGGCGAGCCGCGTGCCAAATGTTGCCGACCCCTGGCTTAGACATTCATCAGCTGCCAGAACTGCCTCTTGTCACCTGTTGTAGCCAGGCATAACTTAGAGTAGCCCTTAGGCTGCACCAACCTCCTGTTGGCCCCAGGATCAAGAGAGTAGTGAAGGTGGCTCATGTATCTAGTGAAGCTCAGCTGAATCAAGGGACTGGGTCCCAAGATTTGTCAGTCTCCGAACGTGGGTCTAGGATCAAAACCCTGGGACCTTCCACACAAGGACCTGTAAGAACGGTATCCAGGGACCATTTATTGTTACTGGGGGAATGAATTGTTTTGTTAAATGCTTTTTGACCAGAACCTGCAATTTGTGATGTCAGTGGAAAGGCAGCATCTTTGACAGTTAATGATTATTCCTGGAAAACCCCAACACAGCAATCTTTCATCCCCTGGAGAATGCAGTGCCCACCCAGCTAGCCCTATTGTTGAGTGATGTTGGCACTACCAAATTAAAAACGAATAGCACTGGCAAGAATCAAGCTTCTGCAGACAGTGTGTTTTAATACAGAACTATATGTAATGCACTTCAGTTCAGTTCTGCTGTTATATGGGTGGGCTACACCCAGTAGATTCCCAAGATCCAAGAAGATGTGGAGGACCTTCCAAAAGCCCCCTGTGTGGAAACCTTCTGTCTCTGCACTGACTCTGGGAACTCCCTAAAAACTCCTTCTGGCTCCCTGGTGGTCTGTGAATGTCCCTGGACTTCCCACTCTCATGAATGGGGCTCTGCAGGAAAGGTAGTAGAATTGCAAGCTTTCCTGCAAGCAAGAGGGATAATACTCATTTCACTGCCAACACATGGATCTTGTATCCCACGGGTTCTCAAAAAAAGGGGATGGTGATGAAGAGATGACTGCATGGAAGGGGGAATTCAGCCAACAGGCAGATTGTTTGTCCCAAAGGTCCCTGTGGACATGGATTGATAAGAATGATTGGGTCCAGCTTGTAAGTGATTTGGGGCAATCTTTTCGTTTTGTGTTTGTACAGCATCTAGCACAATGGAGTCCTGGTACGTAACCGGGGCTCCTGGGCACTATGGCAATACAAATAAATAATGAAGATACACATTAGAGCTGGGTGGGAAATTATTTGACAGCATTTTTCTGATGGAAAACGTCAGTAAAATTTTTCCATTTTCCAGCCAGACCTAGTACCCATGCTGTAAACGAGAGCTGGTCAGAAAATGGGGGAAGGGAGGTAGGGCTGTTTTCCTGTGGACGTTTTTGACAATTTTAAAAAAATAACTTTCATCAAAATATTTTGCAGAAAGCTTTAATTTTTGTATTTCAAAAAAGTTAAACTCTTTGGCCTCAAACGTTTGGGTTTTCAGATTTGGGGGTTTTCCATGACGAGTTGCAGTTTTTGCAGGAAGCAAACAAGAAGATTAATTTCAACAAAGAATTTTCGACCAGAACTACTGCAAACCTTAAAACTTAAACCTCCTCTGATCCTTTGTATCCTGCACTTGGCTTTGCATATTGGATCCTCTTTCTGTTGCTGTTTACAGCAGAAAGCATCTTTAATTTTTTTTGGAAAGCTCTGATTCTCAACAATGCTAAGTGTGCAAAAGGCTCCTAGGGAAATGTAAAGAGATCTGTGGGTTCCCTGCACTTCTAAAAGCCAAGACATTAATAATTAATCAAAGGTTTAATCAAATTTTATTAAGCAAGTGCATAATTAGTCTGTGGAACAAGATATCACGGAGACCAAACAGCTTATGGGATTCAAAAATGGATCGTACATTTCTATGAATAATGAGAACATGAGATTATTTTACAAAAACAAATCCAAGCCACTAAAGTTTGGAAGGAATATAAACCCTCATGTTTCAGGGCATAATCCAAACTCCAGCTGAGGAGTCAGGAAGAAATACCTCTATGATAGGTTATTACATAATTGCCCACTCCAGGATGTCTGGTACCTTCCTCTGAGGCATCTGGCATTGGCCACTCTTGGAGCCAGAATACTGGAGTAGTAGGACAACTGGTCAGAGTCAGGAGGGCAAATTGGTATAAAATAGAATTCCTGAGCTATTAGTTGAAGATAAAAACAACAAGGAGTTCGGTGGCACCTTAAAGACTAAGGGATTTATTTGGGCATAAGCTTTCGTGGGTAAAAAACCTCACTTCTTCAGATGCATGGAGTGAAAATTACAGATGCAGGCATTATATAATGACTGTATAGTTGAGGATAGGCAGCTCATTGGCCTGATCATCAGTCCATCAGGCAAAAATAGGTGTTTTGCTAATGCTTTACCTATCAGCATCTCCCTGATCAAGCTGTGCCATCTACTTCAACTTGAACTTGACCATGAGTCAACAAAAGGTCTTGATTTTTTTTTCTTTAAAAGCCAGTTTCCTTCAACAGGTGTTTGCTGTGTCTGAGGTTACTTTGTTTATATAACCCTTGTTCCATTTGGAAGGATGAAAAATATCACTCCATTTTATTGTAAACAGACTTAGGTTCTATTAAACACTAAAAGGAAAGGTTACAGGATTAGTCATACTCTCTCCCATTCCCTCATTTTAAAAAAAAAATGCATAGGGGCCAACAACTATTCTTTCCTCGGATGTAATTTGGGGGGCGGCGGGGAGAGAAAGATGATCTTAAGGCTGCTAAAAGAGGGGGTAAAACCTCCATTTTAACTATAGTGGTGAGCCGGGTGATGTCTACAAAGAGCTGTTTGCAATGTGTGGGGTCCTTGCGTGCTGGCTATCAGTTTTCAAATATGAGCTTGGAATCCTGTCCAGGTTTTATCTACTGTTCATTGCCAACAATTTCCATTTTGATTTTTTTTTTAAACTTTCTTGACAAACAGCCATGAGTGGAAGCTTGATCATGGAAAGACAATCTTTTATAATGACAGAAGCAGAGCCAGGAATCCATGTCAAAGGGCCAAGATGCTTTAAAAAAAGGACAGGGCTGAGAGGCATGTGGGGGATGGAGAGGGAGGGATTGTAGCAGGGCCTGGCCTAGGTACAACAAGGGTGGGCAACAGGTGAGCTGTTATTAATGGGCGAGCAAGACATATAGTAAGTGATGCAAGATACTAACCTTCTTTTCCATTAGTCTCCCTCTCACAGAGCTTGCATGTGTCCTGCCTTCCCCCGCCTGCCCACCCCTTAATTCAACCTTGCCTAAGCCCCACTCCTAGCATTGCAAGCTGGCATGTTGTAAACTAAGTGAAGTGTATAAATGGGCTCCCTTCAAAGTGTGTTCCTCAGTCCTAGCAATGGGGCATAGCAACTGACAAGGCCCCTAACATAACGCATCTGTGCAAAAGCCGAGTTATGAATCATTTG
The DNA here is from genome assembly GCF_011386835.1 of Chrysemys picta bellii. Lineage (NCBI taxonomy): Eukaryota > Metazoa > Chordata > Testudines > Emydidae > Chrysemys > Chrysemys picta. The sequence continues at coordinate 38,110,709 of NC_088804.1, read as the reverse complement.
CTGGTTTAAACTGAGCTATTAAGAATCCAGAGTCAGAGCAAATTCCATCATTGCTCTGGGAGTAGGGAAAGCAGGTGTTTTTTTCCATAAACTGTCCTTAGCACTAAAGTTAACTGCAATAAATTGAACAGAGGAGGAGAACAGCAGATGTTAGTACAGGAATCCATGTGCGGTGTCTGAAAAATTAAGCTACATATAGATTTTTTTTGATTAAAAACAAAATAAAAAACAATGACCTCTTTCCTTTCTGGGGTAACAATTTTATCCCTTGTTTTTAGTTCCAAGATATGCACTTTTCATCCTTCATTAAAGAATTATTAATGGCTCTCCTCTGCCCAAGCAAATTAAAGCTGACAGCTCATGGTTCACTCATGCATCTTGTCAGCTTAGGTCTTATCTGCTATGTACGCTCCACTCACAGCCAGGCCTGTGTGTAGGTTTTTGCTGCTTAGCCTTATTTGCCAAGGACGGTGTGAAGGGAGTATTCTGAGTGTATGTTACTGGAGATTATTCACAGGCTTCTCTAATAAATAATTCCTCCCAACATAACCCACAATCAGGACACACAGGAAACTGATTTTCTCTAATTGTGTGCTTCCCTAAAAACCCGTTAGATCTTTAAGGATTTTTTAACTACCAGCTCCTAAATGCAGGATGGGTAAATGTCAAACCTGGACTTTGCCAAATGCAGCTTAATAATAATTCTTGAGTGTAAATTGTTTAAAATTAGAGGAGAATGGAGTCTAATGCTTCAATTTCTTGAACAGTATCAACAGTTCCCTTATAGTTGCAAATTAATCTCCCTCTGCAGCCTTAATAAGCAAGAGTTTGAGGCTCAAGGTAGCTGAAACAATACCTACGGGGTATCAGGAGTGTTTCAGAAAATTGTTTGTGGGAGGTACACAACTGCCTGAGTGTACTAAGGGACAGACAACCTGCATCCATTGAAGACAAATGAAGGATCAGCCCATGATCTCTTGTCGTTGATGTTAGATATTTGCATCCCAGCAAAGAGCCCATCTGATTGCGTGCTTGTACGCCTACCAGCTCCTTGAAAGGTCACCTTTCCCAATGCACAACATCATCCTCATTTCCCACAACCGCCATGGACCGCCCCCTGATTTCTCCTAACCTCAGACCTGGAAAGCCTTTCCAACTGATTATTCTGCCAGTAATAGATACCACCCAGGAGATAGTGTGCTCACACACACACACGCTCACACACACTTCTGTTGCAGCTGTTACCAGGCTCGTGCAAGGAGAGCTGGGGGGAGGGTCATGACAGGCTATTTGTGGATTTGTGGGAGAATGGGGGGGGCTTCCTTACCCCACCCCCCAAATCAATACAAGGAAAAAATGAATGAGAAATTGACTAGACTGCATTGATAGCTGATTTTTAAGGAGGAAAAAAACCAAATGTACCTACATGTCTTTATCTCTAATTCCCTCAGCCTCTAGTATTTTCATTTTTTCCCCTACACATGTAAAAAGCCACAATAGAAAAGTTCACCCCTGGATGCTGTTGCTTTACAGTGTTAGCGTCAGCAAAATATGAACTAAAATTGCCCATACGTGTGGAGAAGAAGGGGGCAAAGTGGGAGGAGATATTTCTAAGACAGACACGAACACACACACTACAGTAGTCTAATACACCTCAATCTAGAGGGAGAGGTAATGAACATTTTTTCTGTCTTCCCTCTCTCCTTTTCCTGACCTGGAGAAAACTTGTAGACTTGAAAAGCTGAATCTGCCAGACCTAGTCATCCATTTCCATCCCTTCTCCCTCCCCCAGTTTACCTAACAGACTGTATAAACACAGGAAACGTGGTTATTTTCCAGATATTGATGTACAACTGTTTTGTAAGCTATGTTCCCTCAAAAAAGACAAGGTTTAAGGGAGAAGGAACCAAATTCCATGACTTAACAGGCTCCGGATCAGGTCTTGTACGAGTGGTGGTGTCATTCTAAAAGTCTAGAAATGGGATATTGAAAAAATTGTTTATTATTTTGCTTCTGATTAAAAAAAACAATCTCTGTGCGGGTGGGAGGAGGTTGTCACCGATCGTCTCATATTCTATCTTTCAATATCTTATCAGATGCTGAAAATGACAAGAGAAGAAAATAGGTTGGGAGATAAGAATAGTTTCATGTTCAGAGCCAGCACTGCCTGACTGGTTGTATGTTTGCTAACCTAGGAGGAGAAATATTGCATTGGCCTTCCTAGCTGAGTCAACTCCATTTTAAAAAGATGGTAGAGTTAAGGTTTTGTTTGGAGATCAGAGCTGGGCCAGTCTTTATGTTGCAAAGCTGAATTGTTCTTAACTGTAAATAGGGCTTCTAGGAGTTTTTTGGTGGGGGGTGGATGGGATTTACTTAATTTTGGAAGGTTTATTTTTAGCAATTTTTAAGCTTTATGTAGATGTCCAAAAACTGGTGGGGTTGGAAGATCTCTCTTTTTATATACTATAATGAGTATACTCTTTGTGAAAGTGCACAAGGGGAGGTTACGTAGTACTGTTTCAAACACCACTGTGGTAAAGCATACTAGGGAAGCTTTACTGCACACCAGAAGGGTTTATAGGGACCAGATAAGGCACAACCCCTTAATGCGCTTTAGAAATCACATCCTGGAGTCTGCATGAGTGCTCCATGTAGACAAGCCCTTGGGTACAAGTAACCACTCCCGGTGTTTATTGGATAAACACGAATTTCATTTTTATGGGGGTTAAAACCAAATATCAGAAGCCCTACCTATCAATCAGAGGGTCTCAACATTATCCATGCCCAGCCCCCATGATATATCAGGAAAAAAGTTCTGGGAACTCCTCCTTCTATAATTTCAGAATCCCTCTCCTGTCTAGCTATAAAGAAAACCAAGATGGTCACCACCCCAGGCTGGAAAACCATGTCCTCAGAGTCCAGAGAGATACTACATAAATTCGGTAATTGGCCAGATCCCTACTCAGGCAAAACTCCCATTGAAGTCTAATGAGGACTGTAATTTAGGGCCCCATAAACCTGTTTCCTTGTTACTATATAAAAATAAAATAAGAACTTTGGGTCCTGAGCATCTCCCAGTCTATTTAAATCAGCCTGCTTCTGAGAGCTTCTACCTGGTCCTCAGTCCACAAAGCTGGCATTGCTGCCTTCATTAGAGGGTTTGGGTTTTTCTTTGCAAGCATATAGGTTTGCTAGTGTGTCCACTGTTGCAAGTAATGCGAATAGGCCTTTGCAATTGTAGAGCCTCAGAGGATCTCAAACGGGCTTAACCAACGTGAATGAATTTAGCTCAAAATAGCTCTCTTAACTCTCCATTTTATAGGTGGGGAAACTGAGGCACGGAAAGGTTAGTTCACAAAGCAAGTCTAATTCCGATTTCCCTAATCCCAGTCCTGTGCTTTAACCACAAGATCATGCTTCCCGGCATTTAACGGTTTGCGACGCAAAATCCTTCACGAGTAACTTTCTTCACTGAGCATTATTTGCAATTGACTGAAAAGGTGGATAGGCAGAGATGCATTTTAATGGCTCTATCGTTATGCAGATGGCACGTTGTCAAGCAACCAAACCAAATCCTGCCAAGAGCCACATCTAGGCACGGTATTATTTATGTTGCGTGTTAACTTGCTTTCTGTCCTGCTCCTAGATCCGTTTCTGCGAGCAAGCTGCGGATGAAATCCAGGCTTTTCCCCGATCTGATTATTTGCAACTCAGATGAGAGCCAGTCACATTATTATTAAACACAAATAACACTCATGCAATGCTGCATGACAGTTTCTAGAAGACTGAAGTCACTGGAGATTGTGACCGTCGGTTATTTCGGGTTATCAGAGGTACATTTCTGATGCGCCTCTGATCTGAACTGCTTCGACGTTAAGTCGCGAAGCTTCAAAATTAAAAGTCACTCCTCCTCCTGCATTGCAGCAACTATTCTGATTTAAATCCTGCACCAAACTTTGCTCCACAGATTCACTCTCCTTCCTGCTAGTCCAGCTGCTCGCTTCAGTTCCAGTTTGTAGGATGCTCCAAAACACTCTCGATGGAGAATGTTTCCGGTTCCGAACTGGGAAGGCGGATAGGCAGCCTGGGAAGATACATTTGAAATGTGTTCACACTGCAACTGAGTTTGATTCTTGGTCAGATTCTGCTGGAATTAGCAAGGGGCGTATTAATGTGGGCTCCCTAAGACACGTGTGTTCTTATTGCTTTCAGGAGACATTCAATCATAGGAAACCGACTTCTCCACTCAATCGTCCAACTCACTGGGCTCAGGAAAAAAACTGGGGGTAAATTGAAGCCATTAGTAGCCTCAACGTGATGACAGGGCAATAAATTACTAATTAACCTTTCAGAACAGGTCAACACCTTGGGGATGAGTGTGAAAACATGAAGTAGTCGCCTGACAAAGCCCTTAGAAAACCAGCCCCTTCGCTCGAGTAAGGAGTCGCCTATAACCCTTGGAGAGGTCCCAGAAACAATGCGCTCCCCACTAGGGTGACCAGATAGCAACTGTGAAAAAAACGGGACAGGGGGTGGGAGGTAATAGGCGCCTATATAAGAAAAAGTCCTAAAAAACGGGACTGTCGCTTTAAAAGCGGGACATCTGGGCACCCTACCCCTAAGTCACCCTGTAGCTTTATTAAAAGGTGGTGGGTTACCACTCCGGGAAGTTTTAAAAACCCAATCCCTGTGCAACTGTTCAGGAGTGATGCGCCCTAGTGTTCGGCTTCTACCATATCTAAACTGTATTGTTAGATTTCTCTCTTCACCTACATGTGGGTTGTTGCCGATTACATACTCTATGTATCCTAGGACTTTTAAACACTAACTTTATATTTGTGGCTAATCTAAGCACTGTACTCCGCTGCACACACTTTCCCCAACCTCTGTATTATATCCTTTTTTTAAAAAAACATTAGCTTTGATCACTTTTTTAATTCTCTCCCGGCTTCCCAATACGACAGGCTAAAGCGCATGGCCAAAACCACGCTTTGTTTGCCTTGCGCGTTGTTGGTACTTCGGTAAGTTTATAAAGCGATTTAATTTGTATTGGCAGGATGGCAATAAAGGCCAATATTGTTAGGGTTGGACGTCTCCCAGCCCTCGGTGGTGGCCAGCTAAAAACACTGCTGGGTCTCGGTCTTGCTGCGTCTTTCTCTGTGTCTGATCGGAGAGAGACCGCGGCGAGCTCTGGGACTGGATTCCCCTGGCAGTCCCCAAGGAGCCGGGAGCGCTGCTGGGTTTTCCCAGCCCGCTACGCACCCGCGGAGCAGCCTTATCGAAGCACCACCTCTCCAAAAACGCCTCAGAAATGTGTCCTGCTAGTTAGGAGGCGGGTCGGGTCTCTCTTCTTCCTGGGCAGCCGAGCGAGATGCCCAGGTTTCCAGGCTGGTTGCATCTAGCTCATTGTGCTTCCCACTTTGGGACTAATGTCAATCCCAGGTGGCAGGGTGTGGTGATGCTGTAGCCTCCCCCCATCCAGGGTTGCTTTTGAACTCTGGCTTTTGAGGCGGCTTCCAAAGCTTTTTCGGTGACCCATGGCAAGGCTGGGCTGAGCTGTGCCGTGATCTGCAGTGGGCTCCAGTCACTCAGAAGCAAAATCTTGGTGGCATGCACTAAATGCGGGGGTTTTCTCTCTCTCTCTCTCTCTCTCTCTCATTGGGGCGCGTGTAGCGCAGCTTTCTCATCCTGCAGTGACTTCCAAACTTACTGCAAAGAGCACAAGGGCACCCAGTTTAGTTTGCGGCGTCCTCCAGACAACAGCTAATAATTAACGCACCGAGGGCCCTGACTCGCTGGAGGCTGATGGAGTCATTTGCCCGCGCAGGGGTTTCATCACAACGTTTGCCGTAATTAACGCTCTGCCATTCCGAGCTGATTAGGGCAATCCGCCTCATTAGGAGAGACAAGCCGATATTTAAAAAGGATCGCAGCTTTAAAAAAAAATAATCTCTGTCACCTAACGTGAGCCCAATCCCCAGACTTTGCAGCGTGTGGAAGAAAGGGGGAAAATGCAACCGCGACCACCCATGAAGTTCACAGCGAGTTTAGAAACGTGACACGTCTCATTTTCAGGGAACAGCTTCCCGTGGGCTCGATTTTATTGATCATTTCCCCAGCATGCGCCTTGCATTTGCTGCAGATCTCTCTGGCGAATGTTGTATATTTCTTGAATTGATTCCACAGGGCCAGAGGGATGGTCAAAAGCAATCCATGTGAGAAGGAAAACTCCACGGGATTACAACTCGAGGGGTAGGCTTTTCTCAGACAGATTTGTTCGGAATTACATTGATCAGACGCATGAAAAAAAAACTAGAAACTTAAAAACAAGCACTTTGCTCTCGTGTATATATTTGCTGCCTCTGTTAGGGCAAAAGCTGCTATATTCTCAGTACCGAGAAGGCGACTGAAACCAGTATTACAAGAAGCGGTGCTTCCTGTTAAATGTGTACATCCCAGAACAGGACAACAACATAAAATCGTACCATCAAGAGCTGGAGGGGGGGGATAGGTTCCTGGTGTTGGGGGATGTATTTGCAATTGGCATTCCTCGATATATTGCTGCTGATCGAGCAGGAGGCTTTGCCAATAGTATCGGCATCAAAGGCTTTTCAATTTTAATGGTGTATGACATTTCTGAGACCAGATATGGCTCAGCAAATCATATTTTAATAGCCCTACCTTTAAAAATGGGCTGGCTTGGCGTGTACCCCGTCATATTTTAATTTCTCAGCTCTGATGAGCATAATTCCAAGCAGGTATTCAGTTTCTACATTTATAAATCTTGCTCCCAGATGTTAAATGCCATAGGACTAGAGAGAACAACTACACAAATATAATATTTAATACCAAATGTCAGCTACGGTGTTCCACTCAATTTCCTGGAAAGATTTTTAAACTCTTCTTATTTAGGTTGAATGCCCAATCAGTTCCATACACAAGTCCTAGCCCAGTTGCTATATAATTCCACATAACTAAGTTCTCTAATTTCTGAAATGCAAATGTAGAGCAGATGTAGGTGGTAGCGAGGGAGGGAAGGTTTCTTCATTTTTTAGCAGCACTAGTTATTAGTGTGCTCCCAATGGCGGGGGGGGGGGGGAAGGCTAGAGAGCAAACTCATTGACTACTAGAGGGAGCTTGTACATTTGGGACTTGATCCAAAGTCCATTGAAGTTAGTGGGAGTCTGTCCACTGATTTCAATGGACTTTGGCCCTGGCCCTTATCGGATGGATGCACAGGCTGGCTTTTCAATAGCAAATCATATATATATGTAACCTTATATGTGCCTTTATCAGGCATAAACAACCCAGAAGCTGGTTAACTTCCAGAAACTCTTACAGTAACTCAAGAGGATGATGAATTGGATGAATCAGAGGAAACAGTTTTTCACCTGTAGCCCATCAGTTGGAATAACTCAGCCCAGGTTAGTACTGACCAAACCTGGTGGCCAGTTAATAGCTGTTTGGTGGCTGTATGAGATGAGTAGGTGGCCTCACTCCAGTTTGCAGTGAACCAGAGTTTATAGCGTTAATCAAAACACACCATCATGCAAATTAGACCACTGCCTATCATGTCTCATTGTTTGTTGGTATTCCCCATACACCTGTCTGTATCCGTCTCTTGTCTTATACTTGGGTTGTACACTCTTTGGGGTAGGGACCATCTAATTCAAACCAATGGGCAAATGTATAGTTGACTTTGTATAGAAACACTGTAGCAAAGTGCCAAAGAATTCAAGAACTTGACAGTGTGAAAATCCACCTAGTCCTAGATCTACAAGTGTTATAATTATTATTCTTATCCTATATTACATCTATTTCTGTTCCAGCTTCATTGAGCCTTGCACAATCACAATATATTCCCATATTTCACTAGGGAAGGAACAGATTTACCCCTTATTATTCCATAAAGACACTACTCAATCATTCAGGGTATGCCTTACTCCTGGGGCAATTCTGTGCCAAAAAAATAAAAATGCTGCGCACAATATTTTAAAATTCTGCATATTTTATTTGTCAAAATAACATTATATAATCACGCCAGTTTCAATTATTTTGGTAATTTATTCAAAGTACTGTCAGCAAGTATGTCTGTAATAATACAGACACACACAAAAATTCCCCCAGGAGTAGAGTTAAAGAAACCCCTATGACAGCCTAGTTCCTGTTTCTCTGCTCCCGCCAGAGCCCAGCTGGGGAGCCAGAAACACACATCGCCTCCCCTCCAGAGCCCAGCCATGCCCCCCACCCTGCAGCCCAGACACTCACATCCCTTCTCCCCAGCTTCCCCCTGGCCCAGACACTTACAACCCCTGCCCTCCTAGAACCCAGGGATCCAGAGGGAGAAACAGTCTGATGCTGGGTCCTGGGCTTGCATGGAGTTTCCTGCACATCACCTCCTTCCTTCACGGGGTGATGGGAACTGCAACTGTGGGAACCCTCCAGTTCCTTCCCCCTCCCCCTGGCCTGTCTTCTGATTGTGAGCTGGGCTCTGCTGGGTCCAACGGCCCCTAGTGGTGGCCAGCAGCACTGCAGCCCATTTCTGTGCGGTGGAGGAAGGAAACTGTTCATTTCTGCAAAATTCTGCATTGTGCAGTGGCGCAAAATTCCCCCCAGGAGTAATGCCTACAATGCAAGGGAAAGTATGTAGTGTGGGTAGCTACATCTAGCTAACATGGAAGTGTAGATGTGTCAGCACAGACTTCAGCATGCACTATCAGCCTGAGTACACACCGAGGCTCCTCAGCAGGCTTGTACTCAAGATGCTAGCCCATAATTAAAGCGAGCATGGGTATACCTATCTGCGCTACAATCACACCTTCCTTTGCAGCATAGACATACCCTAAGTGTGCCATAAGACCTCATTTGGTTTTCAAATGTTAATTGTGGAGGGGAAAAAACTACCCTGAAATGTCTTTCTTTCTACAAAACTTGTTCAAATTTCAGATCAAAGAAAATATTTTAAACGTTTCAAAAGTAAGAATTAGCATTTGCAAAAATAAGTTGTGTTTTGTGGAACATGTACTTGCTTTGGTTGATTTCTTTATGGCTTTGGGGATCTGATCCCTTTGCTCTGATCATTTTTCTCATAGGGCTGGAATAAGGCAATCTGGAGCTCTAGGTATGCTGTAAACTAACACACAGCACAACACCCCAGGACTCTGCCCCTGTCCCTTGGCCCCTTCTCCCATTCAGAATGGTATCAAGCAGCTCCTCTCCCTTCCCAGAGATGCATGGGGCTAGCCCCCTTCTCTCAGCCCCCATCCCCCACCCAGAGGTGACAGCATGGCCTATCTCCTGTAGGGAGTTTAAGGGGCAGTATCGAGGGTCAGTGTTCTTTTTCCCCATGGAGAGGCAGAGGAGGCAGTGTGATGTCACCCCCAGTATTTTCCCCAGCAGCTGGGGCACATCAACTCAGATGGGTTCACCAGCATTCTCCTCTTGCCATACCCAGAGCCCTCTTATGAGTGTGATCCTGACAGGGGCCCTCAGAGCTGTGGGTCTGAGAGATAATACCCCTATGGATAGGCATAGTAGAATTCCATTTTTATTTGTTATGATTTTGATGGGTAATAGCAATGTTTATTTTTAAGCATTATTTTATATGTTTATCCATTTCAGTGTTCACAGTTGCAGGAAATTATGGGAGAAGGGGTCAGACAATTATTTAATGACAGTACACATGGCGATTCAAAAAAGTTAAAGCTTCATAAACCATTCAGACACACACTCTCAACATCACATGTCCAGATATACAAAGTCAATGTCTTTAAATCAACCAACCATAGCTGTTTTTACTGTTAATTCCTAGTCCATTTGTAACAAGCCTAATTTAAAAGTATAAATCCAGTGATTTAGACTATAATGAATAAGTCCTGAAGCAGCGTTTTTCTTCCTTTGCCTAGCTGTAAATTTTTATTATCATCAATGGAAATATTTGTTGTCAGTTGTGGGAGTTCGGTGACATCGACCTTTACCAATTAAAAATCTAATTCTTCCAAGCCTACCTATGGAGATTCCCGGTACAGTTTATAGCTCTCAAACTATTGTTCTAGCAGACTCAGGAAGAAAGTCTTGCATAAATTGCTCCTGATGCATATTTTCAAGCTTTTCTTTGCAACCGAGAGCGCTAGAAAATTACTTACAAGCTGAGTTTCTGAGGTACTCTCCAGGAACTGGGACCTTAGACACTGTCCCATTGTGCATATACCTTAATCCAGCTTCATATGTTGTGTATATTGTGTTCTTCTCTTCCACACTTTCTGTGTTGTCTATTTAAATTGTGAGCTGTTCAGGGCAGCGATTGTCTCTTACTAAGTGTTTGTACAGCGCCTAGCACAATGAGGCTCTGATTCCAATGGAAGCCTGTCAATGCTATCGTTATGCAAACAATATTCAATAATAGTTGGCCAGGAGGTGGACTGGATAATCGAATAGACTTTTTTCACTCCTAATGTCCGTTATTTTATAGTTGCTTTTTTTGCTTGTTTGCAGTCAGATATTGCACTGGTACTTCTTGAAGGTGCATTCAGTCCTAAAGGGATATGTATATTATCTTCTAATGCAAGTATTCATAAACCTACCACCCCATATTCATGCATTTTAAAGGACCTAAATTTAACTTACTTATTATCTGAGACGGGGGGAATATATGCCTTTATATTGAGACTCAGTATTGTTACTCACAAACTTTTTTTCAAAAAACCTTTTTTTTCCCAATGGAAAACCTACTTTTGTATTCTGCCACATAAAAGTAGTTTTACCTTCATTAGTGGCTGCGCTGATTACAAAGACTAGAAGATCTTTAAATTGGTTGGGTTTTGTGTATTTCTTTCAAAGAAAACCATCAAAATAGCATTTGTGACTCATTATGATTATAACAGTGATGTTATCATACTTGTCTTATTACTTTTCTCATTTTGATCAAAACTCTGTATGCCAGGCATACCTTTAACTTCTAGGGTCTCTGTGCAATCCTCTTTTGAGACATACAGAGAATACTATATGGTATAAAGATTGCAGATGCTGAGAAGTAACTGAGCTTAGACTCACTTAAAGACTACAGGACACATTCCCAGCTAGTGTAAATCAATTATCGCTCCAATAAAGTCAAAGGAAGTGTGCCAGTTTAAACCAGCCATAGATCTGCCCCAATAGGCCAAACTCCAGTGGAGTTACACCAAGGATGGATGTGGCCCAAAGGGCATTATCAATAACTTAGAGCTGGATTGTACTCTCAATGAAGTTAATAGCAAAACTGCCAAAGGCGTCACTGGGAGAAGTGTCAGACCCTTAGCAACTCTGGAATCCTTGTCCAGCACATAGTGTGACATCCATGACACAAGATATTTAGGAATTCTTTTCAGAAGGGTTCAGTTTGAGGGTTTTTTCTCCTACTACGGAAACTTAGCAACTGTTTTTCTCCTTATTTTTGCTTTAAAGGAAGTTTATGGTAACTTTCTTCACTATTTTCCTATAAATAGTCTAGATAGTGTCCAGAACTTCCAGCTCCCACAGAGTTAAGAATCATTTATATCGGCGTTCTTGTAACTGAAAAACATCACAACTCACATTTGTTTCATATTCACAATAAAAAGAAAATGGGTGAGTGTGTGACTTCACTGGGACCAAGTTTTTACCCTAGAAGTTTAGAGTTTTGTAAGTGCCTACAAAGTGGATATGTTTCCTGGAGGGCCATTGCATGGAATTAATACACTTGTAACTTACAGTCATCTCTTGCTAAAAATTGTCCTCCACAAGATACTAAAGGGGGGGGGGGGAGAGGATAGCTCAGTGGTTTGAGCATTGGCCTGCTAAACCCAGGGTTGTGAGTTCAATCCTTGAGGGGGCTGCTTAGGGATGTGGGGTCAAATCAGTACTTGGTCCTGCTAGTGAAGGCAGGGGGCTGGACTCAATGACCTTTCAAGGTCCCATCCAGTTCTAGGAGATGGGATATCTCCATTAATTTATTTATAAGCCCTGATATTCTTCAGAGGTGCTGACTTTAACTGCAGCTTCAAGTGGTCAGGATTTCTGCAAATCCAGCCCAAACTGTAGTTTCAGGTAGAGCAATTGGATGAAATGATCATTATACCCTGGTTGCGTGCATTACCATGCCTAACTATTCCAGATTTGTGTTCTTCCACAACGTTCCATTATGTCATCATGCTCAGGCTCTTTAAAAAAGGAACGGGAATCTCTCTGCAGCAGGACATAAAGTAACTAGTAATAAATAATGCCACAATAGCCCTGGGCAAAGGATGACCTAAGCATTAAAAAGCTTTTTTGGACAGATGAATTCCATTGAAAATTGTCGGTTTAGAGATTTGGTTTGGTGCCACTGCAGGGAGCAATCCATCCCACACAGCTGTGGTGGAGACCTAGTCCCAAAGGAATGAGACCAACCCTTCATTTCAGATAAGTGTCATTTGTTCTTCACAGAAGGCTTGATCCTGAGCGGTGCTGAATCTCTCCAGCAGTCATTGAAATCAGATGGAGTTGCAGATTGCCACTGCCTCTTAGGATCAGGAACAGAGGCTCAGATCTCAGAGGTATTTAAGCACCTAATTCCCATTGACATCAATGAAAATTAGGCACCGACATACCTTTGAGGATCTGGGCCAGACTTTATCACAGGCTCTGTGCTGGTCTATGTGATTGACTCAACACATTAGTGTCTTTACAAGTTCTTTAAACTTTTCATACGTTTTAAGAACCATCCAGCCCTTTCTGAAAGAATGGGAAGGAAGGACAGTTCTGTGATTACATCCCCAGGGGCCTGAGGAGCAGAAGATCTTGTTTTTAGTCTCAGCTGTAACACTTCTCTATGTGCCTCAGCTTCTCTCTCTGTAAAATAGGGATGATATTTACATACAAATACAATTGTTGTATTCACCTACAGGTCCCAGCTGAGAACACGGTACTATTGAGTTAAGCATTGTACAAACACATAGTGAAAAATAGTCCCTTCCCTCAAAAGCTTATAAACTAGACAAGAGAGCGATGAGAAGTGACCTCCCTAAGGTCACCGACAGGGACTAGAGGCAGATCTCCTAAGTCCCAGTCCAGATTCTCTCCCTACTACAAATCAATGCGAACTGGATGGAGGGTGTTATACAAGTATAAAGTCTTCATAGTCTTTTGTAAACGATTGAGGATATACTAAGCGATTTTGTACTTGTCCTTATTCAGATTCCCCATTGTGATTCCTATTCAACTCCTGCCTTGAAACTTACTCTCTTTCTGACTTCTTTGTGTGGGTGGGGTGGAGGAATGTCTACCAACCAACCAACCGACACTTCCCTTCTCTACCACTGTTTTCACTTATTAAAACTTTTTTTTTAAAAAGTCTTGTTGCTGATTCTGTCCTTTTGATGATTATATTGATTTTAATTGTCATGTGTTTCCTTGTATTAAGTTTCTGATATTCAAGGAAATCCAGGCTGGATAACAAGTGACATGTGGGCACAATCAGTCTCAGACAATTTAGTTTTACCACCGTGTGTAAACACTGTGCTGAAATTGTCACTCTGATTTAGGAGGTGTCAAATTTTTCTGCAGGTCTTTCCCTCTCCCCACTTTTTTTTTTTTTTCATTTTTCCTTCCTTTCTTTCAGCCCTCAGCCCTCTCAGTTGTGAGCTGCTTTCACAAAGGATTTCACCAGCTAAGCAACACGCACATTCGGTTTGCCCAAAGCCTTTGCGCTAACCTCCAGATGCATTCTTGGATGCTGTTAGAAGTATAGGCAGTTGCAAAACTCAGATCTTTTTTTCTTCTCCCTCTTGCCTGGAATTGGGAACCATTTTGTGCACCAAAAATAGAAGTATCAGTAAGCAGCTCAAAGGGACTTAATCCCCTAGATGCAGATGAAATCAATTAAAAAATTTGAAACTGGCAGCCTCTTATATTTTAATTGCACAGTGCGGTGATATTCTGCCGAAAGCAATTACATTGTAGATCTTCCCACACACAGACAGCCCCAGTTGTGCTCTATGAAGACTAGTGGTTAAGTGTATCAGGAATCACGTCTGCGTTTCAAAAATCCGTTTTCATTCCGGCTTTGAAATAAAGTTTCAGCATTTTTGGACAGAAGGGGGGTTGTGGGATTTATTTAATTTTTTGGACTAGCACAATAAAAATGCCCATGTGCCCGGAGGATAATATTGGTTTCATTCCTATTAATTAATCCATTGCTTTTCCTGCAAGGACACTCTTCTGCCTCTTTGACTATTTTTGAACAGGCAACTGTCGGAAAAGATACCCCTGCTCAGCATCAAATGAACGATTCCACTCAAAAGAAAAATATTTCCACAGGTTGAACAGGCCTTGAAGCCCAGTCTTCCAAATTGTGGTTGAAGTGCTCAGATCCAGTTCATGCTAGTGATATCCCTTGCCCTCCCTTCAAAATTAGCCCATATGAATGGACCCTTTTGTAGCAGAGAAAGAAACAGACAGGGATCACAATGATCTCTTTCTAGCCAGGCCTTCTGTAGCTACTAGTGAGTCAACAAGCCTGCCTGCTCCTGTAGGAGAAGGAAAACAGCAATTTCTTAGTGGTTTCCTTGGCATGTTGGAAATTGCAGCAACTCTCCTGTTATTCTCCTGTTGGACCTCTGGCCTGCTTCTTACCATTAGCCGCCTTCCATCCAATACTGGAGTTAAAGTTCATGAATAATAGCATTTCATAGCAAAGAGCTAGGACCCATCTATGTGAGCACAGTTAATACCAATTATTATTATACACATAATTAGGGGAGAGTACACTTGCCCTCCCCTTCCAAAACCTTCCAAGGCAGCAAACTGAGAGAAGAGGGGGTGATTACTTAGTACCACCATTAGCATGACCCCAGTCATTCATGTTTCTCATGCGTGCTTCACGAGCAATATCGTAACACTCAGTGTAAAGTTATTCTTCTTTCCTGTTATTCTAAAACTAAGTACTTTGCACATTTGGGAAGTATTATTAAATAATAGTCTGACTGATGGTCTGCGGTTGGAGTTAATTTCTTCCCGTTTTCAGAGCTTCTAGTTACACTTTCCTCAATCGTAACTGTCATAATTGCTTAGCATGTGTCAATGTCACTTGTAACAAAACATTCAGCTCATCCCTCAAGAGTGAAGATCTGGCACAAGAGGCTGCACCCAACACGTCTTTGAAATAAATGCAGTTTACAAGTCTGTATTTCTCTTTGGGTAGTTCCCAAGGGATAACAAAGGGCTGGTGATGTGAAGCTGCATACCCCCATTTAAGCTGCCCCAGTTCACATCAGCTGAAGAGCTGGCTACACATTCTAAGGGCTGGTCAACATGAGAGCCTTGGAGCCTTGTCAATATAATGAAAACGGTGCAAACTCCTGTGTGGACACTCTTATTTCAGTTTAGGAGCACTTAGGACAGTGGTCTGCCGGTCTTCCACTTGTTCAGGGAAAGCCCCTGGCGGGCTGGGCCGATTTGTTTACCTGCTGCGTCTGCAGGTTCGGCTGATCGCGGCTCCGATCGGCTGCAGTTCACCGCACCAGGCCAATGGGGGCTGCGGGAAGTGGCGGCCAGCACATCCCTTGGCCTGCGCCGCTTCCTGCAGCCCCCCATTGGCCTGGAGCGGTGAACCGCGGCCAGTGAGAGCCACGATCGGCCAAACCTGCGGACGCGGCAGGTAAACAAACTGGCCCGGCCTGCCAAGGGCTTTCCCTGAACAAGCGGTGGACCGGCTTTGAGAACCACTGACTTAGGAGACCTGGGTACTATTTCTGGCTCTGCCACTGGCTTGCTGGGTGACCTTGGGCAAGTCACTTTGCTGTTCTCTCCCTCAGTTTTCCCATCTGTAAAATGGGGGTGATGATACTGATCTCCTCTGTAAAGCACTTTGAGAGCTACAGATGAAAAGTGCTATGTCAGAGTTAGGTGTTAGTTTGATTTAACTTAAACCTGTTCCTAGTCAACTTAAACTAAACCAAAAAATGGCACTCTTCTACCAGCATAAGAGTGGCCATATGAGGGTTTCACCATATTACATTTGCACTGTAAATTATACCACTGCAACTATTTCATACAGATATGCCTTTTGTCAAATAGAATGCATCCTATTGGAAGAATATTTCTACGTATTTCCTCCAAGCATTTTTATTAAAATAACACACTATGCCGTTGATTTTTTTTAAAGTAGATTTAATTTTTAAGGGACTTTTACTGTTGGTGAAGAGTGTCAGGTGGGAAGACTGAAGGCCTGGAGTAATTGGTAGAGCTACTAGTGGCAATGCTCCAGGGAAAAATATGGACAAATTGAAGACAGTCCCGCGGAAAGCAACAAACATGAAAAAAAGATTTAGAAATCCTGACCTATGAGGAAAGATGGAAAAATCTGGGCATGTTTTAGTCTTGAGAGAGTCTGGGGAGGGACCTGATAAGTCTTCAAATATGTTAAGGACTAAATATGTTATAAAGAGGACTGTGATCAATTTTTCTCCATGTCCACTGAAGGTAGAACAAGAAGTTATGGGCTTAATCTACAGCAAGGAAGATTTAGGTTAGATATTAGGGGAAATGTCCTAATTATAATGGTAGTTAAGCTCTGGAATAGGCTTCCAAGAGAGGTTGTGGAATCCCCATTATTGGAGGTATTTTAGAACAGGCTGGACAAACACCTGTTGGGATGGTCTAGGTCACCTTGGTCTTGCCTCAGGATGGGGGGCTGGACTTGATAACTGCTCCAGGTCCCTTCCAGCCCTACACTTCTATAATTCTATGCAAACTTCCTTGCCTGTGTGTCCACCACTCTATGCTAGAAGAGCCCATAGGAATGCCAGGATAACTCCAGCTTCATACCCCTTCAGTCATTGGTCTCTCTATTGGGACTTACAACTAGGCTGACAATTGCCATAGTCATTCTTGTGGTGTCGATTTCTTTCCACTGGGAACTGGAATGAGACACACCCATTCAACTCATTTCACACAGGCCACCAACAATATTCATATATTCAGTGACTTTTGGTCACTGCTGACTTGGGCCAGTCAGAACAGGGAGCTAGTGCTTATAAGGTCTGTGTCCCACTATCAGACCACATAGGGCCCCCATTTTTTATTGGGAAAGATCCAAAAGAATTGACTAGCTGGCCTTCTAGAAATCCCTTCTGGCTCAAGGGAATGTTTTTTTGCTTTATTTTGGCTTGGTGTGTTTGTGTGCTAGAATTTGATATTTTAGGCTGATGCTCTAGTTTGTGAGGTGATGGGCACATTTTCATTTGAATGGTGGACTGCAGAAGTAGACATGGTATCATCCAAGACTTCGTGAGCTAAGATTGTGATTTATTTTTCTTTCCTGGAATTTGTGACTGCATCAGGTGGAGAGAGGAAACGAAGGTTTGTTCTTTCTAAAGATTTATTTCAATACATCTGCAACAAGTCAAGGAGAGAACAGAGTAGAAAGACTTTTTGGTTTGGGCCTGAAACAAAGCACAGTTCCTTGAGATAAACAAATGGGAAAAAAGGAATTATCAAAGAAAGAGCTAGCCATAGACCATATTATGAACTGTACTTTAATCGGGTGGGTAACTTTGGTAACTTAAACCAAACTGAAGTCAGATCAACCTCTGCTGAGTAAAAGTCCTAAAGACCTGCAGAATATCAGTGCACCTAGGGCCAAAAATCTTCCAAAAGTCATCATCCATCTTCCAGATCTCTAATATGTGGCACTACTTTTCAGCCTTGACATGGAAGATATACCCAAGGTGTATATCTTCAAAGGTGATGATCTTCAAATTAGAACCCCAGTCTTATTCCTTGGTTCTACGCCTAACTCTGCCACTGACTTTTTTTTTGGCCATGGGAAAGTTATTTAATACATCTGCCCCTTAGTTTATCCATCTATATAAAGAGCTAATGACATTTACATACCTGTAATTGATGTTCATAAAAGGCCTTGAGATGCGTGAATGAAAAAAAAACTATGTAAATGTAAAGCATAATTATATACATGCATGAGACCATCTCTCAGTCCCTTTCTCCCCATTCACCATGAGTACAACATTTCAGGTATATAACTCGAGGCCATTTTTTGTTTTAAATGTGGCCTTTAATGTCTGCACCTCAGTTTTCTCATTTATAAACTGATTATGCTCATTCTCACCTAACCCGTTAATGGTCATGGCAACAAATTTGAAAAAATCTCGGAGACATGGAATTTGATTAAATCATGGAGTTTATTTCCACAGGCACTGAAAGGAAAAAGTAGTTAAGCATTCAGTACAACAAGATTAAACTAACAAAGAAAGTGTAATAGAGAGCAAATGCCAGAGTACATACAAGAGGTCTATTAGGAGCCTAGCAGAAATAAATATGGAATTGTTTCTTTATCACTCCTGCATATTGTTTTGCAAAAACTCAATCTAGCAGTTTCTCCAGACAACTGAGAACAGGGAGGATGTCAGTGCATATATGTGACCCCAGGCCCTCCATACTCACAGATCTCTGAGAAGAAAAATGGTTGCAACTTAGCATTACAATTAGTGAGGCTCATCTCATTATCAGCCTGATACAATCAATATACACTAGGAGTTAGGAAGAGAAACATACAACATTTTGTTATACCGATATTCCAACAGAAGTGTAGTGGATTAAGGGGCAACCATCCCACTCCCACTAGTGAGGGGATGACCCATTATTTGTGATCTGTCCTAGTTGATGAGAATGCATTAAAAAGGCTGGGTTGGTCTGCCCAGCAATCAAAGGAGGCCAAGTTAGTACTCCAGAATCCCCACAGGTCCACCCTAAATGTGCACCACTGAGGTGATGAGATTGCTATCCCAGCAGTAGCTCAAGCCCAGTATGAACTACTGAAACCAGGAGACCCACACTGAGGTAAAACTGGAGTCATGCAATGGTAAATAAAACTGACACTTGTGCCCCACAGTTACACAGAGAAAATAGGGAAACCTATATATGGAGTTCAACTACCGTTTGATAACCACCATTGGCTGAAGCTAAAAGTTGTGCATTTTGAATATTCTTTGGGCAGCGTATCATACGATCATTCTTTCTCTATTACTATACTGTAGAAGATCTTCAGAGAAAGATTATATACACAGCACGCTTGCAAATTCAAAGCCCCATGCACGAAAATTCCTCAGAGTAGGTCAAGATGGCTGGCCAAAAACCTGTAAAGAAGAGGGGGGGAAAAACCTGTTTGTGGCAGAATTACAAAAGTACAAGAAGAGAAAAGGGCAGCTTGTTTCAATGTCTTTCTGTCTGGGATTGTGTTAACTTTTCCTTCCCTAATGCACAGCAGAGCTGAAACTGAGTTTAGTGGAGGATGACCATTAATGCTTCACATTCAGTGAGTGGGGACAATTACAGATGTTTTTGCTAAAATGTGACATGAAACCATTGCTGGCTTTCTGTTTTTATGGAGACAATTTGTTTTATCCTTTTTTTATATTATGCATCACTGAAATGAATAACTAAATCACGGCAAACCCTGTGTAACTATATTACCTCATGCAATAATCAAGTAGCTAACAAGAACCATAGCTAAATGAACTTAAAGTAATGACATAAGCATGGCTCCATGCAACCGATATTAGCGCGCTGAATATTTCTTGAGCTATGTAAGGCAAGAAATTGTCTTAAGCTAAAGTTTTCAAACTTGGGTGCCTAACTTAAGGCACCAAAAGTAACATTTTCAAATGACTTAGAAGCCTGCCCCATTTTCAAAAGTGACGGAGGGCCAGAATTTTAAAGGTATTTAGACACCTAAAGACATACATAGGCAACTGGTGGGATTTTCAGAAGTGCAATGGGAATGCCCTTAAAAGTCTGGCCCATAGGCACTTTTGAACCTAAGTCCCATTGACTTTCACTTCTAAAAATGGAGCAGGTTCCTAAGTCACTTAAAGTGCTTTTGAAAATGTTACACCTAAATCCATATTTAGGTATTGTCTCCCATTCATTTCTTTAGCCGTAGTGGGTGCCCAGCACCTCTAAATGATGGCCTGATGTTCAGATGCCTAAATCTGGATGTAGGTGCCTTATTTTAGAACTCACAAACTAGTGGGTAAGGAGGAGGGAATTGACAATAGGGCCTAATCTAATGTTCATTGAAATCAAAGGAAAGATTCCTAGTGACTTCAGGTGGGCATTCGATCAGGGTCTTGATGCATTTAGCGGAGAAGAACATCTGTAGAAGGGCAACACGTCATCTTCAGCAGGAAGGTGCATTCTTGCAAATAGAATTCCACTGGTACAATTGTTCATGGGAAGTGAATAAATAATAATGCCTAGCTTTTATATAGTGCTTTCCCTCAATAGACCTCAAAGGAGAGTCTGCAGCATTTATCCCCATTTTAGGGATGGGAAACTGAGGCACAGAGCAGTGAAGTGTCTTGCCCCAGGTCATCCAGCAGACCAGTGGCAGAGACATGAATAGAATTCAAGTCTGAGTCCCAGTCTAGTGGTCTGTCTAGCAGGCAACACTGCCGATCACAAAGGCCGCTAGAATTAACTTGTGGGTTTCATTCAAAATTTTGTAAATGTTTTTTGCAGTATTCCCCCTTATCCACAATATGACCTAAACCTGCACTCACTGAAGACAAGAGACGTTTTGCATTGTCTTTTGCAAGTGCAAGATCTGGTCTTTAAGCCCTGTGAAAATAAAGGAAAACTAGGTGTGGGGGAAAAAAAGACTTGATAAATATCAAGGTAGTAATAATAATTCAGGATGCCTATAGAAGGTGCTTCAGAAGGTCTTCATCTCTGCTCTTTTTTTCTTAAATTTTATACTAACTTTAACAACATCTTAAGAACTAAGATTTGAATCAGTATATTTAACATGAGCCTAAGTTTAGACCTCATCATCCTTATTAGTACGTATTGTTTATATTGTGGCTGTGGTTTGGAGACCTAATGGTGCAGGGAACATAAAAACCTAGTAAATGACAGCCCCTGCTCCAACCAGTTTTCAATACTCTACAGTGAGGTACCAAAAATTTCAACATGCTTTTCAAACATTCATTCCTTAAGCCTTTCAACACACTTGCAAGGTAGATATTAATACTTCACTTTACAGAAGAGGAAATTTCATGGACTCGCAGGGACTGTGAAGTGTTTTGTCCCAGAGCCAGACCGAAGAATGGAAATGAGAATGCCTGACTCCCAGTTCTACAGTCTTGCTATTGAAGTACACTTGTAAAATGCACATTGACAATGCACTGCAGATAATTAGTGCCATGGGGTAATCAAAAATGGTCCCTAGTGAGGAACTCTTTGTAGCCTGACCATATGGAATATATTCATAATACAGTGAAGAAATTGTTCGAGAGCAATTAATTGTTGCCCCAGAAAATATTGCCCCAGTGCCAGGGGTGCTGGAACAGCTTTTATAATGGGGGGCGGGGACTGAGAGCCATTGAACCAAACTGGAAACGCTGCAGATAATGGAAACCTCTTCAAGCCAGGGGGTGCAGTAGCACCCCTAGTTCCAGTACCTATGCCCAGTGCTGCTGCCGAGGTCAATGAGAACATAATTTATCAGCCACATAAGTGCTGGGAGACTGCCCCGGAGGCTTGTGGAATAATAATAATAATAATAAAAACATTTTCCAAACAGCTGTAATGTAGGTGTAGATACAGGGTCTGTCACTGCAACATGTTCATTGATCTCTGATGCCGATATTTCTTGAACAAGGCATGTTATTTGGCCCTTCCATGCCAGTTAAAACAAACATTTCTCAGAGAAACTTCACATCAAATTATTTCTGACTGACTCTCAGTGCGCCCAGTTTCCATGCTATAATGAAAATGGTTTGTATGGGTTCATGCATTGGACTGTAACTGTTCATTGCTTGGGGAATAGTTTTCAGCAATCCACATTCTAACAGAACTCGAGCCAGCTCAGTAAGACAAGTGACACCAAGAAATACACCATGATCTTACATTCGGAGAGAGTGCATTGTACAGCTTTATACCTATGCCCAGTCTGTACTCAACTTCCTTTCCTTCCGAGAAAGATATTTTTCCTCCCATATTAAAAGACTTCAATATTATTAGTATACAGAGCTCCTCTGGCAATTGTAATACCCAGATTGCTTCCCTGAAATCCCTGTGTGGAAGCAGCCACAGCTGTCTCCATGGGACTTCTGCTCCCCCCCCCCCAACCTCCCCCCGTCACCCTCAGGCCTTATGCAGGTTTCTCTGCAGGTTCAGGGTTCAGTCCTGGGGCAACGAAAGGGGGTGGGTGGGCTGGGAACAGGACAGGGACACAGATCTTCTCCTTCACAGCATCACCGGATAAGATAATACAGCCCCAGGCCTGGATTTACGCCAGGGAAACCGAGTGCAGAATTTGGCCATAAAATTCTGCATGTTCCCTGGAAGAGCAGTCAGTAAAATTCTGTGGAATAAAAACCTTTCCATCTGTCAATGGTTCCCTTTAAAAAATAAATATATATAACCACCACTCTGCTCTGGACCACAAACTATCACTTGCAGTCTCCAACCCAAACTCAGTGAATTTAAAAGCTCTAGCTAGTTTGTTTCTACTTTAGTTAACCTTGGGCCAAATCCTACTGGTTTTGCAATAGTCTCATTGACCTCAGTAGGATTACTTGGCTAAGTAAGACAGAGATTTGGTTCCCCTGTAGGCATCGATACAGTACTTCTAACTTTGTATCCCATTAATGTCATGGCTTGCAGTAAGCATGGCTTGTGTTCCCACCCCAGATGCCTGTGGTGCAGAAAAGGTAATATGGCTGGGGGGCTGTACTATCTCTCCACAGAGAATTCAGCTGGGCCATTGGGTGAGGGGATGATGTGTCTTCCCACTACCCTGTCCTGCTCACTCCTCACCCAGCCTAGTCCTTCCACATGACCCACAGAGGCATACTGTGAAGGACAGCCCTAGGGTGCACTTACTGTGCTGGCCACATCCTGGTACCACAGTTTACACGTCTGATCGCGTGAAGGAAGAGGTGATCCATGCAGGGAGGCTTTCCGGCCCTCTCCCCGGCTGCCACGTCCCCTCTGATGTACAGATCTCTGGAACATAATAGAGGCCTAAAGTTAAGAAATGTTGTAGATATGTGGCCACATCTGCACTACAAAGTTATGTCGACCTAACTGATGCCGGCATACAGCCACCATTATCAAACCACTTGTGTGTGTGCAGGTGGCTCCTTGTGCCGGCGGTGCGCGTCCTCACCGGAAGCATTAGTATCGATTGGATTGTCAGCGTGGGGGCATTGTGCAATGGCTCCTGAAAGTCAGTAACAGTCGACGCAGCGTCTGGACTGGCCCTGCGGTGACCTCATTACATTGACCGTGACTCCACGCTGCTCAGGGAGGGGACGTTACTAATTCCGCCGAGAGAGGCACTTATGTCGGTGGGAGCCAAATTTAAGTGATGACGTTTCCACAACTAGGTCGATGCAAAGCCGCTTACCTCGACTTAGCCATGTCATAGAGGCCAATATTCGCTGCATGAATGTGGTGGATACATGGTTGTGTTGTGAAGAAAGCTGTGGAGCAGGCACAACTCAACCACATTTGTCATAATGAAGACAGATGTTTACAGAAACACAGCCGCACTTGCCATAAAGACAGAGCCACAGTTAACCTTTGTGATTCGCCATAGAAGACCCTGCACTTGCTCCCACTGAAATCCAGAGTAAAGTTCCCACTGACTTCAATCTTCTTAGAAAGATGTGCAACATGCCTCAGGTGGCACGTAACCAGGATTCACCACTGAATTTGGTCTGTTGGTGGATCATTAGCTTCCTTGGCCCCGGGCCGGGTACTAACAGGGAGTGCCACAATGCAGCTCCATACCTCCCACTGACTTCAATGAGGGCTAGGATCTAGGGGTCGTCTTATGTGTCCATTTACACAAGCAGGTCAGACTGTTACTCTGTGGCACTATCACAGCTATCTATCTTGGAGTTGGTCTATGGCCTAACAGCATAATCTGGGAAGCTCTTTAAGAACATTGTTTAGGTGAGTGCTAATTCATAGTTTAGAGAGAAAGAAAAATCCAGATTAGTTTGGGTTATTATAGAGGCATGATTCCATATTTGAGGTTGCATTGAGACTTGCCTTTAAACCAGGATTTAATTTCTTGAGTATACATTAAAACTTCACTGAGCACAAAAACTGAATTGACAGAGTTCTGAATACCTTCTCCTATATTTTACTCTTCAAGCCCTGCTCTGGAGAAAAACTGCACAGTTCCCATAATAAATAAATAATTCAGCCATTTTCCTTCATTTTGTCAACACAATGAGGGCAAGCTCCCCTCCCCCCCCCCTTAAAACCTATCTTAGAAAAATCGTTTAAATAAATCAGATAACAAAATAGAAAACATACCGTTTAATCAACAGTGTGCAATTATGGGATCTCCCTCAGACACAACAATGGAGCCATTGTATCCACCCATCTGAGCAGTCAGCAAATTGTGGTAGGACAAGGCTGTAATGAATTAAAGGCTTTTCTGCAGCAGATAGGATTGCTGTTTGTTACTAAAAAAAGCACGTCCTCTGAAATCCTCTCTAGTCTGCTGCATGCTAAATTCATGTTAGTGTTTCTAGCACAGAGTAAAACCATCAAAACCAGAACCAGGGGGATGAGGCCAGGGAAATTGCCAGACTGGAGTGACTTAATGTTATGCTGATTTTTCTCATTTTGCATGCTAGTGATTTTCTGCCAGTGATTGATAGGAGTGCTTATGGGTAGATTTCTTGCACCTCCCTCTGAAGCACTGGGACTGGCTGCTGTTGGAGAGGATACTGGAGTAGATGGGCTGGTCTGATCCAGTATGACAATTCCTATGTGGCTATGATAATGACTGTAGTAATCATAATGATTCTCTCAGTAAACACACATACATTTATGCTGACAAAATAATTGCTCTCCAGGCAGCATGGCTTAGAGGAGCGGGCACTGAACTGGGAGTCAGGAGAGCTCATTTCTATTCCCATCTCCGCCAATGACCTGCTGCATGATTGGTCAAATCACCCAGGCCTGGATCCTCAAAGGTATTTAGGCAACTAGCATCCATTGATTTCAATGGCAAGTTATGAGTCTACAGACCTTTGCGGATCTGGGCCTTAGTCTCTCTTTGCCTTGATTTTTCCCTACAATCTATTGTCCGACTGGTCTATTTCAAATCCTAACATAACATTTGGAAAGTAAACATATATTGTTTAGAGAGAATTATATTACAATATTGCAGTTAGTGTTGTGATAAATATTTTGATAGGCCTAAGTAATCCAGAGCAATTATTTTGTTACAATTTGTAGAAATGCTGGGCTGGAAAGGTCCTCAAAGTCATCTAGTCCAGCCCCCTGCACTGAGGCAGGACCAAGTAAACCTAGACCATCCCTGATGGGTGTCTGTCCAACCTTCAAAACCTCTAATGATGGGGATCCCACAACCTCCCTTGGAAGCCTATTCCAGAGTTGACCTATCCTGATATCTAACCAGAGTTTTTTTCCTGATATCTAACCTAAATCTTCCTTGCTGCAGATTAATCCAGTTACTTCTTGTCCTACCTTCAGGGAACATGGAGAACAACTGATCGCTGTCCTCTTTATTACAACCCTTAATATATTTGAAGACTGTTACCAGGTCCCCTCGCTCCCAGTCTTCTTTTCTCAAGACTAAAAGCACGCTCAGTTTTGTAATCTTTTCTCAGCGGTTATGACCAAACAGATGCATTGCTTGGGTTTAAAAATGCCAGTAATTGTTTTAATTGCGAACAGGGACCTTGAATCATTGAAATTGACTTTGGCCCTCATCCAGTAGCCATTGGAGTAAACAGGAGATTGTCCATTGACTTCACTGGGAGCAAGCTCGGGACGACAGTGCATCAGGATGCCTAGAACTGCGTCGTAACTTTTCTCCTCTCTCCCCCGTTCCCACCACACACCCACAGCATGTGTCACATTGAAACTAGACGCACCTGCTAGTGAAGTTGTGTGGGGGCAGAGATTATACATGGTTATAAATCCCCAGCCTATCCACAGCCTTTGGTAAACATTTGGACAATCCTTCCTACCTGTCTTTCGTCCAAATATTTGCACCGTGCAGGGCTGCGAGTCGTTTCCTGACATGTCCTCAGACTGCAGGTCGAATCCAGAACAGGTGGATTAATCGTCTTATTTTATAAAATAATTGCTTGGAAAATAGTCGCTCCGTCTACCCACAGGAAATTCAGGTGAAGACGTGAACTTGCAGCCAGGGGTTGTATTTTATTGTATGCGCGGATTTGGGCTTTTCGGATCTGACCCAAAGCTCTAAGAGTGGATGATCCAAAACCTTAGGAAACGTGCCTGGAAACATCCCCCCGTGACTCCCCTGTCTCTTAGCGATCCCGTAGAGAGACCACTTTAAAAGATGCTGTTCCCTTGTCGCTGAGCAAAGGATCCGAGAAATGCAGCGCCAACCTCGCCTTTTAAAAACGAGCAGCAGTCCTGGATGCTAAAGCCAAGCGTGTCAAACTAATCCTCACAAACTGAGGCATTTTCCAGATAAGGTGCAACAGGAGGTTGCTACGAGTGTTTAAAAAGTACGTGTGAACCGTTTAACGTAAGCAACGGTTGCCAAGGCGAAATAAAACAATCGGTTTGTAGCAAGAGTAAAGCGCTCTGGATTCAGCTTTCGTAGTTGACAGGGCTGCCTACATGTAAAAACCAGTGTTTAAGATTACTGTGCTAAATCCCAGAGCTGGCAAGATTGCATCCTACAAACACAATAATTTTAATCCTCGAGTCCATACAACCCGTATTTTATGGCTAAATATACACTATAATAAGACGGTGGAATTTCTGATAGCGTAGCGAAGAAAATATTTGACCGTAAGTTTAATTGTGGGATAAAATTGCTTCGGGTACAATGTGTTCTCCCTAGCTCAGGCTTTGGTCGGGATCTTTTACTTGATCTTGGCTATAAAATCCACGCAGGGCAAAGGGAACATAACTTTAGGCTGTATGATCTTCGGGGCAGAAACGGCTTCAGTGGGGAGTATTGTCCAAACACTGTCCGCACCAAGTGAGCACAAAAGGTCAGAACAAATAACAGCCCGTGGAATCCGCCAGTGGTGTTTAGAATTTGAGCATCAGCAAACTGGCTATCCATTTAAAATGGAAGCCAGACCCTTCTTGGGAAATTGACCAGGTAGGAGTCACCAGTTAGGGCGCCTAAGCATTGCGCGTTTTATTTAAAGCCTTGTTTACTATGGGTTTACTAGGCAATATATAGGCAGCGATCCCTTGTACAAAAAGAGAGAGATCCGTGCAAAAAGAGAAGGCTGTGATGAAGCTGTGTTTTTGCCAAATTTGTGAAAGCAGCCTGTAAATTGCAGGCAGGTAATCCCCCATTGTTTCTCAAACATTTCCTCCCTGAGCCATGACTTCCTTTCAGGAGAACCAAAGCATCCCCTGCACAGACTAAACAATAGCTTGAACGTTTTCTTTAAAAAAAAACCCCACACCGTTCAAGAGGAGAAAGTCACTGTCCCCCTCTACGCGAGCTGATTGGGGAGGGGAGAAGCAAGGATGTGGCAGAAGCATAAAGCACCTGTTGAAGGCTATTTACGGATTAGCCAAGTGCTGACAGACAAATTGGCAAGATTAATAAGAGCAATCAAGGCTGTGTGGGCTAGAGTTGTTGGCTGACATTAATGTGACATCACTTTCATCTGCTTTTGCCTCACGTTGCACAGCGGGTATACAGCATCACTAATGCTGCTGGAAGCTGGAACTAGAAGGCAGTATGGTCCGATACTGGTGCTAGGAAGGGGGGGGAGGTTCACTTATTAGATCTCAATATATCTGCTTAGCGCTTTTATTCTTAACAGGAAACCTCCCAGCCCAATTGTACTGCGCACACGGTTAAACGCACTTTGAAATAAACCCGTTCAGGAAAACCAGAAGAGGATTGAAACGCTACAAGTTTAAAGGAGAATTCGTTCTCCGATCCTTTAACTCTTTCTAGATGCCGGCGGAATGGTGGTTGGGGGTTTAACTGATACATTCTTGATTTACGGGGAGGAATTATTACTCCGACGTAACTGGAGAAATTGCAGGTTTCACGAGAAAATACTTCTCCGTTTTTTTTTTAAATAGCAAAACTAAAAGGAAGTCAGATAAAGTCACTTGAAAACGTGGGCTAAGTCAGCCGAGGTGATTCAGGTTTGGGGGAAATTAGGCCCATGTGTCTATAATGTATTTTTGGCTCATTTCTGCATCTTTCAAAACAGGCGATCTTGTATTGGCTTCTCTACCCTTAAAAAGAAAAATCTTAACACATTAGGCATAGTCTATATTTATAACGTATTGCTCAGGCACTAAACTTTAGCGCGATATGCCTGAAAGAACGGGCTGGACCAGGTATAGATCACATAAATGAAGCATCCAGCGAGGAGCGCCGTTGGCACCAAGTGAAGTTAGAAACCCCCTTTAGGGTAAAATCCTAAGGAATACAAGATAACAGCTAAAAACGCCGTTGTCATGATTGGGTCTAACTCCTTGGGCTTTTAACAAGTTCACTACCTCAAGCAGGCATCGCGTTCATCTCTGCCACCAAACCCAATGCAGAAGTTCTACCAGCAACTTTAATTCGGCCAAGCAATCGTGTTTCTTGCATGCGGAGGTTATTGTTTAGATGTTTTTGTTGTTCCTTGTTCTGTTACATTCTGGCCTGCGAACGTTCCTCGCTCATTCCTGAACTTTTGGTAATATCCTCTTCAAACGGGGTTTGTTTACACTTCGTTTTTCCTTTGTAGTTTAGTCCATGAGGAAACACCACCGTAATAAAACATATGAATCTAAAACTGCTCTGACCCAGCCCTGCTTTCCTTTAACAGTGTCCTCTTGTCGAGAACTTTTTTCCGCACAAAAGGAAAGTAGGAAACCAGCGAAGGAGACACATACCTATCTGGAAAAGGCTGACGTAATTTGTGGGCATGGAATTAATTTTGTACCTAAAGATGAGGACAGGGGAAGTTTGTAAAAATCCTATTTATTAAAAGTAATCTGCACGCAAGAGATTCCATCAAATGCATTGGTTCGACCGCACGTACCAATATCTCGAAGAAACATTCGAATTCGGTGCAGTCCCTG
Organism: Chrysemys picta bellii; assembly: GCF_011386835.1. Lineage (NCBI taxonomy): Eukaryota > Metazoa > Chordata > Testudines > Emydidae > Chrysemys > Chrysemys picta. The sequence goes on along the minus strand of NC_088804.1, from coordinate 38,081,609 downwards.
TGGTCCTAAACGTTTAGGGATGGTGATTGATTGAAAAGTCCGCTAGACTCGACAGCCTGATCCTGCAGTTAGGGTAAAAACCCCTTCTGAGGTCAGTGGGAGCTGTGTCTGGCTAAGGACCTCAGAATCGGGCCCTTTGCCTGCCATTGTGATTTAAAGGGGGTGGGCAAACGATTTGGCCATCGAAGTTGGGGAAATCTTGGGGTATGCGAGGCCACTGATTTTTGAGCAGATTATAGTTGATAAATACAAGATCTTTCCAGGACTATTTCAAGCAGACCCTCCCCGAGATCTCGGGGAGGGTCTGCTTGAAATAGTCCTGGAAAGATCTTGTATTTATCAACCCCATGGCTTCTACAGTTATTACAATTTCAGGTGTGATCATCAAAGACCACGTGCCAATATGTGTTAGCCGTGATCATGGAAAACTGGGAACTCTGTAGGGGGAGCCTCTTGGGGAGTGTTTAAATGCCCGATCCTGCCCTGCCTACTCCACGGGACGAAGCAGAATCGGGCCCTTTGATACTGTACCAAACACGCTGCAAACCTGAGTGCTTTTCATACATCTTTCGTGTGCACTTTCAGTTATTTTCCAAATCCAATCCCAGCACCAAAGCTAGTCTGTCCTTGTCTCGACTGTGTCTTTCTTAGGAGCTGATGGAAAACATATTATACAGCTTGGAGCAAGACAAAAGCAGCAATAACCACACACAGAAAATCTCCCCAAATAATGCAAATGTGTTTCTGCGAAAACTACAACAATCATATTTGCTCACAGAAACTGATTACTTATACAATTTACCAATCCAGCAGCAAAATTCAGGGCATTCAGTGGTCTGTTTGTAATCTCATCCTTTTTTATTAACATAAACACTACTCAACAAAAATATACATGGCCACCTACTAAGCCAGTAAAGTGAATGTAGAGACCATCTCATTGCTTTCAGCGAGCATATTAGCTTGCCTTTAGTGTGTGAATGAATATGTGTGTACATGTCTCTCTCTTTCTCAATACTTCTGACTTACATAGATTTACAAGTATTTTAAAATATATAGAGACATTCAATCAATGTCTATATATACACTAAATTCGTACATTATATAGATATAGAAAGTTAGATATATAGATTGATCCCCCACCTCCAAAAATCTATTTTGGTGTTTTTTACTTTTCTCAAGGAAAAAAAAAATCCATTGACATTCACACACAGCCAAACTATCCCTATACAACAAAACTTTGGTAGGTTAATTAAAAAAAAATCTTTGTTCTCAGTCTCTTTCCCTTCTTGTCCCTCAACTTCAGACAATATCTAAGGCTCTGGGTTCAACACTGTATGCAGAATTCAAGCTCTTGGTGACAGTTCCTTTGGGTTAGGTAGGTTGCTCTGCTTTTACTACTGGCTCTGGGGAGAGAAACAGAGAAGGAACAACTGAAACTGCTCCTTCTGAAGTGAGGTGATCGGTATTTATTTGGTTGTTTTACATGCGGAGGCTTTTTTTTTTACTCGCTCTCGGTCTCTTTTCTCCTTCCCCCTTTACAGTTTCGAAGGGAAATTTACCTGTGCCCCTACGTGTTTAATCTATCTACCTGCACACGCTATTATTCATCGGAACTTGGAAATACTGTTGTTTTCTTCAAACAGATGAATCAAACACTTCACAGTTGCAAGGTGACCTTGGAGAACATTCCAGAGAAATGGCTTCTTTCAATTAAGTGAAATCTGTGCAAATCAAACACATGGCTTCTCTTACAGCTTTGCAGTCTGGAACGCTTTCCCTATGTTATAACCCTCCTTTCTGACACTAATTTCACAACACACGTATATTTGCTTTAATCAAAGCACTTGATACTGCTTTAACATCCATCAGGGGAGTTGAATGCCTCTGTGAATGGGACACAATCTCTCCCCAGATGCCATCGCTATATAGACAACGGCTTGGATGCGGTTTAAGTGCTTAGCATTTTACCCTCCTGTTGGTTTTGCAATAAATACATACAGAAGTGTCTGCTGCAATTTGCCTTCTTGTGATTTCTGCTCTCGCTATGGGGCAGTTCTGAGCAACTGTTTCTCGCTCAGGGCTGTTCAAACTCAGTCCTTTTCGTGGCACGGAACAGGGCTCGGTTCTGCTCTGACTCGCGCGCTTCAATCGAGTGCGCTGGTTCCTCCACCGCGTAATATAACGTCGTAGCCTTAAATAAGATTCCAAAGCGAAGAGGCAAATAGCAGCGACCGGGAGCCGGGTGGCTGATTCTGATTTACATCCATGATCTGTCCATCTCTGATGGTTGCGGGGAGCTCTGTTCTGTAGAGACCAGGAACCCAGGCCGCCTTGCAATCACTTTCTGCCTTATCTCTCAGCCTGGCGTTGGAAGTTTCAGAATGATTGGGGCGGTTGGGAGTAGATAGGTAAAGAGGAGGGATCTCGCCCTCCATGGTCGCTCAAAATACAAGCTGCAGACTGTGGGATAGAAAAGAAGGCGGCACTCGTTTGAGCCTCGGCGGAGAAAAAGCTCTCTCAATGCTCGGGGTGATTTTAAACCCGGTGAATCGAGGTGGTATAACCTCCCTGCACACAGATAATATAGTCGCTTTAACAACTATGTCTAGAAACGAATGCGACAATTGAGAGCTACATTCATAAACCTTCCGCTCGGAGATTCCTAAAATCATTTTAAAACAACTCCCAGCAGATGTTTTAGGACAACAATTTCATCCAGGACCTCCCTGCTCAAAGGATACATTTCCTGATCGTCGCCGATGCTTTACATTAATGATTTGTAACATTCAAATAATATCACTGGCGGGGGGGAGGAATGTTCAGGATTTTTGTTTTTAACCGTAGTATACCCAGAATGTCAGAAAAATAAACAGTGTAAAACACGGTTAATGTATCATTCATTCACTGTTCTTATTCCTTTAAGATATAAATCCCGTTGTTTAAGGCAGTGCTTTCTGAGACAGACAAAACAATACAACTAAACTTCTGCCGCGATCTCTCTTTGATTTACCGATTTTAATTGGATTAGCTGCAAACTGATATTTCTGAGGCATATTTTAAGAACTGGAGATGCAGTTGATGTGGAGATTAGCTGTCAGGACCTGAGTGTTTTGCCCTCCAACCACTGAGATATTTTAAAAATTAACGTGTGACTAAGGAGAAAGCAATAGAATTTAAGGGTTGGTATTTTGCGTTTTCAATAAATTTCTACAAAGTTTGCCTGGCGCGGACGGAGGAACACACGAAATATAAACGTAGAATGGGAAAACTTAATCTATCAGGCCCTATAATTAGAGGGACTCATGGAGAAAACAACTGCTTTATTGCAGAGCACAAGTCACTCCAGAAACAAATACCAGTCTTTTGCAGAGACTCGTGTATCTGCTTTTCTAAATTTCATGTTTCCATTTGAATTAACCCCAATCAAATCCTTTGAGGATTTTTTTTTCCTGGAGTGTAATTTCTTAGAGTGTTCTTTTGTGTTAATCAAAAACAATGCATATATACTTAGCCTGAAACCGATTCTTAAAAGGAGATTAACCGTTTCAATGATTATTTTTATAGGAAATGAGCGATATGATTGTCCAAACTGTTGTATTTCTAACAAGCACCGCCGCTCTAGTTCGATACAGATTGAGGTTATGTGCTTCTAATATACTTGTGTTTGTTAGCATAGAGGGGACTCCATAATATTAATTATAATTATAATTAAACGCTAAAACTGTGGTGAAAAACGCCATCAGACCAATCGTTTAAAGCAGGAAGCTTTCGCCCATTCAGATTAAATGAAGAACGACAAATGGGAATCAATTCTTGACCTAAAAGAGAAAGTTAAAGGTTTAAAAAAAGGCCAGTTTGAAGATAATTTCTGCGTTAAGGCGCTGGGATAGATTCCACCAAAAACAATTGCTTAGCCTTAAAGGAGGGGGAGAAGAGAACATTGCATTTTCCTGCCTAAAGAGGAGATGTCAAAATTCGTTTTGCATCGTTTACACAGCAGATAGGCGTCCAGCGCTTTCTTCCTTTGTCTTAATTTCTGTATATAGTTTAAATTTGAGATTTATTATGGAAACAAGAAGGTAAAAATCACGTCCCCTCAGACGTTAATTGGCGGTATAATCTATAATCGGTGAACCTAACTATCGGTGGGGGCGGAGTAATATTATCCGACTCTGTGTATGGACCTACGCCCACTATACATACACTGGTGACATCCTGGCTCAACTGAAATCAATGGGAGTTTTGCCATGGATTTGAATGGGGCCCTGGTTTCACTCACTGTCAGAGAGAGACTAGGTTGAGGGAGGGGGCCCAATCCTGCATCCCAGGGGGAAGCAGACCTCTCACTAAACTCAACACAAATTCTGCCTAGCTGAGCTGTGTCTGTATCAGGTGGAAGCTAATTCTAATATTGAAAAGTATTTCTACCTGCATTTCTGATGACCGTTATTAAAGGGGGCGGGGTTAAATGGAGTCTTGACAAAGTGACATTTACTGATCCGTCCAAACATATTACTGTATGGAAAATAATAGTGACTAATCCCTAGTGCTTTAAATTCCCCCAGCTCTGCACAGCTAGCTAACTAGTTTATCCTTGCCATTCCCATTTTGCAGACGGAGAAAGTGTGGGCATCATCGTGGCGTTCAGGATGGGATCCAGGGAGAGGTTTATTATGTGCTTGCCCCTAACCCTCTGGCCTATTTAAAGGAATCTTTAAAAACCAGGTGTTATTCTGGTGTCCTTTCGCCAATGGACACAGTAAGGCAGGGGGGAAAGAACATGCTTTGAAGGAGAAACGAAGTGTGAGGGGATCCAGCCCACACCACGGATGTCAATGAGTCTCTTACTCTGAGGGCTAAACTTTACCCCGCCTCCTAATCCGCTTGGCACCAAAGGGAGCAGAATCTGGCCTCTGGATTGCCACTGATACGTATGTGGATACACGGTCTGAGCACCCAGCCCTGCAACTCCTCACTGACAGGAATAGCAGAGGGAGTACAGGCTATTCCCCCCTGTGCGGGGATTTGCAACACAGGACCCTGCCATCCTTGTCTAGGATCTTCATTTTCTATTGTTCTATTCATTTCTTCATATTCTAATCACTGGCAATGCCACCACGTCAAAGAGGCATTGTTTTAGCACGGCACTTGATGATAAATGTTCCTTATATGATGAATATTTACATACGCTTTCCCCGCAATTAGTGTGACGTTACCAGGGCTGGATCAGTTGGAAAACTGAGGCTTAAGCCTTCACGAATCAGACTGCAAAAGAATTGCAGAACCTCCTTATTGCCACCAGACAATAAAGATGCATGCATGTCGCTATCTAAGCGGTTATCATTCTGCCTAGAGAGCTGGAGAACTATGGACAGTTTGCCAGAGAGCTGCCTGGAGCTGTATTTAGCACCTACAAGGCGGGAGGGGGGGGGGGAGAATCCGTTAGTTCTCTGGAAGTTAAATCATCGATTAATTTATAGGAGCCTTCTCTTAGCAGGTGGCTAACTCACCCGGATGCCTTGCTTGCTGATAATTGTGTATAGTGGGAATTTCAGATGGAGATCTTTCCTTAAGGCAGTTATAAACAATGTGCATCTGTATTAGCCTGGCTTATAGGAAAGGACATTGAGGGTAGAGTTTGCACTGAAATGTATTTTGATTGATCATTTTGTCGAAAATCTCCTCCTGCTTTTACTCCATAGATAGGTGAGCACAAAAGCTCACTATACATAACAGATCTATAGCATGCATTTATTTACATGTGCGTTTTGGGAGTGGCTTTTTTTGGAAAGGCCATAATCATCTATTGATGACTGCTACCTATAGTTCATACCAAGGCTTCCTATCTGAAGATATTCTTTGGTTTCGTAGTGGATGAAGTATGTCCGAACTCTTCGGTTATCTCTTGGGATTTGTCTTAAAATGTTGGTATTTGTGCGAGATTAATTTATTACAGTTCAATACACGTTACTATCCTTAGCTAGTCAAGAGAGGTGATTGTAACCGCTTATTGGAGAGGTATAATTCTGTATCAACCCACGCACATCTTTGGGTGAAGGATACTAAACTCTTTCTACATTACACTCTAGTTGGTAACCGCCGGAAGGGGAAGTGGAGGATGGAATATTGGTTTGTAGGCTTTGAATTCTAGTATGGAAAGGGGTTTAAATAAGATTTCAGGGGAGTTTGTCTCATTCCATTCCGCACGGAAATGTTGTCAGCCCAGGGACACAACTGACACTTTTTTGGGTATTAACAAACCTCTTGGCTAGAAGTAGTTTCTGCCAGCCTGTGAGTGTGGAGTGAAAGGGGCTTTCTGCTGTGTTCCAGGTAACTGGAGAGCTTTGATTGGACACAATGCGTGGAAAGGTTCTTTGGCTGTTGTTGGAGGGACCAGACTGGACTTCCCCATCCATATTAGCAGCTGAGAGAGTTGAACGTTTGCTGTAATGTGTTCCCCAAAAGAGTCCCCACAGCTTCCTTCTAAAAGTCCAGGGACCCCAAGTCGTTCGCCAGGAACATCTCTTCCCTAGGATGCCAGGCTTCGGAGGAGATTGTCATGGGACATATGGACCCAACATCCTGCTTCTAACGTAGCTCTAGTCTCTTCCACTGACCTCTCTGACTCTCCACAAGAGGAGGGCGCTTGGCTCAAAAGCCTGTTAGAAGGCTCTAACAAAAGGATTGCAGGCGGGATAAGGTTTGTGCCTGCCAAATAGTCGATACGCACCCCACCTCTGCCGGAGAAACAGTGAATGAAGTCCCTATTGTCTTGCATGTAATGGTGCCGCCTTGTTCTAAACATGTACATTCGGGTATGTTCTCTAGGTATGGACAATCAGCACACAGTTGATCTCCTAAGCTGATTTGGTGATTTATATTTCTACTTTGAACCAACGCCTCAACTATCAGAAACTCGGATCTATTTTTCGGCTCATATAACTCCTTATCTTCTTTAACTTTTCAAAGTCATATTGATATTTCCGTATGATTGTACCAACGCATTGTGCTTCTGGACAACACTACGTAACTTATTGAGAGAACTAATTTGGATCTTAATCAGTTCGGTATTAAAAAATTAGGAAGACTCTTTAATGTCAAAGAGAGCAATTAGAGTACATGTAAATTAACTTCTGTAACCTATTTGGTTATTTTATATTTTTTTGCATCCCATTGTGCTAATTATTTAGTAGAAAAATCAATACGCTCACTTGTCCCTTATATAGAATGGAAATATACTGTATTAATTCTTTTCACTCTGCATATTAGAAAAGCTTTTTCTCCCTTCGCTTAACTGTGAATAAATATAAAACAGTATTTTCTTTTCGGTCCCAAACTCTAACTATAGAGCAGGACTTTTTAAACCACAAAATGGTGTAAGCTTTGCAAAGGGGGAAACAAACGTTTCTTGCACCATCACAACAATTAAAACTATTTCCCTTGTCCACAAACAACAAATACAGCTATTTTCCCAAGTCACATAAAATCAAAATCTTCTATCTTTGATGCATGTTGTCGTTTACTTTTGCGCCATTCCAACCACCTGAAATTTGGATTAGGGCATTTCAAATGCATTTTGATTATAAAGGCAAAAATTGAAAATAAATTCAAGCATAATTCGGGGGCGGGAAGATACAGTTTATAAATCCTTGTTCTCAAAGGATTAAAGTTGTTCATGCTACAAGAATAATTGTCCTTCTAATGACTCTGTTGCTGTTTTATCTTCATTCAGCAAACCAGTTTAGTTCCTTCAGAATTATTTTCTTTCGGCGCACATAGGAAAGTAAAAGAGATTACTTATCTGAAACATTCGTGGTACCTAAACATTTCTCCTGGACAACAAGTTACTCAGAGCAAGACGAGTGTATGGTTAATAACACTCGTTGGGGTTAGAAACGCGTCTTGCCTTAGAAATAAGCTTATTGATGTGCTACGTTGATCAATATACATATTTATTTTTTCCCCAAAGGATACTTTAACCCTATTTTTTGTCAACGTATTCCTCTCTCTTTAAATAATACTGCACTTTTCATGCAGCGGCTTATTCTGAAAATAGCGTCAAAAATCCTAGGAAATAATGAATGTATTGAAGGGATTCTTGGGTTGGTTCAATAGCGGATTTGCTGACATGGCCCAGAGCGGCGTCACCTTGCAAGAGGTGAAACAGGCAAGATCCTGCTCTCTGGTTTAACTACAGGCTGAGCAGAAAATGATCGCGGGAAGGGAGGGTTATCAAACAAAATAAGCTGGGGACTGGTGAGATAACAGACAAGACAGACCCGATGCTGCAGGCTCACTGGGAACTTTGCCTGAGAAAGGATTGCAAGATCCGACCTAAAAGAGCTTTCCTCCAAATACCTGACCATAAGAATACCCTGTCCACGACTGTCGCAGGAATCAGACGTTTGGGTTCAGTCTAATCTCCTTTTCTATATGAGTATTTACAGCTCTTCTTTGTTTTCTCTTGCATCCAACTACCTGATACACCCGCAAAGGCATCGAAGCGATAAAGCCCCTTTCACTCCAGAATCAGAGGCTACTGCCCCAGTCTGGGAGTGCTGGACAAAGCTTCTTTTGAATCTAACGATGGTTAGGCCAGATCTACCGAAAGTACAGTATATGGAGACTAGGGGGAGACTAACACGTTTTATCAGAAAGTAACAGCTTCTGTCTCAAGGCAGGGCCCGATCCCGACCGCACTGAATTTCAGTGAGGGCAGAATTGCCTGGGAGAATGTCACCTAAAGGTGAAATCCTGCTGCTCTCCTTTACTTCAGTGGGGCTAAGATTTCCCGTTGGGTGCGGAGATTGGCTCTGGGCTTTGCAACAAGTTGAGGCTTTTTTTTTTTTTTTTTTTTTTTTTTTTGGCCCATATATAGCGAAGCAACCTTAGCCACTTCGCAGCTTAGCAATTCAGTAACATCTTGGCAGGCTGCGGAGTTCGCCTTCTGAATCTCTCCCTCTCCCTCCCCTCTCTATTTATGCCGTGGTAGGCTACGCAAATCTGAGTTCCAGCCAGCGAGAAAATGCTCAAAGGAAAGCATTCTAGTTACCCACCCGTAAGCGAAGATATAAATACACGGAGACATTTTAAAGATCTCCTCTGTGGGAAGCGATTGTGTCTTGGAGCTAAATAGTAACGTTTGGAGGTTAATATCTCTGGAACTGGTTTCTGTTTGAGGGACTGTTCCTGCCAGCAAACTCCCCAAAAATCTTGCGCTGAAGAGGGCTGTAAATTCCTGCGCTGTGATGTTGTCAAATATTTCATTGAAGAACGTCATGGAAACTGTGTGCTTTGGGGCAACCTCGGGACCAGGCAGCTAAAAAGCACAATCCTTTTTTCTGACCAAGGCTTGAACTTCTTCCTAGCATACAGCTGCCAGGAGTTCTTAAGTGCCGCATATATGCTCCAACAGAACCAACAGCAGCTGGATTCGACAATTGAGCAGCGGTAATTTGTGCAAAGTCGCCCCAAAACTCGGGGTCCAGCTTCACGCTCCCCTAAACCCCTAAATTTCACTCAGTCCCAACTCGGAACCTACGCTTGTGAGATCCCACTGATGTGTGTGTAGATCTAGGATAATATCCTACGGAGGCCGTCTACTTCTGTTCATGAAAACCATATTTATACATTCATAACATATGTCAGGGCGCAGATGTACACACCCGTGTGTGTAGACCTATATATGCATAGGTATATGTTGTGTGATAGGAAACACACATTCTAGATGAATGAATACAAAGATCAATGATGGAGTCAGAGATTCCGATCAGGGCTGATTTGAAACCAATAAGAGTTATGGGAGGGATGAAAGTAGGCCCTGATTTTGGGGTTACTTTCCAGAAGCAGAAATGGACCAGGGAATGGCTTATGTATGCCTGGGTGTAGGGATGCTGCACTGTGTGGCTAGTTATATCCTGGCTGCACTCTCATGGCATGGACCGGCATCTGAATCCTGGCCCGCCCAATAGCCTGCTACCCTCTGCCTTTAACCTCTTGTGGCCAAGGCTGGGTTGCTAACGCTGGCTCGCTTGCCTTGCTGGTCTCCAGGGAAATCAGCGGCGCTCCGGGAAAGCTTGTCTTTTCCGCCACATATTTCCTGCATGAACTCACTTACGGTGCTTTTAGCGATGGTGGTTTTTTGTTATTTTTTTTTTCCTACCCGGAGAAGCTACAACGCGGATGGTGCGTGAGACCCAAAACTGCGCCGGGTCCGAACGTTAATAATAGCAACAGCGGATGCTAGAACTGCCCCGAGGCTCTGCATTCCCCCCAGCCTGGCCCAGATCTTCGCTGGTTAATCTGCTTTGCACACGTGCAGTTGGGCTCTTAAAGGTGGGATGGGAAGCAAGCGTCTCTCGGGCTTTTCCCCCTGGAGGAGCCTCTTCTGGACAGTTTATTACAGAGAGGAGATGCCAATGAGCTGCCCGAAGCGCCCCCCCCCAATAGTGCCCCCTCCTGTCAACACCTTTTAGGCTGGAATATTTACAAGTTAACAAAATGCCCTCCTCCCTCCGTCTGTAACCCGCTGGTTGAATCAGCCCCCATCGCTCCCTCCCCTCCTACCTTATGTAAACGTTTAGGCATCAGTTTGCACGGGGCTAAAGCAAGGAGTTTGGGCGATCGCCTCCAGAAAGCGAAGTAGGGGGGCGGGCTTCTCCAACTGAAGTCCCTGGTGTTAATGAAAAGCAGGGGCAGTGGAGAGGGGGGCGCACGCGTGCCTCTGCCCTCTCCATGGGTGGTCTGCGCTCGGATAAACACATGGGCCTCTTAGCAAAGCAGCACCCAACTGCACAGTCTTCTTACAACAATAGTACCTATATACATTTCCATACTCGGATTACAGGCTGGCTTGTTGCAGAGTCTAGTTCACTTAAGCAATTAGCTAGTAAAAATACCTTCAGTGCAGGAAAAGGAAGAAAGCTCAGATTTGTCTATTTTTACACAAAGCACTGCAGATTTAAAAAAAAAAAGGAGAAAAAAATGTCTTTTGGAAATTAAATGTCTTTTGGAAATTTGAAAACAGAGGGTTATTTAAAAAAAAAGAAACATTACAGGCCCACTGGGCTGATTTTTAGCCCAACCGTCTGATGTGAAATCTGCATCAAAGTAAGCAACATATTTTAAAAGACAATAATTGCTCCAAATTATATTTTCCCCATCTCGTTTATTTTGCTGACGGGGCCACAGATGAGGAGGGGGGATCTTATATTTTATTTTGTTTGTTTTATGCAGGGAAATATCTATCTACATGAATCACCAGCCTGACGTTTTTCTAGAGCAGGAATTTAAGACATATCCTATTTGCCCTTTAAGAATCCGGTCTTGACCATATTTTGAATAATTTTGACGTTTTATAACCAACAAACCACTGAAGATAACAAGTTATCTAACAACATGGTCCTCTCAGTCCATAATAAGAGTGACACTGAGGGTTAATATATTGTAAAATAAAATCCCTGTGCTAGATACAATAAATCATGTCTTGGCCTTTATTCCCAAAATCTGTTATTTACTAAATACACGGGTTAGTTTACTACATAAAACGATGTAATATTTCTTCCTTTCCCACAGCTAGGCCTATGAAATACGGAGTAGATTATATGGGTTTTTTTTTTAAGTTTACCAGATAAATACGTCGGGAAAAAATCTTCACACTCCCAAAAGTCACTGGGGGAAACAAAGAAAACAATTAAGCAAAAGATTGTTTTATTTTTTAGAAAATTGTTTCGTTAAGATCACTGAAACAAGCGTCATGTTTGCTCCAGGTGATTGTTGTTGTTTTTTCCTGATACAATAGTGGACATACTTCCTCATGTAAATTACCACCAACATTTTAACTTGAACTGCAATGCAAGCTGTAAAGGCAGAATTTTATTTTTAATGTGTCCTTATCAGCACCCCAGAAACAATTGCAAAAGATCTTAATACATTGCATCCCTTGTTTAGAATTCTGGAATTGACATATATAATCTGGGTTCTGAATTGTTTAATTTCCAAATTCATTCTTTATATTTCTTTCAAGCAAAGTGGGGGGAGGGAGGGAGGGAGGGAGAGGGAGGAAAGTATCTACAATGCGATTTCATATTTTAAAGAAATCAAGACAAATAATAATTTGAGCTATAACATAATAGCTGCAATGGAGAAAAATAGGTTAGACAGGCTCAGAAGAAAATTAAAGGCTGATTTAAGAAGGTTATTTTGCATTATACATTTGGGATCTGTAAACAGAGAAAGCATATGCTCACTAAGGAAGAGCTGGGGAAATGTCTGATTTTTTTTTAGCTAAGCAACAACACACGATTTGTTATCCCCGTTTGCTCTATGCTTTTTCTGGCATAGAATGGTATTTTAAACCATGTGTCTTCCTGCTTTGAGATGGAGATGTGGGACGGGATTTTCTGCGCTGGGGGATGGTCCCTCCTCCGTATAATATCAATTTATGGGAACATTTCACCGTATTTCTATAGCCGGGGGAGTGGGGAGAAGGCCACATAGAAACAGAGAGCCCCCTGACACATTGCAGTTATATGTGGATTATCCTGCAACCCAGGCCCTGAATCCAGGCTATTTACTAGAGAGCTTTCTTTCTCGCTCGCAGCTTAGGGCATTTGACCGGCTGTGAAATACCAATCAGAAAATCATTCTCTGCAGTACATACGTGTCCTCAATGCTTCACTTTTCTGTATTGTTAGCATGTTTAAGGGCCAGTTGCACACAACTATATACCGAGGCACATTGACAGATCTGAACTGAGCTGCAAAAGTCCCGAAATGCGCTTGTTTCCCGGGGAAACACACGTTCTGCTCCCCCCTTGCAAACGCTGGAGATTGCTTCGGAGTGTTGCAAGGGGAAAAGAAGAAGAAGAAGAAAAAAAATCCTGATGTGAAATCCCTGTTGGTGGTATCACAGATGTGTCAGGCGCCCTAGAGGCTAGTAACGACTGGCTGCAAATAACGTTAACAGGGATTTTGGAAACCCGATCAGTATCTATCTTTCTTTTAAAAGGAATTAAATTAACATAAAACCCTTAAAAGCGAATCTGGGCAGAAGGGGGAATTAAAGGAGGAAGGAGAGACGGCGGAGGGGGTTTCAGCCTTTCACCCGGTTAAGATACTTTGCAGAGCCGAGAACAGGCAGCAGCAGCACAAATTCAGTTGGGTTTTTTTCGTACTATCTGGCCTTTGCTCCCCCCCCCCCCCCCGCATCTTGACAAGAAAGAAAACGGCAACAGCCAGCACATCTGCTCAGTTTCTAGCGATGAACTGTGAAAGCCAACCCCCCCTCCCCCGCCCGGCCCTCCGCACAAGCCCCTCTCACAGCTTAATTGTGCAAAAGTTACCACGCGCGCCTGGTAAGAAGGTGACAAAAGTTTAAAGTGACTTACCTTGATTAGTGAGTGACAGCTTTACTGAGGAAAAGATGGTCAGACTTTTTGGGGGTGGGGGTCTGAGGAAGGCTTTGCCCTCCTTTTCCTCCCCGCCCCCCCATGTGGTGTGTGTGTGTGTGTGTGTGTGTGTGTGTGGTGTGTGTGTGTGTGTGTGTGTGTGAGAGAGAGAGAGAGAGAGAGAGAGAGAGAGAGAGAGATCCATTACTTCTGAGGATCAAAGTCTGGGCATAGCTGAAAAAATCACACATATTTATATCACAACAACAACAACAAACAACAACAAAAGTCTAACCCGGCAGCAAATCAGGCGACGGGCGCTATTTTATATGGCGCAGTGAGGGGCTCTATGCGAACTACCAGGGACTTTTCTTTCTGATTTCTTTTTATTAAAGAACCCCTGAGAAGATGTTTACATTTCGCTGTATAAACATCCTGCCCATGTTCCTGTCTATCTTCAAAAGAAATCAGAAACTGGGTTTTAAGTGGGCGAGCTTCACTCCTGCTACATTTCAATTAGATTCGCACTCCAGGGCGAGCCGCCTGTCCCCTTTTTCATAGTTGTGTACAAACAGCCCCGGCGGCGTTCAGAGCCAGCAAACAGCTGTTTTTCTCTCGGGCGAGACGCGAGTCGCCCGGGAACTTAAACCTGCTGCTACTGATTTTTGTCTCTTTTAAATCCTGCAGGCGCGTTGACTCTCCCCCCCCCCCCAACGCCCCCAGCCCCGCTCCGTTGCGATCTCTATTATGATTTCAGAATAGAGACGGTAAGAGCAAAGATCTCAGAAAACTGCCTCGTTCAGAGCAACTTTGTCTTCACCGTCCTCCACTGGGCTTTGGAAAGATGGGGCTGACAATCAGAGAAGTCCAGAGGAAATGTTAGTGACTTAAAAATGTTGCTACTGCGAGGCAAAATAAAGACAATAAAACGCCCTCTCTCCCGCCCCCCCCCCTCCCAAATCACCCCCACAGACCGCCTCGGGGGGGGGGCGTATTGAACAAGGGATTGACGCCCCAATACGAGAAGGAGCCGCCTGGGAATCAGTTGCAAAGCAGTTGGCCGGAGTGTAAAGGTCCCTTTAAGTGCCCACCAGAGCTGAGCCTGAGCGAGGGGGTGGGGGGAGAAAAGGGGAGGTGGGGGAGTTGGTTGGGGCGGGGAACTCCCGTTGCTTCTTACGTCTGACTGTCAAGATCGACAGACGCCGCTGACACGAGATAAAGTTAAAGGCGATCGGCTCGGCTGGGGCAGAACCAGCCCGAGTGAGATGAAAAGCAACTCCCAGCAGCAGCCGAGCTGAGAGCCAGGAGGCGGCGTTGGGGGAGACCGGCCTCTTGCAAAACAACGTAGGGGAAAAGAAAAAAAGAAAAGAAAAAGAAAAACCAAATTCCAGGGGCTTCTCTGCTCCGCACCCCGAGCCCTGGACAGCGGCCCGGTCCCTTCGCCTCTGGGCTCAGCCTTGCCGCGGGGCTCGGATTTAGGGGCAGGGTGGAGGGGTCACTTGCGTTTGTTTATTCCAAGGGGCTGCAGGCTCCTGGTGGAAAAACCCCCTGCACCTAGAGGGGGGGGGGGACAACTCACAACCCCCAGCAGCGCGGCCGGGGCAGGGGGGAGGAGGGCCGAGCAGAGGGGGGCGGAGCTGGTTTGGGGACGCCGCTGTCGATGACTGCAGAGGTGCAGCAGGCTCCTTCCTCTCAGGCCCCCTCCTCCCGCGGCGCACGGCGGCTGCAGCCTCATGTCCTCCAGCGCTGGAGAAGCAGCAGCAGCCGGGCTCGGCCATGGAGTCCGCCTCCTCCGCCGCCAGCAGCACCCCGGCGGGCGGCGGCAAAAGCCAAGAAGAGCAACGCCGGGATCCGGCGGCCGGAGAAGCCCCCTTACTCCTACATCGCCCTGATCGTCATGGCCATCCAGAGCTCGCCGTCCCAAGCGCGCTGACGCTGAGCGAGATCTACCAGTTCCTGCAGAGCCGCTTCCCCTTCTTCCGCGGCTCCTACCAGGGCTGGAAGAACTCCGTGCGCCACAACCTCTCGCTCAACGAGTGCTTCATCAAGCTGCCCAAGGGGCTGGGGCCGCCCGGGCAAGGGCCACTACTGGACCATCGACCCGGCCAAGCGAGTTCATGTTCGAGGAAGGCTCCTTCCGCAGGAGGCCCCGCGGCTTCAGGAGGAAATGCCAAGCCCTCAAGCCCATGTACAGCATGATGAACAGCCTGGGCTTCAACCACCTCTCCCCGGAGAGCTACAGCTTCCAGGGCACGGCCGGGGGCCTCTCCTGCGGCCCCAACAGCCTCGGCCTGGATGGGGGCCTGGGCATGATGAACGGGCACTTGCCCAGCAACGTGGACAGCAATGGGCCTGGGGGGACACTCCGTGCCCCACCTGCCTGCCAACGGCGGGCACTCCTACATGAGCAGCTGCACCGGCTCCTCCGGGGGCGACTACCCGCACCACGAGAGCTCCGTGCCGGCCTCCCCGCTGCTGGCCAGCGGTGGGGTGATGGAGCCCCACTCGGTCTACTCCAGCTCGGCCTCGCCGTGGGCCCCTTCGGCCTCGGCCGCCTTGAACAGCGGGGCGCCCTACATCAAGCAGCAGTCCTTGTCCCCCTGCAACCCCGCGGCCAACCCGCTCTCCTCCGGCCTCTCCACGCACTCCCTGGACCAGTCCTACCTGCACCAGAACAGCCACAACGCCGCAGAGCTGCAGGTAACAGGGGAGGTGGGGGGCCGGTGCCCGGGGCCTTCCAGGTTGCACTGCCGAGGAGCAGGCCAGAGAGCATGCATGCAACGTAGGCGCAACAATCCATGCAAGTGATCTCACGCGAGCCATGCAATAGATCCATGCAAGTGACCGTACGAACACTTCTCTGCGAGTGTTTTGTATGCTCAGGCATCACACACACACACACACACACACACTTACATGTATGGACATGCACGCGCACACTTAAACATATACACACGCATATAGAGGCGTGGGGCCCCGGCCTCTACCTCTTTTCTCCCACCGGCGGTTGTGTAAATTTTGTGACACCAATTTTGGCGTCCTTTAGGAAAAGATTTTAAATCTGTCATGGCTAAATGTGAAAATAGGCAGATAAATACAAGTGTGTGTGTGTGTGTGATATTTTAGTTATCTATCTTTCTGATTTCAAATTCCATTTAGGAATTCAGGCCCCAAATCTGATATCACTCCTCCCACCTTTTTCGGTGCACTTTGGTTTACATTGGATTCCTCCAATTTGGGGTTATTTCTCTGCAGTCTCTTCGCAGCCTGTATAACAAACAAGAGTAATTGCTGGCTTGGTACATTAACGATCGCTTCCTACCTCTGCAAAGCAGATCGGTAGAGCTGAATAGCGATATCCACACCTAAGCACTCACAGTAGAGCCGTGAAATGCCGTCGCTTTTGCAAACAGAGCTAACGCTGCAGTAGTTTAGGGGGGATTTGGCTAGGGACAGGAGGATGTCCCGATAGATGACCCCAAAGTAAAGTAATCTAGAGTTCAGTATCCCCGCGCCTTAGGTTAGACTCTTCCCAGCCGGGGATCATGGGTTTTTTCCTTGCCAGGGTGAATTAAACCAACGCACCTACTCCCCTTGTGCTGGGGAGACCAGCTATTCTTTGCAGGGAGGGAAATATCCCGCGAGGTGCGATTTCACCTAGGGAGGGGGATGCGGTTTCTAGGAGCCAGGAGCTGTTGTGGCCAGGGGCTGAGCCACTCCCGGACAGGGCTTGCTTCAAGGAAACACGCCAGTGGCGAGGCGAGGGTTTAGGAGGGCAGCGGCCGGCAGGAGCGGCGAGCTCTGGGAAGAGGTTATCTCGGGCCCAGCGGCCTGCGGCTTTGCTGGGGATTCCCATTGCCTGCGGTGGGGACCGTCCCACGCTGCGCTGTTTGCACCATCCCATTGCAGGGCACCTAGGGTGAAATACCGGCTCCATTGCAGGCCGGGGGCCGGGGGGTTGTCAAGAGGCCAGGATTTCGGGATTTCACCCCTGTCATGCATGGCGTTGAAACCAGTTCCGCCGGGCTGTTTTTCCGGGCATGTTTTTCTGCGCGGAGGTTGGTGCTTTCATGTCCCGTGTGCACTTTCGTCCTAGGCCCTGTGCTATTGAGAAAGGCGCGGGGGTGACTGTGGACCCGAAAAGGGGGAAATGTTCCGATATATTTTCACCCGATCTGAATTAATCGATTAGATCGGGCACTAAAAGCGTCGAAGCAAAAATGAATCCAGATCTCTGGATCAACTCTGACCTCAGTGGCAATTCTGTTCGATCGGGTCCTTGTATCGAGACGCTGTAGACACGATGAACTGGATTAATGGCCCGCTCGATCATATTTTCTGTTAGGGCTCGCAGTAAGAATACAAACGAAGTGATCGCAAAGCAGGAAAGTTTTAGAACTGCCACACAGAGTTGCTGTTTTTCAATAGGGCTAAACCAGGGTTTCTCCTTGACCTGACTTTTGTGTTGAAACCTGACAATTAACTTCAGCAGCCCTTTAAAAAAATCGCTGGCTCTTTCCCTCTATTTCTCTCGCCATTTTAATCGAGTGCTATTTGGGGGAACTGTATTTTTAATACATCTCCTGGGGGGCCCATCTGGGCTTTGAAATGCGGGCCTGCTGGAGAAACGTACAGTCCGGCGTGTAAACGGAGTCCCATAAAATAAGGGTGAACCGGAATAGCGGCCATGGAATAGCAAGAGTGAACACTGCGGTGTCACCCTTGGCAGATCTCTTTTCCCACCTATCCGATGGCAGGTGGAACGCTCAGCCCCTCATGTAAACATACTGTTAAGGGAACTAAACTGCAGAGCCTGGAGTAATCCAGATTAATTATTTCAGATCAACTGCGAAAATATAATTGGAATAGACTGGATGAATCATTTCAGATTAGCTGCAAAATTCTATGGGACTAGTCCGGATTAATTATTCGAAATTAACTGCAAAGTATCATTTATTCCGAATCGGAGAGACACACTACGGGGTTTTTAATACAAGATTTTAAACACCAAGCGTGTAACAATGGCACCAACATGGGAGCACTTGGGTTTGATCGATTAGATAGAAGGAAACGTTTCAGAGTTGATTGATTTTGTGCTGGAAAACATGAATAATTCGGAAGGCTCTCGGCACCCTTGCGCTTACTAGTCATTATTATCCTTGTTCCCACTGCCGTGGCTTGTTTTAATATAGCATTGCTTTGCTTTGGGTGTCACTGGGGGAAATCTCTTTGGAGGTTTCACTTTGATTTCGATGGGAGTTCTGCTTTAAAACCCCAGGCTCGCTGGGCTCCTTCCATTTGACCCCCACGTTTGCTAACTCTTCTTCTTTTCGTTGTCAGCGCTCAGGAGTAGTGGGAGCAGGGAGGGGTAAGCAGTCAAAGCCCGGTAGGTCCCATTGGAAATCAAGGGGCCTTTCCCTCCCCCGTTGACTCCCACGGAAGGAGCATCAGGCCCTCAATCTGTACATCAAGGACGCAGAATGTAAACACACATCTTCGAAATGCTTCTGCTTCCTTAGCCCGCCAGGAAATATACCGCCCCATCCTGCAATTCGCATTCGGGCAAAACTCCCATTAAAGTCAATGGGAATTTCCTCTGAGTAAGGACTGCCATGACAGCACCTGTTTGTGCGCAACAAAACCCCCTGGGATGATAAAGCAGCACTGGCGTGTTCCCTTCCGTGCAGTGAAAACCCTCCTCCCAAATGCCCCCCCAGCCAGCACGGGGTGATGGTAGAGAACCCCCAAGCGTCTTCATTTGATTTAGGCCTCTCTATAGGATTACTGTTCTAGCCACTTGCTAAAGCGTCATTTTAATTCTGATCCCCGATTTCTTCCAGGAATCCCTCGGTATCATTCCCAGTCTCCAAGCATGTGTGACAGGAAAGAATTCGTCTTCTCTTTCAACGCGATGGCCTCTTCCTCGATGCATTCAGCAGGGAGTGGATCTTACTATCATCAGCAAGTGACATACCAAGACATCAAGCCGTGTGTTATGTGATAACAGGCAACTAAGCCAACTTTTGGGGACTCCCCCCCCCAATCACGACACAAAGGAAACTTTCTATGTGGAAGGGACCTCCCAAAAGACCCTCTGTGCTAAAGGGACATCCAAATAACTAGACTGATTTTACTCTGGAGGTATATAAACCATCCGCAGAAGCCTGGCGTTTGGGAACATTTTGAAACGAATTAACACTAAGCTAAAGAAGCAGGGATGCACGTGCCTTTTTGGAAAGGGTAAAGTGAACACGGGGTGCTGTCTCTTTCCTTCGTGTGTAGCATCGCTCGGGGGCTGTGAGCTGACTAAGTTTCCAAGAATCACGTGTCTGTTTCATTGCTAATACGAGCTCTTATTTTTTATTGATGGGGTGGGAAAAAAATCCAAAATTGTATTTTTTTTTTAAAAAACCATGAGTGTTAAAAAAAAAAGAAAAGAAAGAAAAAAAAAACCATCCGGAAAATATGGGATGAAAGCGATCGGGAAGGGTTTGCTTGGACCAGAACTCTAGGCGCGATGAGCTTTAAAAGGAGAATGGAAATCTTTTGGAAATGGTCTGGTTGAGATGTGTAACTGAAGGGTTAAAGGAATTGCTTGGAATCTTCTTCAGAACACAGATGGGATTTCTGGCCAAGGGCTCTTCCAATCCCTCACTGTCCTAAAAAAAGAAAAGAAAAGGGAAAATAATTCCTCGATGTGCCTGTGTTATTCCCTTTCAGCTCTTTACTGGTGTGTGGGGGGCTTTCCTGCACCATCCAAGTCTATGGGTGTGGGGCTGTTGACTTCCCTGAGAGCAGAAAAGAACTCCCCATACCCTCTTTTCATGTGATTGTGCATTTGTAGCCTATTCTCCAAATTCTGCAGTATATTTTGTGGTCTCCCTCTCCCTGTTGGGTTAGGGAATGTGTGAATCAGCGCTATACACTAAGGACTAAACATTGGCTCACGAGGAAATGCAGGGGTTTGGCGTCTCAATAAGGGCAACAAAACGACAAACCCCCTCCCATTGGCTTTATCCTAGTCTCCATTCTAGCCCCTGCGTTAGAGACGTACTTTTTTTTTTTTTTTTTTTGCCTGCAACCCCGCATTAGGTAAAATCTCCCAAAGGGAGTTATTTGCCTGCCTCCGACTGCAGGATCAGACCCTATGCAGAGAGAATAAGGCACTTTGAGAAAAAAAAATAGCCAGGCTCATCCTGTTATTTATTCTACATGTTTTTTGTTGCTAATACTCGAGACACCAGTAGCCTCAGTTGATCAGTATTAAAGTGGTGTCACTTTGTTGGCAATATTTGCCATATAGATTTTTTTTTTTAGCTAGCCATTGTACATTTTTTAAAATGTCTGATCTGCGTGTAAAGACAATCCGCCCCGTGGTTTATATAAATATATATATAATGAAGGATTATTTCCTCTTCCCGTCCCCCCCTTTTTTTGTCCCGCCTTTGTACAGTTCGGTGACACCTATTTTAATTTTCTTCTGCACTGTATTAAATGGTAATGATGATTTTGTGGCCCTCTTTGTGTGTTTGTCCTTTTAAAAAAAAAACCGAACCAAAAATAAAACCTGTATGTTATTTGTACATGGTCTTCACAATTGTATGAACAGCAAATAAAATAGCATGCGGTGTAATACATGGTGAGAGTGTGCGACACCTCTATGGGGGACATAGGGCCCCCCCCCATCCAAAGTCTGTGGGAATCTTTCCATTGACAGCATTAGTCTTTGGATCAGGCCAGAGAGCGCCCAACTGTGCATTATTTGGTTCCCCAACTCCCTTTGCGGTGCCAATGGGATGGTAGGGTGGGCAAGGAAGGCATAATAGGACCCTATATTTACAACGAGATCTTCCCCCTCTCCAAACGGCCATAGCTCGTATCCCTGCAGTCCAGGATAATTTACTTGAATATCTTCACTTTCTTTTTTTTTTTTTTTTAACAATGTCATATTTCAGTGCAAACTTGAAAGGAGCTGCTATTGTTCTTGGCTTCTGCTCCCAAGAAATCCTTTATCCCAGTCTAAATTCAATCCCCTTGTTTTAAAGAAATCTTTAAAATAATAATAGTAATAATTTAAAAAATACCCGGAGGCGATTTTTGCAAGGAGAATAGGATTTTTGACAGGTTTTTTTTGTCGAAGGAATTTCGTGCTGATGAAGATAAATATAGTTCAAGTCTTCCTTTCTCTTTTCTTCCTACCCATCATACAGTGGGATTTTTATCTGCCAACACCGCAGTCCGCTTTTCCTATTCTAAGGAACTAATATGGTGTGTTTTTAAAACGTATGTTGGGATTAGCTGAAGCTAATGGAGGAGCGAAATAGCCAGATATATTTCATGGACAGCGGTGTCCTAAATCAAATGTTCTGTTTTTCTTGCTTAGGACCAGATTCACAGCCAACTGACTTAATGGGGTTGGGATCAAGCCCTTAATGAATGACTTGAAATTAACTAGCTTTACTTTGATGACACTTCTTTTCCTCTTCGGGCTGATCTCTGGACTGGACCCACCGCAGCTCCAGTCGTTCTTGCGATCCTCAGCTCCTGAAACTGGTTCTTTTCAAACTTGACATTTTGGACGTGGGGGGTAATTTATTTGGGGCTCGGTTACATAGAAATTATCGATAAACCCGACGAACGCAATTGATGGCACAAGCCGCTGTCTCTAAAGAGAAGGCAGACTGGTAAAGCCAGGGACTCTTTTTGGTAATTCGGAGTGAATTCAATAAAGCGACATTCACTTGACCTGAAGGGGCTTTTATTTCGGAGTAAAGACCAAATAAACCCCCTTTCTCTCCCCTCCCCCGCATTAGAAATAATAGAATGAAATGCGAAAAGAAATAGTGGAGAAATAAAGCGAAAAATCAGATCAATGGGCAGAGAAAACGCCTTGAAAACAAAATAGTCAGCCCTCCTCTCCGCCATAACCGCCCTCCCAAATCAAAACTTACCCTCAAACCCAGCAATGGCAAAACAAACAGCAAAAACAGCCACTACTCAGGAAAATTGCAGGTTTATTGCCCGAAGGAATAAACACTAAACAGCAGTAAAAGGGCAGATCGTCTGCATTGCAACGCCGCTATCAAAAGTCTGTTTGCTTTGCATCCCCACCTCCCTGTTTCTTTTCCTCTCTGCTTTGGGGTGCATGGCTCGTTGTGACGTCTCATTAACGTTTGCATTGTTCTTTCCTCCTGCTGCTAGTGAGACTTTCAGGCATTTTTATAAACTGTAAATTACCAGGTATTTTATGGATTGTTTTTTTAAGACACTAACAGAATTAAAAGACCCCCTCCCTCTCTTGAATCAGCTTTGCTAAAAGCCCCAAGCGCCCCACATGCCTTGGCTACGTGATTTCGAAAACAACCTAAAGAATTGTCTGCAAGAGGCCAGATTTTTCAGTTTCAGGAAAGCTCTGGGTGGGACCGGACGGGCATCTGAGGGCTGAAGCAGAAGGCGGCTAGCAGTTAGAAAGGAACGGTGCTGCCGCTTTTCTCCTCTCCTTAGCCAGGGAATGTAGGTGTTTGCAGGACAATTCGGAGCTAAATAAAAGTGGTTTACGTTTTGCGTCTCAATTCCCCAAGAAACCGGTCTTATCTACCGATGTATAGCGCACATAGGTCGCTAGATCTGATCTATCTAGCGGATTGTGATGTTATCAATCCAATTATACAGAGAATCGGGCCAATCATCTTACGCTCTCGAAAGATTTTGCTACAATAACTTGCTACCCACTCTCCAAAGCCCCCCCCCCGAAGGAAGGCTTTGCTGTGAGGCCCCCGATGCTGGGCAGGGTCAGTGGGAAGGAATTTGACCCACACCAGCCTTCACGTTCCCAGCGTATCCGCTTGGCCTTGCGGTTGGGGACCTTTCTGACTGCACCATCCCTCCCATAGGCAGGGACACTGCGGCAGGCTGAGCCTGTTACCTTCGGAGCTGAAACTGTTGTCTTTAAAGCCAACTCTCCCCCCGGGGGACCAGGGCCGGAGCCTGCCACCTGAAGGATCTGGTTGAAGGCACAAAGCAGCCCAGTGTCTGAGATCCACCCTCACTGGGCTGCATGTGCGGCTGCGCTGGGGGGAGGAGGAATCTAGCTGAATCTAACACGAATTTCCCAATCTTAATCGCGACTAATGGCTCGTATTAAACACCAGGGCTCAGTGGAGGATGACACCAAGGGCTGTGATCTCTTCCTCGTCTACTTACAACCCCACACAGCGAGACGGAAGCCAGGAATGGTATCGCTAGCTAGAGATAGGCATGCACCTATGTATAGGACGCGGGTAGTTCTCGCTAAATAGCGAGAGAGCACGGGAAAGGTATTGCGGCAATAGATATAGACAGGCATTATCCATAGGTAAATAGCCATATAGGTAGATTAGCAGTATAGAGACACCTACATTTCTACTTCTGTATACATATACATACCTATATGGCGCTGTAATTCATTTCTCTCTGTCTCTCGCTCTTTGTAGGTATAAATATAGTATATAAATTAGATATAATTCATATACTGCTTATGCAGAAACTAGAAGTATATACATGTATTTTGATATAGACCTGTCAGTTAATCTGTGGATAGATAGATAGATAGATAGATAGATAGATAGATAGATAGATAGATAGATAGATGAGAGAGAGAGAGAGAGAAAGTGTGTGTGTGTGAGAGAGTGTTTCTGCATTAGAGGTATATGTATTATTATCTTCAACTTTCTGCATTAAAGAGAGAGAGAATGCAGAAAGTAGAAGCTATAATACATCTACCTCAAATGCAGAAAGTAGAGGTGTACAGCACTGGCCAAACAGGCAGGCAGCACTCTGTCTCATACACCTAGAGCCAGGCAGGGAAAAACAACAACCCCCTGGAGGCTGCTATATCTCTGGGCCAGGCCTTTCTCTTGTGTGAGTTCCTCCCGTCATAGTAAAAGCTTGTCTTGATAATAACTCTGCCCTTTATGGGACTTATTTGAACACAGATGATCATGTGTGCACACACACACATATATATACACACACGATTGTGATGTTATCAATCCAATTATACAGAGAATAAGTGGAATAAGCGTACACACACACACACACACACACACACACACACACACACACACACACACACACACACACACACACACTTAATCCACAGGTCCACACGCAGACATAGCTCTAATATCTGCTTACCTTAAATCTCTCTAGTCTGTTTTTTTATTGCTGCTAAAATCCACAAAGATTCATAAGAAATCTCTGCCCTAAATAGATACAGCTATTTATCCATGGCATTTCACTGAGTAGCCCTGCTAGCACTGGGCCATGTAACATAGAATCCAGGGTCAGGGATTTTGCTTCCGAAGCAAATATCTTTACTAGGTGCGTCCGAGATAAAGGTCCCGAGGTTAGAAGTTCAAACGCCACCAAGTGGTTCTTTTCCTTGAAGTCTCCTTATCTTTCCCAAGATTCATTTTCAGCCTTCAGCTTCATTTCAGGCTTGCCTTTTGTGTATACAATAAATCCCTGGAAAGTCTGGTCTCAGGGTGGGGTGGAGGGAGAGAGAACGCACCTTGCAGGCTGCAGGCCGAGTCTCCCAGAGGCCTGAACTCCATTCCACAGGAAAGTTTTGCACGGTTAATTTTTTTTTAAACCTGGAAAAACAGAACCACCACATACCATGGACGCCACATATTCCTCAAGTCAGTGAGCGCAGTCTAAACAGACAGGCAGCACTCCATCTCATACACCTACAGCCAGGGAGAAAAAGATAAACCCCTGGAGGCTGTTACATCTCTGGGCCCTTCTCCTGCATCAGGACAGCCATTTCCCCTGTATGAGTTGCTTCAGAAGATAGAAGACGACTTGATAATAACTATGCCCTTTATGGGACCTATAGGTGTGCACGCCTGATGAACTGTGTCCAAATATGAGCAGACACCAAATACACAAAGGCCCAGATGCTCAAATCTATTTAGACTCAACTCCCACTGATTTCACTAGGAGCCTATACCAATACTTTTGAGGATCCGGGCCTAACTGCTTGGCCATAGTCTCTGGCTCAAGTGTCTCCCAGGTAGTGGGAGTCAGATGCCCAGCTAAGGGGCAAGGATTTCCCCTAGCTATGGTTTTCACCCAGCAAAAGTCCTGCCTAATGAGTCGGTTTATAGCTTTTTGAAGGTGCGCCCATGACTTGGATGCCAAGAATATTCTCTAGCAGGTCAGGCCCAGCTTTTCACAGGTTGGGGATACACTTCTCCAGCTAAGTCCCCAGCTGTGCAGCAGAGAAACGACTACCGGGGCATCACTGCCCCTTAGGAAAAAGTAAGATCAGCCACTCCCTGGTTTCATAGCGGGGTTGAGTTTGAACAGGGGCATGTTCCCTGGGAGGATGGAGCCAGAGTTAAAGCTTTAGTGAAGCCAAGCTCCTATTAAACAGGGTAGGAAAGAGGAGCAAAATGCCACCTTGACCTCAGGTCTTGGGCTGTTTCCCTGTATTTTAGCCCCCCCCCCCCTTGTTGCATGGCCTCTTGCCTCAAAGAGCAAGTCTGATCACTGTATTTCAAGCCAGTCCTCGGCTTTGTAGGCGGGGGCTGCGGTCTTTTGTAAATTAGGAAAATAAAGCAGCGCATGATTTCAAAGGACTTGGTGGGGCTTAGAGGGGTAAGGCTTCCGGGATCCCCCCCCCGCCCCTTCCCCCAAGAGAAAAGAGGCGCAGCAGAGCTAAAAGCGACTAGAGACGGTAACCTTTCTAGGAGCAGAAATACTCGGCGGCAACGCAAGGGTTAAGAGGCCTTCCAGCAGAGCCCTTTAACACGGCGCTAGCGCCATCTGCCGTCCGCTCGGGGTGCGGTTCTTCAGGGCCAGGGCCGTGCGGGGCAGGACCTGTGGCTGGGACTGCCTGCGTGTGGTAGCACCTTAAAGACTAACAGATTTATTTGGGCATAAGCTTTCGTGAGTAAAAACCTCACTTCTTCGGATGCATCCGAAGAAGTGAGGTTTTTACTCACGAAAGCTTATGCCCAAATAAATCTGTTAGTCTTTAAGGTGCCACCGGACTCCTTGTTGTTTTTGTAGATACAGACTAACACGGCTACCCCCTGATGCGTGTGGTAGCATGTTTCCCCCGCCGTCACACTGCCTCGCGGGCACGGCTCCCCTGGCCCGAAAGCCCAACACACAACCCAGCAAAGGGCCAGAAGAACAAGAGCGGAGAGTAGGCGGAATAGTGCAAAATAAAGCCTCCGGGAAGGTCCATGCAGATACAACGGTGGCTTTGTGTCAGTGGCGGCTGTTAGTCTTTCAGGCTGTGTCTACAGCCAGCTTCAGCAGACGTGGCAATATCACAGGGCAGTTCCTGGGGGTGTTAAACGCGTGTTCAGACGCCTATGCAGCGTTGCTGTAGCCCTGCTGCTGGTCCCAGGATATTAGCGACACAAGGTGGGCAAAGGGACTATCTTTTATTGGACCAACTTCTGTTGGTGAGAGAGAAAGTTGGCTGGGATGATTTAGTTGGCGTTGGTCCTGCTTTGAGCAGGGGGTTGGACTAGATGACCTCCCGAGGTCCCTTCCAACCCTGATATTCTAAGAAAGTTGGTCCAGTAAAAGGTTTTCCCTCACCCACCTTGTCTCGTCTCAGACTCGGCAGGTAAGTCATCTCCTTGTCAGGAATTTTTATTTTTTTCCGCTATTTTCTCCATCAAAAATGCATTTGCATCAAAAGCAAATTGTTCTGCAAAAATCAGTTAAATTTTGATGACACTTTCAATTTTTCCATCCCACCCCCCACAAAAATCCCAAACAAACCCGAAATGCAATTCATGTTGCTCAGTTTAGTTTTGGGCTTGAAACATTTGTCTCAGTTTGGTGTCCAATAATCAAAATATGTCTGTGTGTGTGTGTGTGTGTGTGTGTGTGTGGGTGTGTGTGTGTGCATTTCAGTTTTGTCATTAAAAAAAAGCCCTTAAAATTTGTGTGGAAAAAAAAATCTCAAATGAAACCGGTTCATTTGAAATGTTTTACAGAAATACAATTGGTTCTTTTTCACTGGCCCTAGTATGTTGTCTAGAACCTGCCATTGTCACTACTAGTGGAGCTACAATGGGGTTATCCATAGTGGGAAATTTTAGACACGAGATTAAATTTTAAAAAGCCTCTAAGAGACAAGCCTAAGTTCCATTTTCAGAAGTGATTTAGGTGCTTAGAAGCCTACATTTCATTGACCATCAATGAGAGTTAGGCTCTTGTTACTTTTGAAAATGGCATGTAGGCTCCTAAGTCACATAGGCCCAGTTGCACAGGGGTACCAATGAAATCAATGAGAGTTAGGCACTTGAATACCTTTGAGGTGTTGGATGATAGGTGCTTTTGAAAAATGTTGCCTGACGTGTCTTTCTTCCATGCATATTTTTGTTGGCAAAAATGTTTGCAGAAAGAGAATGTGCTACAATGCTCAGGCAAATATGTATTTGAACAGCAGAAATGTTTGCACAGTTGTGGTAAAAACTCTGTGAATTAGGGAGTCATCATCAGGGACCAGAAACAATAATATGGGCATTAGGTGACCATTCATAGAGCATGGATAATGATTTACAAGTAGCAAATGCTCAGAGTATTAGTGATGGTTAATAATTCATGAAATTTATATATAATAATATTAGTTATGGTTAATAATTTGTTCACATAAACCATTCACTGGATAGACTTGAGGAATGAATAAATGAATGAAATTCAAATGCTCTTCACTATTTGTGATCAGAAGAGGAGGCCTTTATTTATTGGTTGATTATTTTAAAATTTACTGGCCACTCCAAATAGTTCACCCAGGTCTATAAGAAAGTATAAGGGTCAGAATATTCCCCATTAGGGAGGCAGCTAATAATAAAGACTATTATCATTATTTGTATTGTTGTCTCATGTAGTGATCCCAATCAGGTTCAAGACCCCATTGGGCTAGACATTGTACCAACACACAGCAAGTGACAGTCCCAGCCCCAAGTTAGTTCTAACTTGATCTTGGAACAATAAAGCATGGGCCTGAAAGAACTAGACACTAAAGGCCTGATTCTGATCTCATAGTTTCATAGGGTATGTGTACACTGCAATGTAAGCCCAGGGTTAGTAGAATTCAAGTTAGCAGATCCTGAGTTTGTTAAACTAGGGTTTGAGCATCCGCTATACTCATTTGTAATCCCAGGTTAGGAATTCACTGGCCCTGGGGCTCCAGTGTCTACACTACATTCTGAGGGCCTGAGTCCAACCACCCATATGCCATACTTCCTAGCGCCATCCCAAAATATGGCTGCCCTAAATCCTTTGTTTGAAGTGCGGTGTGGGAAACCTTGATTGTTCACCGAACTTGACTATACGGGGGACAAAGAAAATTGGCCCATGGGATTGTGGGATACTTTTGGCAGACTCCCAGAGCACGAGTCCAGTGGGGCTGCATCTACACTGCAGAGCAAAAGGGCTGGAACCCTGGGACCTGGCTTGTCTAAGGCTCAGCCCCTCCACCTAGGAGGTCCCAGGACCCTTGGTCCAAGTCCTGGGTTAGCAAGATTTGTGTGTAGACACAAGGGGGTTTAGGCTTGAGCCTGAGTTGGGCTACATTGCAATGTAGACACACCCATAGATTTTAATCCAGAAGGGACCATTAGAATAGCTACTCTGACCACCTGTATATCACAGGCCATTACATTTCACCAAAATACCACTGCGCTGAGCCCAATCTTTCGTAAACCACTTTTGCATTGGTGTGATGTCATGGACATCTATGGTGTTATTTCCTTATTTATACCTTTGTTAATGAGATCCGAATTAGGCCCAGAGAATGTAGAAATAGATACAGCCATACTTTAGCAGAAGCTGAAATTTCACTGCACCGCATGGCTTCATGCTAATTACTGAAAAAATAAGCAAACATACCTGGGAAAGCAAGATGTCAAGGAGCCTGGGAAGTTTGGAAGGAACCTGTAGTGCCAGGAGTTCATGCATAATAAGAATTGCGCCTACAATTGTATTTGTGTATGCTTGTAAAGAAATGACCCCATATATCAACTGCCTGAGTAATCACTTCCTGCAGCAGATGAAAACATTACTTTCTGGAGCCTAAACAGCACAAATTACTGGAAGCCCTCTGAAAATGTGATCCTCAATTTAAAATGTGAGAGTTAATCTCCTTTAAAAGATTAAGCTAATCATCCTAGCAGACTGTTCAAAATCACTGTGAAGTGACAGCAAAGGATTTTTGAACATTAATGAACAGCAATACAGATGTTTTTGCAAGTTTGTTTAGTGACTGCATCTTTCCTCTTGGGCTTTCTCATGCCACATTCTTAGAGAAGGCTAGTCTTTGCTGTACAGGTAAGGGAGGGCATAGTATCAATAACTGCGGCTCTCCAGCCATGGAGGATGACGGTCTTCCATGTGGTCAAACAACTGGTAAATAGGGATCCTTGCAGCTAAAAGTAGCCCAGTTCAGGACTATTTAGGGTTTCTAGAAGCCATTTGGACCATCTGAACTCTGTATCCTCTGCAGCTACTCTTAGTCTGGCTTTGTTGCATGTTTCTTTGGGGAAAATTCAACTGCACTCAAATTTGCTGATGACACAAGAATTGGAAGGGGGCACAAACACAGAGAAGGGTAGAGCCAAGCTACCAAATGACCTGGCAACATCAGAGCTATGGGGTTGCAGACAGTGAGGTTAGGTTTGAATCTGTTCAGTGAAAAACCCTGCACTTAGGAACCGGAAATAAAACAGCTCAATATACAAAATGGAGTGAAGAAACCATCTGCCGCCATCATATTGAAGTGAACTTATTACCCCTGTGTCCTTAAAGCTCTCCTAATATTCCTCAGTCATATAACCAAGACTAAAGTTTGAGCAGGAAAGCCATTAGCTCAGGACTGAGCAGTTAGGATCAAAGCGCAAAAGCGCAAAGACCATGGCACTACATTTTTTTTAGTGAGAGCTTCACTGAAATGATGACGCTCTTACTTTGATAAAGCCACTTTCATACCTGCTAGATTACAAAGTACATTGTGTAGGTTACCAATTGCACCAGCAAATTTCTTTGCCCAGCCTTGAGGCACTGCCATCTGCAAGGCAGAAGGGGATGACTGGTTAATAGCATTACATAATCAGATAGGCCAGGATGAGAAGAATACTGTATGCAAAGCATATGTAATATCACCCAAGTGGAAATCTGGTTAGAAGCCTGGAGATAAGCTCTTACCCTTATAAAGTGAGCCAGGAGTTTGATTTTTTTGACCGAAGATACCTGGAACATCAAACAAAATAATAACTAACTCTTATATAGCATTTGTCATCAGTAGATCTCAAAGCGCTTCACAAAGAGAAGCAACATAACATTTTTCTTCATTGTGGCAGGCATCAACCAAATCAGATCAGATAGCTTTTTAAAGGAAGGATTGTAGGGCATTTTATGATTTTAAGTGCTAAAAATATTCCAAATACAGTTTGACAAATAACTGAAACAGCCTCCTGAACAGGTACTGATGAGAACCGATAAATAATTGAGAGAAAAAGACGTGACCTATGGTGTTAACACCGGGCTGAGAACGAAGAACTTGCGGATTCACTGCTCTTCCAAAGCATTGGCTAAGTCACTTAAGCGCTCAGGCTCCTAAATAAACTTGAGGGTCTAGGCCTTAGTGCTTCAATTCCCGCGTCTGTAAAATGCAGATAATATGCATAGGCTTTAAGGCCAGAAGCGACCATTATGCTCATCTAGTTAGACCTCTTGCACATTTGAAGCCACAGAAACTCACTCACTCACTTGTGTAATAGGCCCATAACTTCTGGCTGAGTTACTGAAGTCCTCTACACTTGGATTCTCTGTAAACTGAAGTCTTTAAATAATTTATTCTAGTTCAAACCACAAAGTGACCTATGGCTCATGTGGCAAGAGGAAGGTGAAAATCCCCTCGCACCTTTGCCAATCTGACCTGGAGGAAGATTCATTCCTGATCCCAAATACGACAATCAGTTAGACCCTGAGCACGTGGGCAAGAATTCTCTGTACTAACTCAGAGCTCTCCCCATCTACTGTCCCATCTCCCATCTTCATGGAGCTCTGTGAAGATTAATTAGGTAGGACCATATCCTGCAATCATTTCTCCTATTTACTTCAGTGGGATGTCCATGCATAGAACAATGACAGGATACATCACTCTAAACATTTTTGAAGTGCTTTGAAGATTGAAAAATTAGAAGGACTGATTTTTTTACCTATGTAAGGATGGGAAAGAAATAGGGACTTGTGTTATTTATAATAGACAGCAAGAACAATATAGATGAAAAGATGGGAAGCGGCTCATTTTTCTGTTGAGACAATTATCTTCTGCAGGTGGCAATGAGGAAATAAAATCTTTCAGAGCATAAGTGTTGCAGAGGGCTGTATATGCTTTACTAACTAGCAGAGGTTTCAGATGGCCAGAGACACAGATGTTTCCTCCACTGAAACTGATCTGAGACTGGTCTTGGTCAAGAACTTGAATTAGAGAAATCACAGAGAAAAACAAAACCCTCACAAAAGAGCTCTCTCCCTGCTGTGGTTTTCAGTTCAAAACTCTGGAGATTTTGATTACAAAAATTAACAGGCAAACAACATTTGCTGTTTTTCCCTACCAGCAATATAAACCTGTTCAATGGTTTTCAAGAATTTAATTTTTGCTGACAAATTTTTCGCCAAACATTTCTTATGATAAATTGTTGCCCCTTTTTTGACAAGCTGTGGTAACCAGAGCCTGCAAGCTGCTTTTCAGGGCCAGATCCAGGAGTAACCTCAATGAAGTCAGAGGGGGTGCTGCCTGGAGGTCCGCCTGTATGGAAAAGGATCAGGGCTTACATGGCTTCCCAATTTATGAGGAGGCTGTTTTGTTTCTGACTGTTTTTTTTTTTTTTTTGGGTGTGTGGTCTCTGGAAACAATCTCTAATCCTTGCATCTGTCATTCAGTTACTGAAGTCTTCACAGCAATAGATCATGTTGACTCACTGTTGCTTTTTGATTGAAACTGTGTGGCCAGAGACGGTTCTAGGAAAACTTTCATGATCATATCGTTTCGGCACTGAATGGCAGCTAGCCACCTCACTTTGACTGTTAGCAGATTACAACACTGCCTCATATTATAGTGCCACACATTGTGCTCTGACTAATATCATTTAACAAAAGAAAACCAATTCCAGAGTGCCAGCGTTCTAATGCCTCATGTCCCTGGTAGCATCTCAGTTCTTTTGCTACTATGCTTCCATCATGGCTTGTGTACACTGAGAAGTTAATTCAGATTAAGGGAGGGTGTGAATTTAAAGCTAAATAGCTATTTCCTATTAACTCCTTGTGTGGACACCCGGATTCTGGTATAAGAGTGCCTTATTCTGTATTAAATTCACTTCTAAAGTTGATTAACTCCCTGTGTGGATGTTCTTATTGTTGAATAAGAGTGCCTTATTCTGAATTAATCTATCAGGAATAGCTATTCTGGAATAATTCCCCATGGAGACAACCCTCAGCATCTCTCCCACTAATATGGATAAATCTGAGGGGGGTGGGGTTCATTCTTGAAAACGATTAATTTATTATAACACCTAGGGTGGTTGCTTGCATATTCAGAGCCTGACCCTGCTTTGCTCTATGCACCTTCAGCTGTCATTAAGGTCAAGGTGATTTGATGGCACTCAGCAGCTTCAGGAGTTGCTCAGCATCTTGCAGGATTGAGCCCTCAATGACAGCATGCAATAGTAAGGCTCTGATTTATTTGTGCCACGAAAGTAGCTGGAAAAAATGCACCAACTACATGACAATCAAGGACACAATGGAGACATCAGGCTGCAGAAAGACCTCATTTTAAATTGCTGCTAAACGATGCTGGCTTCAGCTCTGGTCCGTCTCAGTCTGTTACGCAATGAGGGGAAAAGTTCAACAACAAAGTGAGTTGCATTCTGTTGTTCGGTTGTGAGTGAAACAGACATGAAAATTGCTTGTTAATGACATGCACTGATCATGTATGGAGATCATCCATATTATATCTATCTCAGGTACATAAGTGGTCCTCCATTATTGTAGTAGTTGAACGCCTCACCATCTTTGATGCCTTTATCCTCACAACACCTATGTGAGGTAGGGAAATACTGTCTGAAACCTGCTGTCTCCCCAAGTAGGGGGTGGCTGTTATGAAGGGGAGGACTACACCAGGAGGGATGAGAAATGGGGGACGACTTACAGATGTGCATATGGACCTAGGTTGCCTTAATTCAGCCCTGTTCTTTGGGTTATTTAAATAAACACTAGTTACTACGTCTTGCATTTGGATTTCTGCTTTATCTGAAAGATGTGCAAAACCACAGACTGCATCCTAGACCCTGACCCCCTGGATCTCAATGGCAAAACTCCCACTGACTTCAAGAATGCAGAATCAAGCTCCTGTTGAATATTTAATTGAAGAGGCTTCTGTGTGACTTGTATTTCAGCAAGAGTGTGAGATACTCTGCACTTGTAAAATGTGGTCCTGAGTGGATAGAGTGGTGGTATTTTGAGGAAATCTCTTATTTCTGGCCAAACCACTCCTTATTTGTGTGATCTTACAGCAACAATCCATGAGAGATGCCTGACCTCATACACTGTGGGGGCTTGTCTTCAGTATGAAACAAAGGTGTGTATTTAACTCAAGTTAGCTGACAAGTGGTGAAGACAAGGCGGTTTGTAATTTTCACATGAGTTAGCAGGTCAAGTTAAAGAGTAGGGACCTGCTAACTCATGTGAAAACTACACATGAGGGCAGAGCTGGGCCCTCAGTCAGCAGCCACCACTTTCCAGACACCCAGCTCTGAAGGCACCAGCACAAAGTAAGCGGGGCATGGTATGGTATCGCCACCCTTACTTCTGCTTCTGGTGGGGTGCTACTTTCAGAGCTAGGTGCCCAGCCAACAGTCGCTGCTCTCTGGCTGCCTAGCTCTGAAGGCAGTGAAGTAAGAGTTGCAGTAGTTCGACCCCCTAAAATAACCTTGCAACCCCCCTGCAACTCTCTTTTTGATCAGGACGCCGAATTTGAGAAACTCCAGTCTCCCCTGTGAAATCTGTATAGAATAGGGTAAAAGCAGACAAAAGCCTAAAGACCAGATTTCACGGCATTTTTCATGACCACGAATTTAGTAGGGCATTTTTTCTAATCCTTTAATCGTTCTTGTGGATTTTCTCTGAAACCTCTCCAATGTATCAACATCCTTCTTGAACTGTGGGCACCAGAACTGGACATCAGCGGTTGCACCAGTGCCAAATATAAAGGTGAAATAATCTCTTCCTACTTGAGATTGCCCGTTTCTGCATCTCAGGATGGAATTAGAACTCAAATTCATATGATTATCCACCACAACCCCCTAATTTTTTTCAGAATCACTGCTTCCCAAGATACAGTCCCTCTACATTCTTTGTTCCTAGTTGTATATATTTATAGTTAGCCATATCAAAATATATTATTTGCTTACACCCAGTTTAACAAACAATCCAACTCGTTTTAAAAAAAGCCATCAAGTTACTTTGACTGGGTCTATTTTCCATAAACCCTCCTTGATTTGCTTTAATTACATTATCCTCCTTTAATTCTTTATTAATTGAGTCTCGTATCAGCCACTCCATTATTTTGCATGGGAATAATATCAGACCGATGGGCCTGTAATTACCCAGGTCATCTCATTACCTTTGTTTCCACCTGTACATCTTCACTGATGCCAATGGGGTTATACGAGTCTAAAAAGAGCATAATTAGATAGACCATCACATAACTGCCAGTGATTTTGGAAAAAAGTGATACTGGATTATTTTTAGTTTGCTTTTCAGATCTTCTTTTAACTGATTGTGCAATGAACATGTTTGCAATTTGTTACACAGCCCCCCTACCCATATATTTTAAATGTTTTGCTTGCATGGCCAGTTGGGCAAAGATAAGTGCTTTGCAGCGTTTTAGCTTTAATTCACCCTGAGGAGCATTGACAATAATTCTGAGTTTGAGGAACAGTCATCACTCGAGAGCATAATTTTATTTCTTCAGAAGCCTCTCCTTTGTTTGCCCTGCAAAAAGTTAAAGCAATGCTTTCTTTGAGCTCTTATGCAGACAGCTTTGAGAACGTTTTCTTTAATACTGCATGAAAGGTCTTCCCCACTTGAAGCATAATAATGTGCTTAAAATATACTTAGTAATACCCTCTGGCTAAGAAAAATGTTTCCAACTCCTATACTTAAAAAAAGAAAATATCCATTTAGAAGCTTATTTTGACTTTTTGCCCAGGATCAATTGCAAAGTGCTTCTGTTTAGAAAGGATAGTTCAGCCAAAATTCAACTTGTTTTTCAGGACTAAGGAACTTACAAAAAATAAAAGCCATATTAAATAAATCATAATTCTGCTTTATTCCGTAAAAGTATGTGTGTGTATGCGTGTACAAGCTAGCACCTCCCCGTCAGGAAAATTTTCCTGTAGCACTCCGTACTCAAACCCATATCTGGCATCATGGTTACAAAGGAAGATTGCACTGCTGTAATAAGAAGGCACAGAATGAATACGCTGTGCTGATACCTTGGTAACTTTTCAAATAACTTTATGCCTAATCAATTTCCACCAGTATTTGCAGTAGAGGCCCTGAATCTTCTCTCCCTTACATCAGTTTTACACTAATATAACTCCATTCACGTCAGAGTTGTGCTTAATTTACATCAGCAGCAGTGAGAGAAGAATCAGGCCCACTGGTCTTGAAAATAATCACATACTACATACCAATCTACCCATGAAAAAGGCACCTAAAATAGCCGGAAAGAAAAGCGATATTCATCTGATTTCCCAGACCAGAATAAAATGTACAAAATTGAGAGAGAGTTACGAGAGTGACCCCTGTGGGGTGCTCAGTGCTGTTATTTTCAGATGAAGTCGACAGGTGCTGACGATGCTCAGTACCAGAGATGGTAAAAAAAACAAAAAACAACCACCACACAAACAAACCAAAACAAACACCTCCCCCTCCCCCACGAATCACAATCCATCCAATGGCATTGAAAAATTGCTTTTCAACAAAACATTTCTGTGAATTTTTTTCCATCTCTCACAAAATTTTGTTGCAAACCTCAAAAAGCCTTTTTTGGGAGAGTGTGTGTGGGGGGAGTAGAGGGGTGTGGGGGCAGTTTTCCTAGCCAGCTGTCCTTTGTACCTCACAGGATCGGGTCCTGTCTGGCAAGTGTTGCATCCCACAGACTAGATTTTCAAAAGCTCACCTCTAAATGTGTGTGCACAGCTGTGCAGGTACATTTCCCTGGCCAGCACCGATGACAGAATATAGGCATCTGGCTAGAATTGTGGGTACACAGATTCCTTGGAGCAGTTTTCCAAACAGGGCTTGTGTGCAAACGAATGTGGATGTGTGTACAATGACACACCTATCTAGTGCACAACTACTGGCACCTGAAGACATAAACTGAGTAACTGTATGCCGAAAGGGCCAATTTGTCATCTGCATAGGCAAATACTTGATTTGCATGAACATTTGTAGAAACAGTCAGCAAATCAGCCGTGCAACTGCATGCCCAATCTGCTAGAAAAGCTGGCTTTTAAATTCTATTGTTGGATCCTGTTTAGTCCACAAAGTTAGAGACTGTGCTGAGATCCTTGAAAAACTAGGTTGGATTCTTGATGAGCA
The DNA here is from genome assembly GCF_011386835.1 of Chrysemys picta bellii. Lineage (NCBI taxonomy): Eukaryota > Metazoa > Chordata > Testudines > Emydidae > Chrysemys > Chrysemys picta. Next base: position 38,044,543 of record NC_088804.1, on the reverse strand, counting down.
ATGAAGATATACCTAATTTTTTCTATTCAGACTTGTTTCTCTGTCCATTGATTTCTACTTGCCCTTTGTTTCTCTGGTTCTTGGCCATCTCAACTCGCAAAGTCTGACCCCTGAGGCTTAAGCCTTTCAAAGAGGCTACAACACTCTCAGCAGTCATTTTATCCGTGTAATCAAGAAAAGCCCGGCCCTGTGCTCCTTGCCAACTGAGCCGCAACGGGGATGCATGGAATTCTCGTAAAGCACTTTTTAACTCACTCACTCTTGTGCCTGGAGGTATATTACCTACATAGACAGTGGTGAGTGCACCATGTGTCTCTGATTTGGTACTTAAAGAATCATTTCCAACATGATGCTGTCCAATTTGGGCCGAGGTGGACTCAGTTTGCAGTTTTGTATTTCCAGTCTTGGCATTTTCATCGGAGTCTGCTGGTTTCCTGGCGTTTGGAAAGTCTGGATGTTCGTCTTTCAGGATAACATCTTTGCCTGCCTGCTTCTCTCTATAGCGAAGATTCTTTAGGATTGGGATTCTTTCCAGCATCTCGTAGCTGATCTAAAAAATTAATAGAAACAAGTTTGAGGGTGTTTTTTTTAAATTAACCCAACATATAAGGTCAGATCAGACTGTGATCTCGTTTTGTCATCATCCTTCAAAGTGCCCAGAGCATTCAACAAACTTTACTAACTGTGTGGCTGACTTCTGAAGTTACTCCATAAACATACGTGGCAGGGCAACAAAAAACACTAGTCACTATGCAGGCTGCACAATGCAGATCCAGCAGAAAATAACCAACCAACCCAGAGCTACTGGACTTTGGAATTTGCTGACTCGTGCATGTTCGGATTTGCAACCTTAATGTTGCATCAATACAAGATTCTGCATATGACATATATTATGTGTGTTAAAAATCTAACACGGACTGCATCCCCCATGCTTCCCTCATGGAAATTGGCCAAAACTGTGTTAACGTTTTTCTCTGACAAGTCGCCTGGCCCTGCCCCCAAAATTTCCCTTCCATCATTTCTCCCCATCACAGGCACAGCCCCCTTTCTGTTGCACTCTGAGTGGCCTCACGTGTTTTCCTCTCCCCATCCCTCTCAAAGTCAGTGGGGTGGGGATGGTCTTCTCCTTCCCTGCCAGGATCTTTAGGGGCAGCTGGGCTTTAGAAAGAGCCCTGCTCTCTCTCCATCATGCCCCAGTTATCATAATCCTCATCAGCAGAGATCCAGGAAAGACTCTTATTCTCACTGCTGAATGCTACTAGTCTGGGCCATGAAAGGGCCTAGGCTGCAGCCCACGACTTATAGGAAACTCAAGAACTCCCTAGTTACTGTATAACCTGGCTGGGCTCTCAGCCTCTGAACTGTAGCAAAGCCATTGCAGTAGCTGGAAGGAAAAGGGGCATTGCTTGCACGGCTGTTGATGAGGTTGTGGACAAGCAAGAAGTTTACCTTCCAGGAGATCTGCCCCCCAAAATTAATGGGGTGCCAGGACACCTTGTTGACTCCACCTCAGTGAACTTCAAGGGAAAAAGGGCCAGCCAGCTGCCAAGAAGTTGCTGGTGGTAGATGAGAGCAGGTGGGGCACCAAGGCCCATCTAGGGTATAGCAGAGGCAATTCAGCAGAGGTCTCTCCAGTGTTTGCACATGCCTCTGCAGGGTTTCAGGTTTGTGAACCTCAAAGAGTTTTACTTTCAGGCTCAGACCAAAAGTCAGGCCTGGTTTCCTCTTGTTTCGGCCTAATAGTTCATATATGACCCAGTGACAGAATGAGAACAATTAGTTTAAAACAGAGGCTGCCTCCATTCTGGCCCCACATGGGTCGGGAGTAAAAGGTGCTGGAATTGGGCCCTGTAGTGGGGCAGTTACCCTGCTCTGGTGGACAAGGCTAGGCTGATTGGGGAAGCAGCCACAGCTGGGGCCACGCCCAATCAGTCCACAGCTGGCCCTATAAAGGGGCTGTGAGCCAGGAGCTGATAGTCTCTCTCCAGCCTTGGAGGGAGAAGGATCTAACTGCCTGGGAGGAAAGGGTACCTGAAGCGGAGCAGGGCTGGGGAAAGGCAAGAGGAGCTCCAGCCTGGCAACTCCCCAGGCTGCAGGTCTTGTTAAAGGCCCAAGGCAGGTACTGGGGCTAAAGAGGTGTAACGTGGGGATGGGCAGAGGAAGCTGGTCCAACCCCCTTGCTGATGATGAGTGGCCATTATGGATTGCAGTTAGCCCCAGTGAGAGGGGGCTAGATGACAATTGGCAGTAGACACTGAGGCAAGGTGGGCTTAGGGGATGGGGGTTCCCCTGGGAGGGGAGACCCAGAGTGAGGGGGTACTGCTGGGGCAGAACCCCAAGGTAAAGGGCAGTGGGGTCTGAGGGGGATATGAGGGCTTGAGGCAGGTGAGACACCGGCCAGTAGAGGGTGCTCTGAGGCTGGAAAAGAGCTAATTCCCAGATGACCAGCAGGAGGCGCCGCGCCAGTGAGTCTCGACCTTGCTACAGGCCCTTAACAAGTAAACTTTTTTTTTTTAACTCTACCGTAATTCTTCTAGAATCTAACACAAGCTGGCAGTTCAGAGATGTACATGTTTACATGGGAGCCTTAGCACTCTGAAAGGTACATGCCATTTTCCTATTTTGATGAGTTATGACAGCTGATCCTGGGAGAGATGCATTTTTCTCCACCAAATACTTTCAGATTGCTGAAACGGACAGCAGCTTCCCCTGAGCCGGGCAATATGACATTAGACAAATGGCTGAAGCCATCTTACTATGTTTTTCCTGGCCAACAATTAGGAACATTTGTTGTCCTCTGTCAAGTTTCCATGTGAAATGCAAGCTCTATGCTAGTTAAACCAAACAGGAAAAACATTTTTCTACACTCATGTAACTAATTGCTCCTGTACTCAGAAACAAGCCCAGCCAATTACGAACCAACTGTACAGTTTCTTTCACCCTAAAGTCAAACTTTGCTCAAAACATACATCCAGAAGCTTTATTTAGAAAGATCAACACTACCAAGGGCAAACCTTCACCTCTTCACACAACCTGCGTACATGGGATGGGCACTGGGATGGGCAAAGAGTTCCCAGGCCCTTCAGGACACTCTGTGAACAAGACCAAATTAAAGCAACCCAGAGCCATGGGGATACCCCCCCCCCCCAAAGGGGACATCCCCGCCGGTTGCCAGGACCAACCCCCAGCTCTGACGTGGCCCTAGCTCTCCTTGGGGGGGGGGGGGGGGGGGCAACAGGTTTCAGAGTTAAAATTAAATGGGGCAGTTCATATCTTTTGGCTGACTGCAAACTCCGGGAGGCACCAGTTATACTCGGGTGAGGTTTTCAAGCTTCTCTTTGTTTCCATGAGAGAAACTTTCTTTTTCAAATGAACCCTGGGATTCTGAATTCATCAAGTGACTGGGCTGTAGTACCCATGCCTTAGTACAATGGACACTACAGAGTATTCCCTACAGCTTCCCCCTTGCACCAGTAGATCTCACACTGGTGATAAGCTCATCTAGGAGATCTCAGTGTAAGTGAGACAAGTGCTCATAGCTGAAAATCCACCCTGTCCTGCCCCCCCAACCACCCTTCCTACTTGTGATGCATACCTAACAACGGCTCCCCATATCCTACTACCCCTCCACCCCTGCCCCTGCCAAAGAACCACCCTCGTTCCGCTGCCCATTTCATGCCCATGACGGGAGCAGGGCAACACAATCTGCCCAACGGATGTAGTCCTAATCCTATGGGAGTCTTGCTGGTCACTTCAGGGAGAGTGCAACCAAAATTTCTAACTCCTCCACCAAAAAAAAAGAAAAGAAAAAGAGGCAGTTTGGGGTTTCAGTGTATGCATCCAACAAACCCATTTGTGGAGCGGCTGGGTGGCTAGGGAGGAGAAGGGAAATAAGCTGTTTGCTCGGTTGTAAAATACCAAAGAACTCTTCTGCAGTAGGACAATGTGTTGCTAATTATAATCATGCAAAAGCTACTTTTGTCTCGAGGGCTGCAGTGATTTGTCTGGAAGTGGAGGGAATCCACGTACAGTCTCCTCCTCCATGCTGTCCATTTCCTGGTTTGACACGTGCAGGAACTTCCCAGCCTCATCTAGTGGTTAAAGCACAGAACTGAGACTTGGGTTCTACTTGGATGGCCACTGGCTCGGTAGGTGGTCTGGGTAAGTCATTGAATCTCCCTCTGTAAAATGGTGATAATTTATTCACCTGAGATCTCTCTGCGTCATGGGCATGCAAAAAAGGGGGCAAGCAGGGTCCCAGTCACCCCCTCCAGTCAGGGGGGGCACAGAACTGCTCCGGGGCAAGGAGAGCGAACTCCTCGGGCCAGGGCAGGGGATGCCAGCTCCTCTGGCCCTGGGCCCGCGGGGGCGGATTCAGCTCTTCCAGCTGCTGGGGGAAAGTGAGCGCCACCAGCTGCAGGGGGATGGGGAAGAAGGGGAACCAGCTCCTCCGGCCCTGGGGCTGTGGTGTTCAGAAGGACTAGCGAGGGGACAGACTGGAACGGGGGCTGAATGGGTGTGAGGGTGCAGAGACATGGGGATGGGGGTAATGAGTGCAGGGCCATATGGGAACAGGGGGCAGGGGAAGCAGGACCACATGGGAATGGGGACGGCTGAGTGGGGGTGCAGGGCCACATGGGGACAGGAGCAGATGTGCCTGACTAACCCCTAGCCTCTCCCAGGGTCTGCATGAGGGAGGCTCCCCATCCCCTAACAATCCCTCCCCACTCTCCATCCCCAAAAACCTGTTCCATACTTCTTCCACTGTCACCCAACAACCCTCCACTTTCACTTTCCAGCAATTACTTCCCTCTCCCTCAGCTCTTCCATTACCCTTGACTCCCCCAAGCCTTTGCACTGCTTCCAAGGGGTGCAGGAAATACATTTTTATATTGTAGCTTAAATGATTTCTTACTCAAAGTTCTGTATAAATATGCCTAGTAAGGAATCTATTTGTCAAAAAACATTTCCTCAATCTTTTTTGTTGTCTGTATTGTTACAAACATTCTTGTGGATGGATATTTTGAAATTAATTATGAAAATAATTGAAACTGGCATAATTACATTGTTATTTTGACAAATAAAATATGCAGAATTTTAAAATATTGTGCGCAGAATTTTTATTTTTTTGGCACAGAATTCCCCCACCAGTAAATTTTGCTAAGGGACAGATTTACAAAGTAATTAGGTGCCTAAGGATGCAGCTAAGTGCCTATTAAATGTGTTAGTGCCAAACTCCCAGTGAACTCCAGTGGGAGTTAAGTGTTTAATGGAATTTTCAGAAGCACCTAATATGATTAGATTCCTATCTGGAATTTTAGGTACCTAAATACCTTTGTAGATCTGGCCCTAACTGCCCAAACAGATTCCTCTGAAGGTACTAGAAAATGGAAAGAACAACATTGCACCAAGCACTGCCCCGCCCCTTCCCCTTTTGGAGGTCGCAAAACCTGCTAACATCTAGCAGTGGAGAAAAGGAAGCAAAGGTGGCTGATGCATAGAAACCCATACAACTGATAGCTGTGGATGCTATTCCAAAATACACTCAGCAAAGGAGATCAGTGAACCACACAGCAATGGTAGCAGGGCAAGTAGCAATTTCTAGCCATTTCATTGGCTCAACAAGGTACTTAAGTGTTGTCCAAAGCCTTACGCATTAAGTACTTCAACTAGAGTCTGATCTCATTTAGGTTCCATCCTACACCACTGTAGCAAATGGCAAAACGCTCATTGACTTTAATGGTGCAGGATCGGACCTTTACATTGGCGCTGAGGGAGTTACACCAGTGCACACTGGGATCAGAATCTGGCCCACATCCTTTATAGCAGAGCTTCCCAGTGATAGCAAGGTGGTGGGGAGACGACTTTGTACAATGTGCCCATTTGACATTACTGTTCATTTCTGATTCAGAAGCAGGCTGTCCCATATTGTAGGGCTATTTCTGTCCTCAGTTACATTCTCTCTTGCCCCCAACCTTATACCAAGTTCCCCCTCCCCAATCCCACAATTTGTTTATTTAGCAGGAACCCTTTTGCTGTTTCTGTCAGGCTTTGTCTACACTGGAACTTCGTCGGCAAAACTTTTGTCTTCAGGAGTGTTAAAAAAAAACCACCCCCCCCGAAGGACAAAAGTTTACTGACGAAAAGCACTTTGTCGGCAGGAGCGCTCTCCTGCTGGCAAAGCTGCCACCGCTTGTTGAGGGTGGAAGGTTTTTGTCGGCGGGAGAGCTCTCTCCCGCCGACAAACAGCGGCTACACTGTGTGCCTTTTAGCAGCACGGCTGTGTTGCTAAAAAGTGTGTAGCGTAGACACAGATTCTCTCTCAAACTCTCAACAACAGAAGCATAAATACGTTCTAAATCTTTTGTTTTTAAAAAAGCCAAATGAAATTGCTGTTTTGCACTAACTATTCTCATCTCCCCCTCCACTTCCCCAAATATATATAATTATATTAATTACTCTGGTTATTTTGTGCTTTTAAAAAAAAAAAAATGCAAAGAACTGTGACAGACTGACAAATACCTAGTCACAGATCCCAGCTGCCACCAGGAAAAGTGTTACCTCATGCATTTAGGGTTCTCCTCAGAGACACGGGGCTAGATTTTCAAAAGAGCTAACAGCTCCCATTGTGGCATTTAAATAAGTTGCCAGGTTTTCAAGAGGGATCAGCTCCCATGTCAGCACCTGAATCAGATGGCTAAACTTCTCAGCTCCTAGCAGCTTCCCTTGTTTTCCAAAGGGGCTGTGTATAAAGAGAGAGCTAGACAAGAAGTTACTGCTGACTAAGCATTCCTAGAGCACCTAGCACTATAGACAGGACAGTGTAGGGCTGATTCTGTTCATACTTACACTGGTGTAAGTCAGAAGTGGCTTCTTTGAAGTGAATAATGCTACATTCGTGTTAAACTGGTGTAAGTGGAGGAGAATTGAGCCATATTGTACCTACTGTATACCGTCAGGCACTACTAAAGGAGCCAAAAGTCTTTCAAAGACATTGAATGATCATTTCTGTGATACCAATCCCAGCATTTCGTTATGTTTTCCTTGCATGCAACACATTTGTTTTCATTACAACAAATATCTTGGCCACAACCACAAACCGTGTTGCAGAACGCAGGCTGTGGTGAAAATCTGTTGGGCCAGGTATTCAGCTGGTATAAATTGGTATCATTCATGGAGCAATGCCAATTTACACCAGGTGAGACTCTGAATCATTACTTTTTCCTCCACTTTTCCAATAATCAAAGTGGTAAGAAACCCTGAAACCTGTTTGAGCATTGCATTTAACTTTAATTTTTGTGGTGTGCATTGTTTGACACACACGTTTCACATCCTGTCTCTCAATTTTAAGAGCATGCACAGTGTATGAATGCTGAAAACAGAGGTGTTTGCTAACAGCTACTCGCTTAACAGCTTCTCACCAAATTAAGGACATCTCCCAGGGCAATGCTTAGCCATAACCTAGTGTTTGCAAGCAGGAATACCCTACTTTATATAAACCCTTAAGCCATTGTTGTCTTTGCTTGAGCAAGCCACGTTTCTGAAGGGTGAACTTTTGTTACAAGGCAATTTACACATCTCACAGACATCCCTTACTAAATACACTTAAACTACATTCCATTGACAAAACATCCTGTTTAGAAGATGAGTCTTTTATCCACTACCTCTTGGCTAATTTATTTTTGCTCAGAGATACAGGAATGCAATGGCAAAGCCAGGATTTGAAGGAGGAGAAAAGGATGTAGGATTGGGAGTCATGAGCTTATGGACAAACTCTTAAATAACCACAACAAAATCCTGTAGTTTTAAGATCTGCAGATTAACTAGACCTCCCAGCTCTGAGACACTGTGTGTAGCAGTTATTCACAGGGAAACGCCCATAATGACAAGATAACAAAAACACGTACGCATGTTACTTTGTTCCCAGTGAATTAAAACCTGGAAATCTGTTGTCCTTTTAGTTCTTTAGCTGTACCAGAAACATGGATGATTGGTACCACGCTGAGGAACAGAAATCTAAATATTCCTCTCCCCTCCCTGGATCTCATTCATGTCTTAACAGCACAAGTACTGATGATGTGTTAGGGAAGGGTAATATTACCACCACTGAATCGTAGGTGGTACAACTATACAAGCAGTAGCATTTCAGTACAGTGTGTCTTCAATATCTTCACAAGTCCCTTCTTGTCCCACCATCCCCATGTCCAATGCAATCTTTTCCTGTGTCATTTCAAGTCCATCTGACCTCAGTTGTTAGCGCTTCAGGACAGGGACTCTGGTCAAAGCTATCAAGGTTGGGTCCTTATTAAAATTTAGGTTCCTAAACAAGGGCTGGCTCCTGCAAGATGCTGAGCGCTCCTGGGAGGTGGGGAGTCAATGGGAGAAGGATATTCAGTATCCTGGGAAAGTGAGCCTTAAAACTGGCCTGATTTTCAGAGAAAATGAGCACTTCAAAATCTCTCTGAAATCCATGTGAGCTGTGGGAGCTCAACACCTTTGAAAATCAGGTCACCTTTATTTAGGTGCCCAAATATGGGCAAGAAGCCTACATTCAAGAACCAGCTTAGAAAATTGCGGCCGTCATTTCTGTTTTGCCTCAAAAACAACAAACCTCTATGACACAGCATACATAACAGGTAGGGTGTGTGTGTGTGTGTGACACTAAAACTCCCCCCCGCCCCTTCTTCTAGCTCTTCGGTTATGAATAAACAGGAAAAAAAATTGGTAGAATTAGGGCCTAATCCAAAGCCAACTGACGTCAATGAGAGTCCTTCCACTGACTTCCTTGGGCTTTGCATCAGGCACTAATTGCCGTTCTACTGAAAACATTCCTAATAGATGTATGTTAATATGTGGTGAAAACGATACAGTCCATGCTTAACACATGAGAGAAGAGACACAAACAGTAATAATACAGTCAAATCAAGCAATGATCATAGAATATCAGGTTTGGAAGGACCTCAGGAGGTCATCTAGTCCAACCCCCTGCTCAAAGCAGGACCAATCCCCAGCTAAATCAATGATGGGAAAACAGGTAAGCACACCCAAGTGTGAACACCACCATTGAAAATAAAATGGTTTCTGACACAGCATAGGAATAGTATGGGTTGGGAAAATATGTCTGAGCAAGTTACAAATGTGAACAGATGGAAGTGCCTTAAGTGCTGGTAAGCCTTTGTCCCAAGCGCTGTTATATGGCTGGTCTTTAATCTCTCTCTGATAAGTGAAGAAAAGAGAAGAAATGAAAAGACCACATCCATTTTGATACACTGGTTAGTTAGAGACTAACCTCGTCTGTGAGAGTGTCAAAAGCAGCACAAAGATTAAAGGACTTTTCAAGAGATTTTGTCTTCTCCAGACCTTTGCAGATTTAGCTGGCGAAGGGAAGTGGAGAGAAATGTTAGCAAGGTAATTTATTGAGGCTGAATTCCGACATGAAGGGAGAACGTGATCAAAGCCATGCTGGCAAGATGGATGGGGCACAAGAGCTGGGACTTCAAACAATTCCGTTAAATGAGCTTGAGTATAAGAAAATCTCCATGTGAAATATTTCAATTATGAAATGCACTAACACAAAAGGAGCTCTCATTAACTCACCCACAACCAGGTTAGAATACTCCTCCGTGATAGAAAAATAAATAGAGAGGGTGGAGTTATTTACTGCAGATAAGTTACTTTACAAATTTAGCCCTTTTTTCGGTTTGCAAAGTGTTTGCCAACTGATCCTGGCTTCTACAAAAGTACTAATTTCTTACAAGTATTTCCTGGATAGTTTATGCAAACAACAATTTGCTATTCATTATCTGTAGTGTGCAAATCGCCACTTAAGGCATATGGTGTTGTTTCTGCTGACTTGAGAAAGACAAGATGGGTGAGGTAATCGCTTTTATTGGACCAACTTCTGGTGGTGAGAGAAGCAAGCTTTCAAGGTGACACAGACCTCTTCTCCAGGTCAGATGACTTAAGACTTTTAAAGAGGAAAACAATAAAAATCAGATTATAAATAAAGCCCTTTCCAATATGAACTTTCAGACAAAATCATTCGTGTGAACATTTGTGAAACTGTTTGGATTTGTGAACGTCTCTGTGAAAAAAGTGGTGATCATCCAAATTAACAATCAACCAAAATAACTCCAGCAGCGCGGATGCATCATGTTGATGCATGAAAGTATTTAGAAATCCCTTCCTGCACTATTCAACAAGCTCGATCTATATATTTTAAAATAAATCCCACACTTAACCACTAGCAGCAATGCAAAAACCAACGTCCCTACCACTAATTCATAAAACATACACTTACTTTTCCTGCGAAGATGGCCTGGCAGACACTCCTCTCTGGATTTATGGCATGAAGCTCTCCCTGCTGCATTGTCTCATGAAAAGGAACAGAATCCACTTCAACAAGTATTCATGAGGCAAGACGTACTCTGTGGGGCAGATCCTCGGATGCTGTCAGTTGTCATAGCTTTACTGCATTCTGCAGCTCTATGACAATTTAAGCCATCTGAGAATCTGTCCCCATATGATGCAACCTGAAATCTACACGATAGGACACCTCACCTGCAAATACATGTCTCGTTTTTGCCACTATCATTTACAACAACCACACAGACACCTGAAAACAATGTGTCTTTGCTTATTTCCATTTTCCAAACATGTCCCTCACCTTCCTAGTGTTTCTAATACAACAGACGGCAACCTGATTCCACTTTCTTTACTTGTTTTTATTTCATCACCACTATCGGGAGGCCACGGGAATGTTCACACTGGCTATATACAGAGTTTGTTAGTTGGAGATGCAGTTTTCATAGATATTCAGAGGATACATATTCCAGAAGGATTAATGATGTACAGACGGAGAAGGTACATCATTAGTTTCAGAAGCAAGCATTTGGTACCAATAAATCATCGTTAGCAGAAGTAGCCTACCTTATGCCATATTATTCCTTGTGGTTTTGGTCGTTTGCAGCCTGTTTTAATGGTTCTTGTTGGAGTGAGGATGTAATCCACAGTTAAATCATGGTCATCAAGCAGCTCTTCTGCAATGTCAACCACCTACAACCGGAGGGAAGAGAAATTTGGTAAGTAATTAAAACAACCCCACCAGAACTGTGACTTCGCATGGAAAGTTTCATTCCAGACAGCTTCCCAGATACCCAAAATCTCTCACTTAAGATGACAAGATAAGCAGATTACACTGAAACAACCCCAGATCTAGACACAAGTCAGTCCTGCTCTGCAACTACTTAACAACTGTTACAACTGGGTTGAACTGAAAAATTTGTTTGGGGTTGTTCCAAAGCTTACATTTTGGGGGATTTCCTCGCCGAAATAAGAAACTGAAAAAATATTGTTTCATTCGAACTGAAATAGTATTTTTGTTTTGGTTTATTGCTTTGTTTTGGGGTGCCTTTTACCTTATTTTAATTTTCTAAAGGCATTAAGCTAGATTTCGGAAACAAAATGTTGGTTTGAAATGAAAAGTTGAAATGTCTCCTTCTGAAAAGGTCGAAACGAAGCGTTTTGACTTTGACTCCTCCCTCCCCCACCCACTGCTTCATTTTTTATTCAGACGAATTTGACCTCAATTTCCAAATAGTTTCACTCATCCTGAAACGGCATTTTGGGGCAAATAATTTGTCCCCAAAATTCCATCCAGTTCTAATCTCAGCTGCTTAATACACGCCTATAATGCAAGGTACTGAATGGTTGCAGATGCGGCTTCAGAGGTTCTTCAGCTCACCTGGCAGTCATGCACGATAGTAACTACCGGGGTGTCCTCTCTGATGGCTCCCATTGACATCATCATTGCATATTCCATATCTGCAAAACCTTCCCCTTTCCCAATTCTCCAACCTAAAATGTACCAATAAAAAGCGAGCTAGTTAATTAACACTGGAGGGCAACAGAGTGCAAGAGATGGCAATAATTAAGTAGAATGCTTGTAAAAAAGGCAACAGATGTCTGGCACTTGAACCGATTCTGAGAGCCCATCTGCACCAGGCTGGATTCAGGAGTCAGTACCGGTTAACCCAAGTCTGAAGAAGACAGCTTAAAGGCTTCAGAAAGAGAGGACTGTTTTTTTTTTTTTTGCAAGTGAATGTAATGCTAATGAAAGGTCTTGCACGGACAGCTGCCATACCGAGGTCACCCCACAAATAGGTGGAGAATGGGCAGCTGCAGTGCAAGACCTTTGTGCTGCCCCCCTCACCCAACAAGCCTCTGCTTTGTCCTGGAGGAACCATCTCTACAGGGAGAGAAGATCTGCCCTCGTGACTGTTCAACTGAAAACACAATGCACCCAGAAGAACCCTGTTGAAGATGCACTGTGCACATACAACACATTGGCTGGTGTAACTCCACTATTAAACTCCCAGCAGAGGGAACAAATAGTGATGGCATCTTTGTAATGTAGACACCAGCCTTCAGAAACTGGAGTGAGACCACTAACGCTTCACATGGAAAGGGATTACCCTTAAATATAAGACAGAGAAATTGATATCCTGCTATCCCCCAAAACCTCCCCAACTCTAACATGTCTAACAACCTTTACCCCTACCTTTTTCAGAAACAGCCACCGATCCTACAACAACCAGATCCACTTGGACTTTTGCGTCCAGACCTATAGGCACACTGTAATCCTTTATCCCCTAAGAAGAAAAACATGATTTTAAGGATGTTTCACTTCCAATTCAGTAAAACATCATCATCATTAAAAATCATCAAGCCTCTTTTGCTCAAACCAAATAAATAACCAAGCTCTGAAATGTCCCTTCCCGTACACAGCCAATTATCAGAAGTCTGGGAAGTTATTCTCGAAGCATCCAGCGAGTTAGAATTCTGCACTATATTTTCGGCTAAAACGTTGACACTTTTGGCATATTTCAATAGACGCTGTGGCTTCTCAGCCCTTCTGAAAACCAAGCTAGTTACTGAGCAGCTGAAATTTGTATTTGAAACCCAACATCAGGCTCCTATTTTTGAAAATCTTGGCGGATGGCACGGAAGAGTAATGCATCGCGCCAGTCACAGAAGGATCACAAAGTGCGTTAAAAATTGTTAAATGAATCCTCACAATACATCTGTGAAATAGGGAAGTGTTAACTTCGGCTTACAAATGGGACAGCTGAAGTTTAGAGACATTACAGGCTTGTCTACATGGGGATTTATTCCTGATTAACTGTGTGTGCAGATGTAGAAGTGGCTTTAACTAAGGTGGAATAATGCAGTCTTATTTGGAATAAGGATGTCCACACACATAGGGCATCTCTACACTACAGCGGCACAATTATGGTGCTGCAGCTATGCTCTGGCACCATAGCATGGACACTTCCTCTGTGGACAGAAGGAAGTTTTCAGTCAACGTAGTTAATCCATCAGTAGCTAGGTCAACAGAACAATTCTTCCGCCGTTGGGGATTAGGTCCACATAACTACAGCTCTCAGGATTGAAACTGTTCACAGCCCTGAATGACAAAGCCAGGTCAATCTAATTTTTAAGTGTAGAGTAGGCCAGAGTTAATCAGGAATAGATAATTCGCTATCAATTCACACATTACCTTATTCTGGATTAACTTTTATGTGTAGACAAACTCTAAACTATTTTCCCCAGGTCATACAAGAAGCCTGTCTGTAACAGAGCCAAGGATAGAATCTGGATCACTTGGCTACCTGTCTTATGCATTAGCCACTAGACAGACTGTCTCTACACACTAGTTATCCCTCAATGCATGCTCCAGTATGACCCACATATTCTCCTGAACTTTCCTTCCTTGTCACATTTTGATGTCTATGAGTCAACAGTGTGCCCTTGTTGCCAAGAAGGCTAATGGCATTTTGGGCTGTATAAGTAGGGGCATTGCCAGCAGATCAAGGGACGTGATCATTCCCTTCTATTCGACATTGGTGAGGCCTCATCTGGAGTATTGTGTCCAGTTTTGGGCCCCACACTACAAGAATAATGTGGAAAATTTGGAAAGAATCCAGCGGAGGGCAACAAAAATGATTAATGGTCTGGAGCACATGACTTATGAGGAGAGGCTGAGGGAACTGGGATTGTTTAGTCTGCAGGAGAAAAGAATGAGGGGGGATTCGATATCTGCTTTCAACTACCTGAAAGGGGGTTCCAAAGACGATGGATCTAGACTGTTCTCACTGTTACCAGATGACAGAACAAGGAGTAATGGTCTCAAGTTGCAGTGGCAGAGATTTAGGGTGGATATTAGGAAAAACTTTTTCACTAGGAGGGTGGTGAAGCACTGGAATGGGTTACCTAGGGAGGTGGTGGAATCTCATTCCTTAGGAGGTTTTTAAGGTCAGGCTTGACAAAGCTCTGGCTGGGATGATTTAGTTGGGGATTGGTCCTGCTTTGAGCAGGGGGTTGGACTAGATGACCTCCTGGGGTCCCTTCCAACCCTGATATTCTATGATCTCTGATGTAATGATGTCAAGCTGAGATACCTGAAGCAAGCCCTTCTACTTCAGAGCCTAGGGTATGGAGGTACATGTCACTGCCAAATGTAATGAACAGTTTTCCCCCCCCTCTCCTCTCCACAGCATTTGTTCAAGACAGATTTCTGGAGCTATAGATACTCAGCACCTCTGAAAATCAGATCCAATGTGTCTCAACCTGGACACCCAAAAATGGGAGGCACTCAAAATGGGAGCGTTTCACTTCTTTAGTTTTGTCTTTGTTAGATATTTTTACTTCGAGATTAACTCAAGGTAATTCACATGTTTGTAAAGGATAAGGCAGACACTTGTCACACATCTGATCCAGGTGAGAAACCTTTGTTCTTTATGTTAGGTTGACACCCACAATGAAAAACAAATGTTTAAAGCCTAGCATAAAATAAGGCCAGTGAAGAATAACTCTTGGGTGAGTTTCTCCATCTGTAAAATGGAGAGAATAATATTTACTTGCCTATCTCCCAGAGATTTGCTGAGGATTGTTTGTATTGTATTCTGTGAATGCAAGGTGCATGAGACACATTACGACTTTATTCACTAGCACCTGTCTGCCTGAAAAATAGCACTGACGTGATAGAAAGGTCATAGGTCAGATATGAGACTGGGCAGCAGGTCAAGAGAAAGTTATCTTTTGAATGACATAGTACAACTTCCAACTCTTATCAGTTTTAATAAAATAACAGTCTTAAGAGAACTGTTAACAGAGACGCTCACTTTAGAGTGTCACACATTTTCAGTCCCCCAATTATATGTAGGAGTCTGTGTTTGGATTGATGGCCAATAATTTTAAATTTTTTACATTTTAAGACAATTAATTGAAAAATGCTATATTTGTTTTAAATTCTAGAAATAGGTAAAATAATACAGGATTCTGTGGCATATTCACTCAGCTATGGAATATGACATTTGTACACGAGGGGGCAGCAAAGCACCACTTTACAACAAAAAAAGATCCACTCAGAATTGTTTTTTTTCCCCCACACATCAACCGAGTGACAGAAATTAGTTAATTTGGATGCTTTTTGTTCATTTCTTTAAGAGTCAAAAGGGTAAAAGATCTGCCCTTAACCTCCCCCCCCAAAAAGTATGAACCACCATAAACATTTTATTACCCAGATTAAGCAACCAGTTTTAAACATTAAATACTCTCCCCTCTAGGTTTTCTAAGCACAAAAGTTCAACTGTGCAAGAGATGGCAGAAACAATGTATGTCAGACTGAGGTTTTTAAGTGTGTAAATACAGCCTCTGAAACTTTCTTGCGGTGATCCAGGTAAATAAAGCCATTGAGAATGAATATTTCTGCACTGAAAATCCAAAACAAAGAGCAAAGCGATGGTGCATCTCTAAATAGTTGTATGGTTCAGATGAATATGCAAAAAGTTGATGCTTATTTCAAGCTTATCCACACTTTTTGGGGAGGCAAAGCAAGGGCCGAAATCCTGTGAGCACCAGCTATCTGGTAACAGGCCTGAAACGTCCGGCTTCCGGCTAGGCTGGCATTAGCGTGAGTATAGTCTTCTGTGTGTTAGTCCCAGGCCCCAACAGGGAGTGGAGGAGTGCATGAAAGTGAAAAATAACAAGGATAAAAACATTCACTATACTTTTCTGAATCTCAACAATACATTTTGGTTCGCCTTTTCTCTTATTTGTGCTATGGTTGTGTCTAGAGGTTGGGGCCCCAACTGCGCTCATTACACATTCATCTAGCAAGAGCTAGCCCATCGCTGAGCAATTTACAATCTAAAGACACAAGACAGAAATGAAATACTATCATCTCTGTTCTTACAGAGCGGGAGCAGAGGCACGCAAAGATGAAATGGTTTGTCCAAAGCCACACAGTGAAGATCTCCCTAGCCTCAGTCCAGAATCATAACTATAAGGCCACTGCTGTGCTCTTTTGACATAGTTTCCCCCACTTCTGATACCTACTTGAGAGGTTGCACATATTCTCAGGATCTCTTTAGTTGCTCCTGGTGGTGGGACAATCTTATTAAACAGCCCAGTTCTCAGTCGCGGTGTTGGAACCAACAAAGTTTTCCTTGCCTGTGATAACAGAAACCATCAACAGTTACACGCCAGAATTAGGGGACAGGCTTATTTTTCTTTAAATATATATAAAAAAAAAATCCTTTACTGCCATGTGTTTGAGCACAAAGACCAATGCTCCTCTGGGCAAAAAATACAGAATTACTATTTGTACAAATAAATAATTCTTAATGCTTGCAAATGAAACCTTTCTAATAAGCAAGTCAATGAAATCAGAGATTATTTATTTCAAAGATGAACAAGACATTGGATGAACTAATTTAAATGTAAGATCATTCTCAACAATGACAGTGGAAGAATCTAGTTTCCGTCACGTGCTGATCCAGACAGTCAATGTGAAATGGGGCATATTGAGAGATGTTACATTAATGTTATGGATGCAATTCAACCTGGATTTATTTAAGCGTTTGCAAGTTTGTATCACGACATGACCCAAAGCCATGGGGGCTTTATGAGAGGCATTTTTATCCCACAGCTATTGTAGTAGCTGTACCCTGAAGACTTACAGCTATGCAGAGAATACTTTCATTCTGCTGTGAAAAGTGTCATGTACCAGCTAATGTATACAGGAGGGAAAGTATCTAATGGTGAGAGCAGAGGGCTGGTTTTCCTGAGTTCTATTCCAAACTCTCCCACCGACTTGCCGAGTGCCTCAGTTTCTCCATTTGTAACACTTATTTGTAAAGCTTTCATGTGGCTGGTGCCATATAAATGTCAAGAACCTTGGACAACGTGGTCTGCTCAAGCACTTGGGGTTGCATCACCCTCACTCAGGGGAGGTTCAATTACCTGTAAGGTCACTAGCCGAACTCCTTCTAGTGGTTTGTCAGGGTCCACTTTAATCTCACTTGTTCTTTTGAACACGTCAAGCTCTCGGACAGCATGGCAAGCCTGGTGAGACCCCTGCATCAATGGAACAGCCATTAAACAGGAAAAGGAATACTGGCACTTACTTCCAGGGTTAGAAAGCGAGCAGTCTTCTGGGGAGCATCAGGGTTTATTTTAATGGTCTTGGCAGTTTTGAATTCCTGTAAACCTGGGAGCCTACTTGCAGCATGCGAAGCACCCTGTTTTCATAGACAGCAGCATGTCATCAAACTGTTCACAACCTTCCAAATCCAAGAGAGGCAACTCCCACCTTCAATCAAGCAATGCAATTTAATTCCCTACTTCTAACGCTGACCCGCTGGACCAAGAATTTCTTGCTAAATTGGTGATGTCTCAAATACTCATAACCACCCAGACTAAAATCCAAGTGCCTCATGGGACTCGTTGGGTACCTGCAACTCTTGCTCCCATTGATAATCACTAGCGGGTACTCAACTGGCACCTTGTAGTCCACCCCAAGTAAGGGCTAGCGCCAGCGATGCTACCCCAGAAGCAGAGCAGGGACTGAATTGTGCCTCAGTCCCCTTGTTTCAGGAGGAAGTAAAGCCACACCAGCCCTCTTCTTGGGGGAGTTGCTTCCCCCCTGCACCAACTCAACAGGACAGGCTGGTGCCTTGGGTTCATTCCCTGCCCACTCATTCTCCATCCACCTCTATGGGAGGGGAAGCAGTGGCTTGGTGGCAGCCATTCTCCCCCTTGTACTGTTACCCATGATACTGATAGCCCATGCGAGGAAGCCTGGGAGCTCATTACACCTACTTATTATTCCCCTGAGCAAAACTGTAGCCAGAGTTGTAACACAGCTCTTAATGTTTAGTGGCCAAATCCACTGTGCAGGTGCACTAGAGAATGGAAAGACCTTCCTCTCACTCAGTATACCAACACTGGAAGCAGACGCAATGCTACAGCCACCGCTCCCTGAGAATGACTGCACATCAAAACAACAAGTCACTGGGCAGGCTGATAGAACGGCCATGGCCCCACGCCCTTGTGCATTTTGACGCTAGTGCTGGACATGCTAGATTTTATAGGTACATTAAGTGCCACTTCTGACCACACTCCCGTTTCTCCCTGCCCAGTGACCTGGCGGCATTACGGCTGCAGCTTTCCTATGCAGAAAATATGGCTCAGCCACCACTGCCCAGTTACCTCTACACACCTGCCATCATTTACACAACCCTATTTCAGCACCACATTATAGACCGTGTGGCCTAGGGGAGAGAGCACAGGACTAGGATTCGGGGGACCTGGATTCTATTCTTGTCCCCACCGCTGGCTTGCTGGAGGACCTGGGGCAGGGCATCTCGGTGCCTCAGTTTCCCCAGCTGTAAAATGGGGTCATGATACTGACCTCCTTTGTAAAGTGTTTTGAAATCTACTGATAAAAAGCATTATATAAGAGCAAGATATTATTATCCCATTCAGCATTTAGGAATAAGAACTGTACAAAACCCCTCAAGTTTTTCAGTTATATTTGCCAATCTGATGGGTTTTCCCCCCCAATCCATCCCAGGTGCTATGGTTATTCACTAATTGTGCAGACTGTTGGGATGCATGATGGACAAACAATTTCTGATATACACCAGAATAACCCATTTGTATTTCATAAATGCAACATATTCACTTCATTTTTAAGGGTTTCCAGCCAAGAGAATGTTTTGTTTTGCATATGACAGGAATATATATTGTTCATTTCTGAAAAAACCACAATACCTTGAAATTGGGGATCCGGTGATGCACTGGTCTTGGGAAATCAGCCAGGTTATTTGCTTCCATGTAGTCCCAGATCTTCGTCCGGATATCCCATTTGGAGACACCTTACAAAAGGCAATAAGGAGCAGGAGCAGAATCAAGGCAAGGATGAATGAATATAATATACAGCAGAGTGCCAGGCCAGTGAGATAAAGGTGAGTGTTTCACCGTAACAGAGTGTGGGGGACACACTGGACAGCCACCGTGAAAGTTGCCCTTGCGTATCTCAGCTACTTCAGTTATTTCCACAGGGAAGGAAGACCGCTGAATTGCACAAAGGGCTCTATGCATTAGACAGGTTTCAGAGGGGTAGCCGTGTTAGCCTGTCTCAGCAAAAACAACGAGGAGTCCTGGTGGCACCTAAGACTACCAAATTTATTTGGACATAAGCTTTCGTGGGTTAGAACCCGGTGCATCTGATGAAGTGGGCTGTAGCCCACAAAAGCTTATGCCCAAATAAATGTGTCTCTAAGGTGCCACAAGGACTCCTCGTTGTCTATGCATTAGGGTACTGAGAAGCTTTGCACCCCCTGATCTGACCTCCGCGATCAATGTGGGGACGGAGCCCCTGCACAATTCCCTCCCCTTCAATACGGGGGCCCCCATTTCCCCTTTGTCTAGTCTCCCCCTCCCTGGGGCTATCGCCCCCCCAAAGCCCCTTCCCGGGGACTCCCGGCAGTTCCCACCAGCGCTCAGCCGCACCCCCGCCTCCATGTCCCCTGAGCAGCGGGAGACGCCGTGTGTGTCTGCCCGGTACCGCCCCCCTCCTGTACCCATCAGCTGGCGGCGCCACGTGTCTGCAGGGACTACGGCGGCCGGGAGCGGACAAGAACCCTCAGCCCGACGGATCCACACGCAGGGGGTGGGGCTGGCTTGGATCTCCAGCGAAGCGCCCCGCCCACAACCAACCCGACTGCTGGTTGCCGTGGCGCCCGGAAGCCCCCCAGCGCGCGGCGCTGCACAACCCCCCCGGGAGAGCCAGCCCCCGCCCCGCAGAGCTCACAGGCTGGGTGGGAGGCGAACCCCCGCTGAAGGGACTTGCACAAGGGCAGGGAATAGACGCTTCGTCTTCTCACTCCCACTTCTGCTCAAGCCACTGGCCCAAGGGTGTCTCCAGGGGAGCTGGGACAATGTGTATAGTGGGGGGCTGAAAGCCATTGAACCAACCTGTAAACCCTGTATATGATGGAAACCACTTCAAGCCAGGGGGTGTGTCACTGCAGCACCCTAGTTCTGGGCCGGCGCCTATGGGTGTCTCCAAGAGGGCCAAAATGTCCTTGCCAAAAACTGGGCATTTGCGAGATGCCCAGTGGCAAGAGCGTCACACGGAGCTCTTAGCAACACTAAACCCGGGCAAGGAATCCACTCCCAAGCAGTTGTGGTAAAGACAAATAGAGACACTCTCTATACAGCCCCTGCAGCGGATGAAACCTGGGCGTCAGCAATACCCGGGGTGGGGATAGTGAAACAAAAAGAGAAGCTGGCATCACCCATTGCCATTGACCAAGATGAGAGCAAATAATTGGATTTTAAAAGTTCTTTCACTCTTGATTCGCCTAGGACTCTAACCCGGCTTCCGGCAATGAGCTGTCTGAGGCAGGAAGCGTTATTATCCCCATTTCACAGATGGGGAAGTGAACAATGGGGAGATTAAAACCCTGACACTGCAGTTGTCCTCTGAATATTAAGTACATGCTTGTAAGAGTGGGAAATGGTTTACCCAACGTCACCCAGGAAATCTGTGGCAAAGCCAGGAATCAAATCCAGCTCTCCTGCTTCCGAGCCCAGCACCTCAACCACAAGGTTTTCCTTCCTCTCTTATTTCTGGCCTCTGTGAAGTAACAGCAATTTCACATTCAGCACTCAGCTGCAAAACTACCTTCACAGCAGCAAATGATAGCAGGTGGGGAAAGGGTCTGGGCTCGACTCCTTGGTGGGAGAAGAATAGGCATGCTCTTACACTCCATAAAATTAAATTGCAATTACCCCAGTGCAACTAAAATGCACAGAGGATAAAATGTATCTAGCTGCATGATTTCTTTACACAGCATTGTACTTACTTATGCATCTGATAAAAATACTAATTTCTGAGCCTGATCTTGACGTTTTTACTCAAGTTTACTTCTTCACACAACGCACAGTCAACCTGTGGAACTCGTTATCAGGGAATGTTGTGAAGGTCAAAATAGAACTAGATACATTAATGGAGAATGGCTATTAGCCAAGATGGTAAGTAATGTCATCCCATGCTCTGTGTGTCCCTAGCCTCTGATTGCCAGATGCTGGGATTGGACAACAGGGGATGGATCACTTGATGGTTGCCTATTCTGTTCCTTCCTTCGGAAGCACCTGGCATTGGTGGAAGACAGGGTACAGGGCTAGATGGATCATTGGTCTGAGTCAGTATGTTTGTTCTTCCAGTCAATGGGATTTTGTTCTAATTAAGGATTGCAGGATGGGATCCTATGCTATAAAGGACATTTTGTTAATTGGGGTTCTTCCCTGTCATGCATATATCCATCAGCCAAATTCTACTGTATATGCAGTTCTCAAAACCAGCAGGATTACTGAGCCTTCAAGTTTTGGGGCGGTGGAGTGTTGTTATAGAATTCTGCCCTATTCCAAATAAGGAGCCTTCGTGGAAGGTTTGATTTAAATTAAGTATCCTCTTGTGAGTTTCTGGGTATGATATTCTTGGCTCTACTTTCTTTTTTTTGAAATGTCCTCATTGGTGGGCAACTGTTATGTTATAATCCAGCAGTCTGCAGCTGGGGATTACAAGGTGTCTTTTAGCTCAGTTTTAATAAGAACAATATAAATGATTGCATGGCCCAAATTCATGAACAATGGCGATATTCTTCCTGAAATTAAATATACAAAGGGACATGCTGTGCCATAAATTTTAAAGTGGAAATCAGTGGGGAATTGTGCTTAAAAACTGAGAACACAGTGTAGTCCAAAAAGTTTATAGAAATATCTTGGTCTTTCTTTTGATTGCGTGCTATATTTGGAAAAAACACATTAATAAAAAAAGCCCCACAACCAATTACAGTTTCATTTAAATCCAGTAGTTTATGAACAGAACAATGTAAAATCTTTACACTGAATTTCACTTCCCTATGCTATTCAAAACAGCATTTTTCTCTCTTAACTTTAATGGGACATTAAATTACAGTATTTATTATTATTTATAGAATTCAAATATTCAAAAAATGACTCAGGGAAGACAGAGTTTCAAGAATCTGAACATTCCTGTATCAAGTGGACTACAGGGTCATGGGAACAATGAAACCTAGGTTTATTTTAAAGGGTGGTGGTGGGAGAAGGCTTATGAATTTAGGTTCTAATCTGCTTGGGTTGGATGCTACTGCTATACATCCACAGTCAGAATTGACTGTTACTGTGCCAGCCAGAAAGCAGAACAAATTAGGATGCTCCCTTCTGAATAGTTACAGATGTATTGCTGGGCAGATACAAATGCGTTCTCTCTTCGCTACGGCAGTTGATTGCATAAGTGTTTTCTCTGACAAATCTGTATAAATAAACGTAAAAGAATTCAGGGCTTTAGGAAACCTTTTCTGCTCAGTGATAGGTTTCAGAGTGGTAGCTGTGTTAGTCTGTATCAGCAAAAACAACGAGGAGTCCTTGTGGCACCTTAGAGACTAACAAATTTATTTGGGCATAAGCTTTCGTGGGCTAAAACTCACTTCATCAGATGCATGAAGTGGAAAATACAGGAGCAGGTATAAATACATGAAAGGATGGGGGTTGCTTGACCAAGTGCGAGGTCAGTGTAACGAGATAAATCAATTAAACTTCAAAAACAGACTCCAACATGAAGCTGCAGAACTGGAATTAATTTGCAAACTGGATATCATCAGATTAGGCCTGAATAAAGACTGGGAGTGGTTGGGTCATTACAAAACCTAAACTTAAATTTCTCCAATATTAATTTCTCCCTACTGTTACTCACACCTTCTTGTCAACTGTCTGTAATGGGCCACTCTCTTACCACTTCAATAGTTATTTTGCCTCCCTTGGTATCCTGCTGTTAATTGATTTATCTCGTTACACTGACCTCACACTTGGTAAAGCAACCCCCATCCTTTCATGTATTTATACCTGCTTCTGTATTTTTCACTTCATGCATCCAGTGCCTTGGGTTCTAGCCCACAAAAGCTTATGTCGAAATAAATGTGTTGGTCTCTAAGGTACCACAAGGACTCCTCGTTGTCTTTTCCGCTCAAAGTTCACCGTGCATTTTTGGACATTGATTAATATGAACATGTTTGGTTAAATGCAGAACAGTCCCAATAACCCTGGAGCCTGATGCTGTTTCTCTTGAAGTCCATGGTGAGATTCACCCTGATTTCAATACAAGCAATTAGGTCCATGGGCAATGGGATCCATCCAGGAAGACTGGTACACCAAAACCGAGTGCCGTTGAAGTTAATGGTTCCCCATCCAGACATAACAGACCATCCATGTGAATCAAATGTTTGAGGATTTGGAGGCCAATTCTTCACTTTCGATTCATGCAAAATTCCCAACAACATTGATGGATCATTTATTTGTCTTTGTAGGGAGTTCAGGATTGGGCCCTGGATGAGCTATTTACAACCTCTCTTTAATTCAGGGTAATTATGATACCCTCAATCTGATGAAGCAGAATCTTTGGAAGGATAATTACTCTGTGTGGACTGAAGTGCCTATAATTATCCCCTTCCCCTTTAGAAATCATCTACTGTATATCAGAGAAGAAGGATGGTCCCATGGGCCAGCCTAGGATTTGGGAGGTCTGTGTCTCAGGTCCACCACAGACTTCCTGTGTGACCTTAGGCAAGTTAGTTAGCAGCTTAATGCCTCAGTTTACCACCTATAAAATGGGGGCTGATAGTACTTTCCTATCTCACAGTGGTGGTGTGAAGATAAATACATTAAAGATTATGGGACACTCAGATTGGAGGCCATATAATTATCTAAGATAGATAGATTTCATTATCTATCTATCTTAAGAAACCAGCAAATAAATAAATAAATAAATAAATAAATAAATAAATAGTTGCTTAAAAGAGTTGGTCTTCCAGGGGAAGGAGAACTGGACTTGATACATTTAGGAATATTTGGGGATGGGTTCTTAAATTAGCAACTTGCCTAACAATTGAGGCCTCTTTTACAGGTTTCGTGCATCAGCTATTGTTTGATCCCATAAAACTGAAATCCCATTTGCTCAAAATCACTTTTCTAAGATCTCTTTTCTTACTGTCATACATATATTGCCCGCTCGAGCTTTAGCACTAATGGCTCAACCCAGCTCCCACTAAAGTCGATGGAAAGTCTCTCCTTGGTGTCAATAGAAGTTGGATCAGTCCCTAAATATCCCTAATAGAAGTGAGTATTCTAGTCTATTCTACTATAATTCCTGCATTGCACATTTCACTGTGGTATCTGAGTACCTACTAATTTTGCTTTAAAAATTGAAAATATTATAGAGAAAGATAGACAAGGTGGGTGAGGTAATATCTTTTCCTGGGCTAACTTCTGTTACAAGCTTTCAAGTTTACACTGAGCTCTTCAAACTCAAAAACTTGTCTCTCTCATCAACAGAAGTTGGTCCAGTAAAAGATATCCTCACTCACCTTGTCTCTCTAATCTCCTGGTATCCAGGAGGCTACAACACTGCTTACAAAAATAGTGAAAGATAAACCATTGTCTTATAAGAACTATTAATATTCAGATTTAGAAGGGAAAATGTGAAAATCTTTCGTGAAGTGTTTTATGGTTTTAGAAGAAGAAGAAAACCAAGGAATGCTTCTAAAAGCCTGGATTCCAAATCCCCTTTGTATTTTTCTGGTGCTCTCCACAATCCTTGCAAGCACCTTTTATTGCAAATCCTTTCCAACCTCAGAAATTGACACATTAAGGACAGCAATAAAAGAAAGCTTGCAAATTTCCTGAAAATGAAAGCTGAAAAGTAGGCACAGATGCA
The DNA here is from genome assembly GCF_011386835.1 of Chrysemys picta bellii. NCBI lineage: Eukaryota > Metazoa > Chordata > Testudines > Emydidae > Chrysemys > Chrysemys picta. The sequence goes on along the minus strand of NC_088804.1, from coordinate 38,019,399 downwards.
TTTCTGTGCTTTATTTTCTGTCCTGGAGATGAAACGAATACAGTCAGGTAATTGCTTGTAATGTTTTGGTTGGAAGAATTATTAATCAAATAATTATTATCATAGGCAGTACTATACAAAATACAAGTAACGACAACTCTAGAATCTCAATAGCATTTGGTTAAGAGAAAAACTAAATTGCAAAAAGCAAACAAACAAAAAATCAATACAGAACTATGTTGCTTCATTTTGCCGAAATTGTGTTAGATCTGGCTTGTTATGAAACAAGTTTCTATTTGCTAGTAAACTCTGTACGGTTGGATAACCTTTTGCACAGGAAACAATAAAACAACGGAGGCTCCTCAAGGTAGTCAGGGTTGAAACTAACCAACCTGCTTTGAGTCAGACACATTCGGATTTTCATTTGCTGCTATGAACTGATTCTCTCTGTGTGTATTTGGGTCATTTTCCCATACCCATTTTCAGATGTCGCTACCTCTGTTGGGTTAATCCCTGATCCTGCAAAAACTTATGCGTATGCTTAGAGTTAAGGCAATTATGTGCATATAGTTTTGCAGGAAAAATGTGGTCACAGGAACAGCCGAGCTTAGTTTTTCATTGCCTGTGCAAAGCTTGTTTCTTCTTTGGAATAAACTCTTGCCTCCCATTTCTGGCACTTACTGACACACATTCGTAGGACAATACCCCCAAAAATGAATATACAAAGCTCGTGTCTGACATCTGATCAATTTTTGATACTACGACTGTTCTGCCAGGATAAGTCCATAAGGTGTCAGCACCAACATTTTTACCATTAAATGCACTGAACATTTGCACAGAAAAATATTTAAATTCTCCTATGTATCCCCTAGAGGGCACCAAAACCCACAAAGTGAGCAAACTAGACTCAGTGGGAGAGTTCAGGTGATGTTTGAGGAGAGCTTCACTTGGCTTCCAGAGCAACTGATTCTGTTGTTGCCTTTGTAGAAAAACAATGGGACAAATCTCCTGTCTTGATTATTTCAGTCTTTGCAACCGGGTCTTTGCAATTTTCTTGTTTCTCCTAAATTCTCCAAGATTGCAAGGACATTTCAAAGGGGGGGGGGGGGGGATCTGGTAGTGGAAAGGTTCAGGGGACTGTTTTATAGTGTCCACCAAGGGTAAATAAAAAAAGTCAAGACAAAACCTCTAGGCACGTAGAAGCTGTTGTTCAAATAACTCAAACAAACATTGCTCCCGGGAGTCCTAAAGGGGAAAACAAAAAAAGCCGGAGCATTCCAAGGAAAAGAGAATATTTCTTGTCCACCTTTGCGCTCTTGGTTGAAAGGATCTCTCGAGTTCGCTCTCATTTGGGGCTGAAACTATTTTTTCTTGTAGCTGAACTTTATGCTATTAAGAGTCTTTGGATTTAGACGCCACCGATTTTCCAAATGCGTGATGCCGGGACACAGGGCGTCTTTTCGATTTCTTTAGAAACTTACGCTCGGTAAAGTTTTGAGAGTGGTGAACTGATGGGAGGTAAGGGTTTAATAACAAGGCTATTTGTTGAGACAAAACGTAAACCTTTAGGAAATAGCAGGTCAAAGAGCTATAACCCGCCAGTGTTTCAGTTTGGCGTTTACAACTTTTTGAACTTGTATATGATTTTTTTTAAAGTCCCCATGTGCTTATTGTGTGCTTTAAAACAATTAGGGCTGATCAGAAGTGTTGTTGTACTGAAGGCTGAAGTTTAAAAATGTGAAGTCGTTCTAAAACCTGCTAAATAAACCGCGTTTCTCCGTTAATACATTTAAATGAAACAGCAGCAAATCTAAAATAATTTGCTTTTTTATTCTCGTGTGAAAATCACCCGGGCATTTATTGCACATAAAGAAATCGATGCGCATCATTTGAATGTATTGCCATCAAAACGAAGGTGAAAGTTTTCAAGAAATCGACCATCAATTTGCATTACAGGTTTTTGGTGGATTTTAAAGTATTGGGTAAAAAACCTTTCCCTTTTGTATTAAGACATTCACAGATAGCTTTCGTGATTCTCAGTAGTTCTCAGGCGGGAGCATTCACTTTTTGTTAAATGTGTCCCTGTCTGAAGCTTTACCGATTCCCGAAGACTGAATTTTGCTCTGCACACATTGTTAGATGATCTTTGAAAAAGTCACACGAAGTAAATTACAGACGGAGGGCCTTCTTTCAAAAGGCAGCGGACACAGACTGGCTCTGTAGCTATTTTATTCCGTTTTAATTTAAATTCGCCTTTCAGAAATTTGGATCCAAAAGGGAGGTGGTTTGGGTTTTTTTTTTTTTTTGCTTTTTATTTTACTTGGGGGCGGGAGGAGAGGTTGTTTCTTTCTTCATCTGTCTGCTTTTGAGATAAACGTTATCCACAATCAATGCAGTGCAGTTCACAGCAGCTTTGCAAATACGGGAATCTACACTCCGCTAGCATGCGTCCCTAATTAACCGAATCTGATTGCCTGTAATGAAATCATTAGGGAAAGCAGGAGGGGCGGGTTTCACAAACCCAAGAAAACTCATCTCGCTCTGGGTCTTTTTCTCCTGGGTCTTTTATGATTTTATTTTATTTTTATTTGCTCAATTCTTTTGAAAGTGTTGGAGGAATCTGCAAATGTGCTACCGCCCAAAGATCCCAGTGTCGGCTATTTGAACTGCTATCAGCCTATGCTATGAAACGGGATGTGTGCCATCCCATAGCTTTCAGCGCTAATGCTTTTATAGGTAGCGAGGTTACAAGTACTGTGTGAGAAAGAACCCAAGAAAATGCGCAGCCCCTTCTGAATATCCACCCGAGGACTGGAGGGTGATTTGATTTAAAAATAAAATGTATTTTAAATGGGAAGCTCTGTGTTTGTACAGCATTCCAGGTTTCCTCCGTTAAAAACCCGGAGGAATAATACAGCACTCAAGAACACGGGTTCAGTTGATCGCTGATCATTGCGATCAGCTCGTCATAAAACTGGCAGGGTTTACTGCTTAAAATCCGTGCCGTTCATTTATTACATTTCATGTCATTGAAAGTTCTACTGCGAGCAAACACAAGTCACTAATGAGCCGCGTTGGATGCTCGTTACCTTCCAACGCCTTCAAAAAAAAAAAAATACAACCCCTCTGCGTTTACCTTGGTCCTAGCACCGCTGTTCCGCCGCGGCCTCTCTCTCTCTGCCCATTGATTGGACAAAGCCATCCCCAAGTGCACTGTGATTGGCTCAAAGTCGAGGGCAGAGGCGTGGCCAGCGAGGAGTAAAAACTCGCCTTCGGCAAGAAAAGTTTTGAAACTTTCCCAAACCCTATAAGGGGAGTTTGCATTTGCGGGGCTCGCCGGTGGCTCTGCGCACACACACTCACACACACACACACTGGACTCACACGCTCCTCCACAGCCCTAGCGTTTATTTTGATTCTGAGTTCACAAGACGTTTTGGTGGTTTCCCTCCCAGAAGAATTTTTTGTTGTTGTTGTTGCAAGAATTATATTTTTCCCCTCAAGACTGTTCTTTGCCTGCGAGAATTATTCCCTGCTTCTGCCTCCCTTTTAGCAGCAGCGTTTGCCACCTCTGAAAAAAAAAAAAACACCCCGAGAGATCACTAGATATCCGCACGGCACGCTCCTCCTGGCGACTCTGAAGGATGCTGCTGATTTACTGCTGCTAACGACCCTTTTGGATTTGGGCAGCTTGTGTTTGAGACTCTCTCTCTCTCCCCTTCCTCCCTCACCCTCCTCCTCTGCAGAGGAATCCCGTTGGGGTGAGCCCTTCTCCCCCAAAACCCCTACCCTCTTCGTGTCCCCTCCCCCGGTGATTCCGTCGCCTTGCGATTTGGGGGAGCCCCATCCATGATGCAGGCTCGCTACTCCGTCTCCGACCCCAACGCCTTGGGAGTGGTGCCCTACTTGAGCGAGCAGAACTACTACCGGACCGCGGGGACTTACAGCAACATGGCCAGCCCCATGAGCGTCTATTCGGGCCACCCTGACCAGTACGCCGCCGGCATGGGCCGCTCCTATGGGCCTTACCATCACCACCAGCCGGCGGCCCCCAAGGACCTGGTGAAGCCTCCCTACAGCTACATCGCTCTCATCACCATGGCCATCCAGAACGCCCCGGACAAGAAGATCACCCTGAATGGGATTTACCAGTTCATCATGGACCGGTTCCCCTTCTACAGGGAGAACAAGCAGGGCTGGCAGAACAGCATCCGCCACAACCTCTCCCTCAACGAGTGCTTCGTCAAGGTGCCGCGGGACGACAAGAAGCCCGGCAAGGGCAGCTACTGGACCCTGGACCCGGACTCCTACAACATGTTCGAGAACGGCAGTTTTCTGCGCCGCCGCCGGCGCTTCAAGAAGAAAGACGTGCCCAAGGAGAAGGAGGAGAGGCAGCCCAAGGAGCAGCCCAAGGCGCCGGGCGTCTCCAGCCCGGACATCGCCAAGGAGGCCTCCGAGAAGAAGGTGGTCATCAAGAGCGAGGCCTCCTCGCCAGACCTGCCGGTCATCACCAAGGTGGAGACGCTGAGCCCGGGCAGCGGCAGCCCCAGGAGCGTGGCCTCCACCCCGTCGGTGTCCACCGAGAGCTCCCTCCCGGAGCACCACCCGGCCGGCAACGGGCTGTCGGGCTTCAGCGTGGAGAACATCATGACCCTGCGGACTTCTCCCCCGGGGGAGCTGAGCCCCGGGAGCGCCGCCTCCGGCCGGACAGGGGCAGGGCTGGTGGCTTCGCTGCCGCTGGGCTACCCCCAGGCGCAGCCCTCCATCTACAGCCAGGCGTGCGGCCAGAGCATGGACACGAGCGGAAGCTACCAATGCAGCATGCGAGCCATGAGCCTGTACACCGGGGACAGGGCGGGCCACATGTGCGTCCCCACCACGCTGGAAGAAGCCATCTCGGAGCATCCCAACGGCACCTCTTCGCCTCTGGCCACCATGAACCTGGCCTCCAGCCAGGAGAGCGCGCTGACCCCCAGCCACCCGCATCCCAGCGGCGGGCCCGGGCAGCCGGCAGCCTCCTGGTACCTCAACCACAGCAGCGAGCTCAACCACCTCTCCGGGCACACGTTCGGCTCCCAGCAGCAGACTTTTCCGACCGTCCGGGACATGTTCAACTCTCACCGGCTGGGGATTGAGAGCTCGACCCTCAACGAGCATCAGGTGAGCGGCAACACAAGCTGTCAGATCCCCTATAGATCCACGCCCTCCATATACCGCCACGCCACCCCCTATTCCTATGACTGCACTAAGTATTGATTAGCATTGACTCTCCTGGGTAGGCCAATTAAACAAACACTTAAGACTGCATAAGGAAATCCTTTTACAACCTCTAAGCGGACCTGGGAACCAAAGAGTTTATAGACCCTTAATCCTCTTCCATCATCTTTAAATTCCAGACAAGTAAATTCTACTTGAAAAGGGATGTCTTTAAAATATATAGAGAGCTATCTAAACAAAGTGGCAAATTTATATGCTAAAGTATAGGAGGTCTCCGAAAATAAGTTATGGACCAATATCACAGCGATCATTATGCGATTAAAAAGAAAATTATATATTATATATATAAAAATATATGTCCGGGGTATTTTAAGTTCTCTTATTGTGCTATCAAATGTGTGGATTTCTAATCAGGCTAATTTTCAGAGCCGTTAATATAATATTTAAAGTTGAGTTCACTGGAATATTTTTTTTATGTTGCCCAACAATTCCTAACAGCCCAATTAATTACAAGTTGAGTTCTTCTTCCTTTTTTTGTGTGTGTGTACAATTATGCAAGAGAATTTCTTCCTCTTTAGAGCTGTTCTTTTTACAAGACGAGGAAATAATTTATTTTTGTTGGTGGATTTTGGGGAAAAAGAGACAAAGTATCTGATGCGGTTTTTTTAATTTACGACAGTGTGATGTTTTGTATAATAGTCTCCACCCTGACCATTCCTGAGAACTATTTGGTTTTATTCTACTTCACGCTTGTTTGTCTTATGTGGTCTTAATCGTTGTACTTACCTTAAAATAAATCCATGTTGTTTTCTTCTGCTCAAAGTCTGGCGCATGTATGTGTGTGTGTGTGTTTTTGCCATTTTTCCGATCCCATTTTTCAGGCAGAAAACGTGGAACACGTTAATGTTAAAACCAAGTAGATTTCCTGGAGACTAAAGGTTTATTACTCTTTTTTTTATTATTATTATTTATTTAACAAAGGCTCAGTTCACATGACGAAATCGCATAGCTGAAATGAAAACGTAGGCGTTCCTGGGTTAGTTTAAAGGGGCTTCCCAGGATTGTTCCCAGAACACTTTGCAAATCCAGGACAATTGGCCAGTTTGAAACTGGAGTGAGATTCTGCAATCCGCAAATGATGTGAGTGAAAGACTCCTCACCGGGATAGGTTCTGATTAATCGCTCTTATTTTAATCTTTTTCTTGACAGTTTTATTTACCTACTGAGATGTAGGCCTTATGAGGCGCTTTGAATGTAGTCAGTTACCTCTCAGTTCAGCAGCAATCTACTACAGGCAGTTGCCCCGATAGAACAACAGTGTATAGGAAGAATAAACTAATAACATCCTGTGAGGATAATAAGAAATATCATTTGATCTGGATCTCATTACGAAGTCCTAAGAACCATCCCAGCAAGTTCATATTAGGATGATTTTACAGCCCTGTCTGAACGCATTCTGTTTTTATTCGTTTCTTGTACAAAAGATCTATCTTCATCTGACTTCGTTTTCTGCTTCCTATACCCAATTTGAGCTCTCATTATAAATGCCTGGGGCTGACAGCGGATATGTTAAAGCTGCCAACCATCTCTTCCTTCTGATCTCTTCTGAGCAACTTTAACATGCTTCAGAAATGCAGTGGCTCGTTGTCGCTTAGTCAGAATAAAAAAAACCCCATCACAGGATTGTCTAGCACATTGGTAAAGAATAAAGCAGCCTTTAGATAAACGTGGCCTTAGGAGCCGTTTTCAAATGCAGCCTGTTTCTGTCAAGTTAACTTTAATTGGAATAATATAATTCCCCAACGAAAGTAGGGGCTAGCTGCAAAGATTGTCAATAAATATGGATGTTAACATATGGACTCGCAGAATATAATTGCAGCACAATAAACATTGCTGAGGAGGCAAATCTGCAGATCGCCTCCCATAAAAAAAAAACAAATCAAAACCACGAAACACCTAATTAAGACGAAAAGGTGAATAGATGGACGGAGGAGATATACTGTAGGTCATGGTAGACATATTACCTGAATTGATTTTGATCTGGCACATACCCTATCCTGCCGAATTCTGGCAGCGTGCGTTGAAACCTTGGTTTAAATGAAACATGGCCCATAAGAATAATTTGTGCTGTATTTCAGCAGCCTTCCTATAAAACCCGAGCTACTTCTGCCAAGTTCTCGAGGGGTTTTGTCTATTCATAAAAGAGCAAGGCGGGGAGAAAGGAGGAAAAATAGAGGAGCAACTACACTCTCCTTCCCCGCCTACCTCCCCAAATCCTCCCTCCTTCTTAAAATTAAGTCGGGGAGATTTTTCGCTTAATAGATTTTTCCCCCAGCCCACAGTGAAGCAGCCCCCTTATAGCGTTGTTCTGTACCTTTATCAGCAGGGAGCTGAAAATCAGGTGCTTGGGTTGGATTTTCAAACAGCTGCTGCTTCTTTTTTTGATGGGGAGAGGGTGGGCTGTGTGTGTGGGAGATAGGGAGACAGAGGAATATTCGTGGCCACTAACATTAAACTTGCCACTTCTCCTCCTTAACAGGTTCCTTGCTTGAGCCAGAGTTACCAGTGGCAGACTCTCTCTACAACATAGGGCCTCCGGGGCGGAGAAGGGGGATGCAGGCACAGGTGATCTGCTATTGTCCTTAAATTGTCCAGATAATTCGGCCTTGAGCCTTTTCCTTCCGTGTCTAACGGGCACTAGGCCCTGGATGGGGGTTCAGCCGAGAGTGGGGTTTGAATAACCCGGTACCACTCCGGGGATTCTCAGGCTGGCGTAGTGTAGACGCATGATGTGCCAACATGCGGTCCAAGCTCGCCGCACCAGATTATCTTATTGCGATCGCATTTGTGTCATAGCTGCTGGGAAAAAGCAGTTCCCCGTGGCAGATACCGACCTCCTGAAGCTGCTGCCAGAGCCAGGTGCGTGTGCTTTTCCCCGAAAGGGCAGCCACTTGCCTCCGCCGTCAGTCCTTTCCCTGAGCTGGCATTTCACACGCCTGCCGCGGCTCTCCGGAGAGTTGCCCTTTTGCTGGACAGTTCCAGAGGGACACTGGACACTGGACCGTGCAGAGGCGGCGTTCAGCCGTGTCTGCGGGCAGCAGCCTCTTGTTCGCGTTTCCAAGTTTTCATTTTCGCTGAGGCTCGAGCTGTTTTCCTGACCCAGTATCGAGTCCTACCCGGCGATACTATAAAACCAAACAAAGCCCCCAAAGGAGAATTAGTCATAATCATCAAAAAGGCATGTTAGTGATTTTGATTCGATTTCCACTCAAAGTGAATGATCTCAGGTAGGTCAAATGCATCCTTGCCTCTGTCTCTTGAAGTTCCCCCTTCTCCGGGTGGCTGACTTCCTGCAAGACCCTGTCACATTAAACAATAAAATAAAAATCCCCAGGAAAAAGAAAGCACTTAAATGTCTCTCTCACAGGGCTCCCTGCTCCTTGTCCCCAAGCTGCAATGACCTGGCCCTAAAAAATGGCAGGTTTCAGCAGCTAGCTAGTTTCCTATTAGTTGGTGGCAGCATTTGGGGCCCAGAAATGTGTTTCCCGTATCAAGTTTGTGAGATTGGACCGTCGATCTCACACCCGATTGCATGCCTTGGGGCAGGGGTAGCACTCCGAGCTGTGCTCTCTTTTTAAACCTTGTTTTATCGTGCATAATACGGGCACGCTCAATTTTGATTCCTTATTTGTTTTTTTTTATTAAAAAGGGAAAACCCATCAGAATACTAACACCTAGCAAACACTTACAATCAAAGCATTCTTTCCATTTGCCAGATTAAGACATTCCAAGTCGGTGTATTATTTTCCATAGGAGCGGACAAGAGTAACTCTGAGCTATGCCGAAAAACACCAAGAGTTAAATCTATCCCTGGGCACCTTTTGGTGCTAAGCATGTAACATTTTAGGTTTAAATACTTATATTTCCCCTTATAACGATCAGCTTTCATCCTTATCTCCCTTTGGAAACAGCTGTCGCGTTTTTACCTCTGCCTTTCCCTCTGCATTGTAGTCGAAAATCTTCAAAGAGCAAACAGACTCCAACATCTCCTCGTAGATTTTTTCCCGGCAAGGAGAGTTCTCCATCACAGTCACGTTAGGGGAACCATTCGTGAACTATTATTTAAATCTGTAGACAGAGACTTTTTTGAAAGAGAACCAGAACGTCCCGGGAAGTCGTTTTTCTCGGTTTCTTTCCATGTGAAATCGTTCCCTGATCGTTTCTAAAAGCAATGGGCGTGTTCTCCCGAATCTTGTCTGAAAGGCTTGCTGTAAAAGCGAATTTAATCACTAGTTTGTTCAGATTTGGTGAGATGGTTGTTTTATTTTTTTTGAAAGGTCGCTTCTTGCAAAAAAAAAAAAGGGGGGGGGGGTTTAACCCGATTTGGATTATTGTCCCCCAGGTGGTTTAAACCAGCCAGGGGAATTAGAGCCGTGCTAAAAATAACACAGTTAAAATCTTTAAACTGTGCAGTCACATTGTCTGGACTCTTGTTTTGCAAGAGTAATCAAGGAACAGCAAATACCCCAGGTATCCCAACCTAGAGTCCTCACAGCAATAGTGTGGGACACAGTCATTCTTTCCAACACGATTGACTCCCTGGCTTTATGGGAGGGGAGGGGGCTGGATCCAGCCCTACTGAAGTCAATGAGAGTTTTGTCCTTGGTTTCGATGGAAGCGGAATCGGTGTGTGTTTGTTTGTGTGTTTGTGTTTAGAGCATTTAAAGTAGTCACGTCCATTGCAAAGGTTGCTGCTGATCTCAGAATTCTGCCAGCCAAAATACATCCCCATCCCTACTCATGTTATGGTGTGACGCCACCTTCACCTGTAAGCCTCATTAAGGGACAGCTGCAGCACCTGGCAGGATCGGGCCCTACAGTGTACTTGCTTACAGGTGAGGGACCAACATAAATCCCAGAGCACCATTAAGGAGCCGATCCTATGATAGCCTCTACTCAGGCACAACACTCCAAATACTTCAATGGGGAGTTGTGCTCAAGTACAAACTAACCGGGCCAAGATCAGCTTCTCTCAGGGAAGTCGCTGTACTGTCGAGTTCACCTCGGCTGGACCCAGCCTTGTTTGGGGTTTATTTTGGCTCATGAGGATGGGGGGTGGACACTTAGCACTATCAATACATTGTAATGCCAAAATTGCTTGGGACTTCAAATCCGCTGCCTAGTTAATGGATCCCTCCCCCACTTCCCAGGACCTTTAATTCATCAGAACGGCCACACTGGGTCAGCCCAATGGTCTAGCTAGCCCAGCATCCTGTCTTCCCAGAGTGGCCATTGCCTGATACTTCAAAGGGAAGGAACAGAACAAGGCAATTTATCGAGTGATCCATCCCCAGACTCTGTCAGTCAGCGGTTTAGGGACACCCAGAGTATGGGGTTGACTCTCTGACCACCTTGGCTAATAGCCATTGATGGACCTGTCCTCCATGAATTTATCTAGGTTTTTTTTTAAACCCAGTTATGGTTTTGGCCTCACATCACCCCCTGGCAAAGAGTTCCACAGGTTGGCTATGAGTTGTGATCAGCAAAGTATGTGTTCAAAAACCAACAGCTCTTTATACCACCGTGTATTTCTGTTCCAGCTCTGCCAATCCAAAGCAACCAACGAGAATTCCCTTTGTGCTACAGGGCTCAAATGCAGTCCAGTTAGGAACTCCCCAAAATATAACCTACCCAGACCTATTAAGATCACATTCTAGTTACCTGCCAGGTTTGCACAAATATATCAACACCCCATTTAGTATCGCCTCCCTTGTAGCATCTTGTTGCAAGCCTCATGAGGCTTTTATTTTTGTAGCTTTTTCCTTCTTGGGATAGATTCTAGAGAACTTGAAAGCCAGGAACAGGGCGTGGAAAAAGAGACGAAAAGGCGTTAGGTAGAAAGTGCCTCTGTGAGAGAGATTCGCAGCGGTAAAGCTGCCGCTAACATCCGTTTTGCATCATGCAAAGGGCAAACTGTTTTTAGTTCTAATTTGACACCGAGCACAAACTTGACTGCTGCTCCAGTCCGCTATGGACTCCGATGCAAAGCATTAGTTATAACGATGTCAAGGCCTAGAGAGCTGGGGAAGAATAACGTGGGGCGATATAGGTTAAAGTGGGCAAACTGGGGTGCCTAAAGCTAAACACCTTTAAACATCAGATCGCTTTGATTGGGGTGCCCTAACTTTAGGCCCCCAAGTCTGAATATTTTGGCTATGGACCATTTTTAATAACTTGCAGGGGGTACTGTCTGGGGGGAGACGCTCCAGATATCACACCCCGGTCTCTGCTCCCTTCTCCTGACCAGGAAAGCTGCTAATCTGCGTCTCCTCTATGCTGCCAAGTGTGTCTCTCTGCTATGACAGTCTCCCTCTGTCCTGCTGCCTTTAAGGGACACGAGTCCCGGCTTTAGGGAAGCGAAAGTACATCCAGGAGTCTCTAAAGAGCCCGGGACATGTATAGATTCCTGTGCCCAGCCTGCAGAAAGAAAGTTCCCCACGTAGCTTCTCGACCACTCGCTCCCAGCCCCGGACTGTGGCAATCAGAGTCGTTAGAGCGGCTCGGATTACAGACACACCGATGGCTGCTCATGTCAGGGGGTCAGGGCATCAGAAGAGGGTAACGCACCCAGGCAGCGAATGAGCTGTTAGGACCCTCTGATTGGTGGGTTTCAAACCGAGACGAACTTCTCTGCTTTGCCTCCCGGGGGAATTTCTAGCAGCGATGTACAAAAAAAGGAGGCAACAAACCTCTTTGCCATGTGAGCCTGTGTCTGTATCCCGGGCCCACCGCCATCTACGGGGACTATTTATTATTTTAATATTTCTTGCTTGGATTTCTCAAGGAGACGCACTAGAGCCTGTGAGAATTTAAATAAAGCCTCCGGGGGGAAGGCGACGTTAAACGTTGATCTCCCGTTTAAAATCTCCACTGCGGATGTCGATAAGGTGTCAGATGAGTGAACGCAGCTGGGCTCCAACACTGATCCACAGAGCCCCCTTTACAAGGAGGTTTTATGTGAAATAATGTTTAACGAAGAGATGCTTAGGAGAATTGATTTCTAAACTGAGCCAAGGGCCAGGGTTTTTCCGCACACGCTGGAGGTGGACAATCAAACAGCCCCTGGGAGTGCAAGGCACTTGCTAATATGGGTCGCCCCATGGAATGTGATAATTGATATCAAATAAAAGTGTTTGCAGTTTATTGACTCTCTGAAATGTGCCGTGTTAATAGGTTCGATTTATTTCCCTCTGGTTTAATGCTACGAAGTAATGCCTGAAATCAAGGAGTCACAATCCTATTAATAAGCAGACTCCGTGGAAGCGAGGTCCCAATCTAGAACAACAAATGAGAACATCAGAATTGAAATCCACTTTAAAAAAAAATAATTTGCAAATCCAAAGCAAGACGATTTCTTACTCCAGCTGTTAATCTGACCCCCTGCTGGATTCATCTGAAAATGCAGAAATCAAATCAGGTTTCTTCACCGCTTCTGATCTCCTGCCGGGCACCTGGGGGATAACCCCAAGGGAATTCCCAGCTAGCCTTTTGAAAAGTTGTGTGATGTTTATGATGCAATAAGGGCCCGATCCTGCACCCAGACAAAAGTCCCATTCGAGTCAATAGTTTTACCTGGGCAAGGTGTACAGAATCGGGACCCTGTTTTCTAACGGCACCCTTAATTTTCCCGATTACTTTTAGAAGTTACCAGTGGAGGCCAAATCCTGCTGGCTCCCCTCAAACGAGGGCTCGCATTAAAAGTTGATTGGCCCTCGGTATGGGCTCGATGCAAAGCCCAGGGAAGTCACTCGAGGTTGGATCAGACCCTACAGGAGACGTGGCCCGCGTTTCCTTCTGAGCACATTTTGCTCCCAGAAGAGAAGCCAGGCAAAGAGCCTCTAATCAGAACAGAAACTCGTGACTCAGATCTGCCTTTACACAGCTTCCTAAAAATGCCCCGGCTCGTATGTTAGTCAGTTTCCAGGGGTCATCTCTTGCCATCGGTTTGTAGCAGATCCCCCCCGCCCCACCACTGACTGCTTTAAAAACCGGGAACACACCAGGGCCCTCAGCATCTGTCCTTTTCACCCACAAAGAGAAAGCTGATTGTTAATATTTCACAACATTAGATGCCACGCTCAGAGGTGGTCTGTTCATCGGCCTCATTAAAAAGCTGACACCTCTTTCTGAATCCGACTCGGCCAGTACCTTTGATTCAAATCGTTACATCAGTCAATAAAAAAATAAAAAATAAAAAACAACAAAAAAACCCCAACCTGAACGTTTATACAAAAAAGAGCATCACAAATGCCTAATGTAATCACCGGCCAGCTGTGTGCACTTGTAAAGTTGTTATAATCCCCCTCCTTGGTATAAACAGGAAAGTACATAATATAAAGCAACAGGCCTGCATTCACAAATACTAAACCTCCCCCTCCTGCCTGCCAAGTTCGCCTTTTATGGAGCGCGGTTGCTCCTTGCAATCCCACTGTGACCCCCAAAATAATAATCAAACTCCCCTTCGATTTTGGTTCCTCGAAAAAGAAGGATTGTTTAAGTCGCGTCCCCCTGCATGCACACTGCACTAGCCTCAGGCCTGAGGTCCGAAGACAGAATTCCCTCCTGCTGGATTTCACTAGCAATGGGGGGACTCTCCTCACCCTTGAGGCTAGAGAGAGTATATTAGCATCACTCGGTACAAGCAGCCTGTTCAAATGGCACCAGACACTACCAGCGCATACACCTGGTTGGATCGCTTCCCTAGTCTTTTGCTTCAACTGTCTTCAGACGTGCTTTACCATGTCCTTTCTACTGGACCGTTCATGCAAACCTGCTTGCTTGGATGTCTGTGCTGTGTCTCAGGGGCGATCACTGCAGGTTTGAAGGCAAAAAGCCAGATCCACAACGGGTGTAAATCAGTAGAGCTAAGTTGATTTGCACCCGTTGAGGATTCATCCCTGTTCTCCACTTGGAGAGAGAGAGACAGACCCCTAGGTTCTTCCTTGCAGCTCCATTTCATTGCCTGTTTTCCTCGGTATTGATACTTTCAAAAAAAAAAAACCCTACAAATTCTCCTTTACCCAGGAGTTTCTGCCCCTTCTCCCTCTGCGCTCCAGCCGTGTACATCCTGCTTTGCTGACTGTGTGCTTACAGCGTCAAAGGGTGGACGTGATATTTCAAACATCAGATCAGTGCGTTTATATATTGGGTGCCCGGAAATTTTTCCAAATAAACACAGCTTGATTCGACTTGGGTGGGCAGACTTATCAACAGACTAATGCTATAAACAAATGAAGGACAAACCCGGCGAACCATTGGCTGGTACCAGAGAGACACGTGGAGGGAGCTTGGAGTTGTGTAGCAATGATATTTTAATTAATGTGGGTGGGCTGAGCACACAAACGACTGTTTATCGGAGACAATTTATTTTCCAGTGCTAAGTCAACATATAAGAGCAAACTTACAACAATTATTTAACATTTTTTTTTTAAAAAAGAGCGATGAAGCCGGGACAGAGGGAGAACAAACTCGTCGAGGCAGGGTTGGGGTCTGAGCTCACACCAATAGTTCCCCGGTGGACTCTTGGAGGGTTTCTTCCTTGTCCTTTCCCGTCTCTGAACTGCCAGGGGAAAGATCCGGAGCTAAAACCACATCCGCGATGAGCCACATTTTCAGCAGCCATCTACCTCCAATGAGCAGCGCGCTCAATGGCTCCTCCATGGTCTATCTGTACGGGGCAGATAGGGCTGGGCTGCCTGCGGCTTTAAGCTTCGCCTCCACCAGCGTGATCTCCAGGCAGGAACCTCCCCAGAAGCCTCCTTACAGCTACATTGCCCTCATTGCCATGGCCATCAAGGAGGCTCCAGACCAGAAGGTGACACTCAACGGCATCTACCAGTTCATCATGGAGCGGTTCCCTTTCTACCACGACAACAGGCAGGGCTGGCAGAATTCCATCCGGCACAATCTCTCCCTCAACGACTGCTTCATCAAGGTGCCCCGGGAGAAAGGCAGACCTGGTAAAGGCAGCTACTGGACCTTAGACCCCAGGTGCCTGGATATGTTTGAAAACGGGAACTACCGGCGGAGGAAAAGGAAGCCCAAAGCCTCAGGGTCCCAGGAGACGAGGAGCAAGGCAGAGGCAGAGGAGGGGAAGGACCAGCCCGCTGGCAACCGAGCTGATGTGCAACCGAAGAGATTCCGGGGGAGCCAGGCTGCATCCGCGGGAGAGGAGAACCTGGAGCCAGCCTGCGCCTCTAGGGATGCACTAGCTCCAGCGGAGGAAGGCGAGAACAAAGCGAGCTCTGTGAGATGCAATCGGGCAGCAGCAGATCCTCCTCAGTCAGAGGTGCCCCCTGCCCCTTGGGACCATCCCCATCCATCCAGGGGCGCAGCTCCTCAGGTCCCTGCGCCTGCCTCCAAGGAGGGAAGCATGCCCGAGGGGGAAAGGGTGGGGAGCTCTTCGGAGGGAGAGGCGCAGGAGACGGTGCTGGCAGAGGCCAGGGCAGGTCAGCATATACCCATCTCCGGTGCACGCATGCTCTCCCCAAGTGCCAATCAGAGCCAGGTGGGCTCTGCAGCCGGGACAGATCAAATGCCTCCGAAAAGCTCAGAGAAGTCCAAAAGCTTCAGTATAGACAGCATCTTAGCTCATAAAACTCTCCAAAAGCCAGCCAAAGGGGACGCGCAGGCAGAGGGAGGCTGGGACCCGAGCGCCTCCAAGTTGGCTTTGGAGCGCCTGCCAGCTGGATACATCAGTGGGTCGCTGGCAGCGAATGCTAATGTCTGTCCAGCGTTCAGTGCTTCCCTGATGCTCGATTCCCAAGTTCAAGGTAGATTTTATCAGCTCGGGATTCCCTTTCTCTCTTATTTTCCTCTGCACTTGTCTGAGACGGTATTTAATTTTCAGTAACAAAAAACCCAATGCAATTTGATATCCAATTATACACACACGGAATTGGATCGTATATATATATATATAAAACCAAGAATTAATTACATGGGTTAAATTAATTACTTGGGTTAAACATATTAGGATTTTAGGGCATTTTCAACCGTTTCTTTCTCAGCAGATTTGTTGACTGATATTTTTTCTTCCAAATGTACTTTAAGGTCATTTTTTTTACGTTGGCTGTACACAAAAAATATTACAGAGGTTTTGCATTATGTTTGTCACAAACAGTACAGCAGCCTGATGGTTTATTCTTCCCATCCATCATGCATTTAAGACCTGTTTTTGTCCAACTGCTTTGCTTTCACGTTAAAAAACAACCCCCATGTACCCCAATTAATCATGTGTTTTTCTTGAGTGTGTGTGTGTGATTTTGCAGTTAATACATATATTTTCCCGCACACATATAAACAATTGCTGCGATGTTGCCTAATAAACCCCAACCTGGTCATTTCAATAATTCGAATAGATAGATACATGACATATAAGATGAGCTAAACATAATCACAAATGGAATTTCCTTCTGAACAATCCTGCTTGCTTGGCATCAGTACTGTATCCAATTCATGGCATGGTTTACTGCATAGGACTTGCGTTTTTATTGTATTTTGATAGTGTCTGTGTCACTGAAGCTGTTTACAGAGAACACCAGATTTTGAATGACGTGGAATGGAGAAACTGCAAATGTGTATAGATGGAATCCGATGCTCTAAACATAAAAGCACATTGATCGAATAATAACCGTTAATCTTGGAGTTACCTTGTTACAAACTGGACGTCTACCAAGAACAATCAACTAACCCCGTCCCCATAGGTTTTTATTTTCTCCTAGATGCATTATAACAGGAGCATTTTGTTATTCTTTCAATAAATATTGAGGCTCTCTTTGTATATTAGTGGGCAAATGCCCTTTGGAAATCTTTTATATTATCAGCTTTCATTATGAAGCCGAACCTATATTCAATAAAGTATTTTGTTCAATGATATGGCTGATTATTTAAAAATCACCCCCAGTTCACGCTGCTGAAATAAATTGTTTTTTTGGGGGGGAGGGCGGGGAGTGAAGAAAGGGAATAAGGCGCTGTAAAAACGCTAGAAGAGATGCATTTTTACAGTGATATTACTATTAGTATTTAATTCTCAGAGGCTGCTTGAGGAGTAGCAGCAGCTCAGAGAGAATGTAATACTGCCCAGTGCATTACAAGATGCTGAAGAAGGGGTCAGTAAAATTGTTTTCGGACGACAGAGAGAACATCTCTCTCACACACAACCGAGTCTGTCTTTAAATAACCCCCTTGACCAGGGACTGCCGAGGAAGAGCTGGGCTTGTTGGCAAAGCTCTGGTTCCGAATCATTTGCCCTTCCCCACAGGATGGTCTGGGGTTTTCTCTGAAATATCCTCGCAGCGCCTTAGGCCGGGGCTATTTGCATTTAGACGTGGAGTTCAGGAGCTGAACATCCAGAATCTGCAAATAACTCTCAGCTTATCTGATGTGGGAAAGTACAAAAAGTCACAGAGCCGTGGGAGGTAGTGCTGACCTAGAGAGAGGCTTAACTACATTTTAAAACTAACATATACAATTCACGTACAAACCTTTTCTCTAAAAATAGCAAAACCACCACTGAAAAGTTTCTTTTTATGCCTGTCATTGAATTGCAAAAGGGATTTCAGGTAAGCATGACAACTTGTTTATTTTATTTCTTTTTTAAAAAAACCCTACCGAGTATGATGCCAATTGTAGATAAGCTGTTCCAAAAATTTATGGCACTATCTAATCCTGTAGTTCATAGGGGAGCCATTACAACTGTGAAGGAGTTACAGCCGCCTAACAGCTCTGTAAAATTCAGACACAGTAGTGTAGCCAAGGATAAACTGTGTTTACTCTCTTCTCATTTGAGCAATATGGAGTTTAGTTTAGTTTACCCACTTCTTTTTAACCACTTCAGCCTGGATTTAGCTAAGGTTAGTTTGCCCACTTCTTTTTAACCAGGACAGCCCCGCAGTATTTTACTCTGATCCCTTGAGACTGAAAGGGTTAATATTTTTACTTTCCCACTTATTGGTCTGACTTGCTGTTGGCATGTGTAACTTGATACAGGTATTACAGCAAACTAAATACATGGCCGCCTTGTGAAGGAGGCTTCATTAGTGTCAGGGATGGTGGATGACATCATGGAAGTCTTTTAGGGGTCAGGGTGGTGATGTCATTCTTAAGCAGTGGCACAAAAGAGCCCGGACGATGCCTGTATCAGTTAGGCCTCTCGCAGTTCTGACTCAGCCATAGCTCCCACTGCAGTCAAAGGGAATTGTACATGTGTATGATCTGAAGAGGCATTCCGTTCCACCCATGGAAGTCAATGGGTGTTTTGCCTTTGGCTGAGATGGGGATAGGATCCATGGGAAAATAGGTATTGCCAGACCAGATCAGTGGCCCATCTAGTTCAATATCCTGTCTCCAGTGGTGCCCGGTACTAGATGCTTCAGAGGAAGGTGCAAGAAATTCTATGGTGGACAATTATGCAACAACCTTCCCATATGGTAATTCCCCCCCCCGCCCGCCCCCGCAGTCCCCTCACTTAGTGGTTGGTTTATTCCCTGAATCATGAGAGTTTATATCTCTAAAAAAATCCAAACAACCAAACCAAACCCAAAACCTCTAGCCCCTGTAACTAACTGTCAATGTTCTTATTAACCCCATCAATGCTTAACCTGAAAGGTTCCCGTCTTTTTTTGTAGTGTGGGCCCTCTGTCAATAGACAGATCCTCTAATGGACCCTCTCCTCCAAATCAGGCTGCACTTCAAGATTAGGCAACATCCCTCCTCTAGCAGCTACAGTAATTCTCAGGGGGAGTGATTGTTTTTGGTGTAGGACTGAGAATTGCCACACACAGAAATACCCCACCCCACCCATTCTCACACAAACTAAACATCCCCACCAAAAATCAATTCAATTTCACTCACTTCTTGGGTTTTCAGTCCTATCTCTGCCCCTGTCTCCCAGCTTACTCCCCTGGCCTGGTAGCTCTCTGGTTCTGAAGCTCCTCAACACCCAGCCTAGGCCCCACGGTACCCACTTTTATCCCAGTTCCTTTCCCTCCAGCATATGGTGTATCTGGGTGTGACGGGGCAAGTGGCTTCTCTTTGGCTTCGAGAGAGGGAAACAGCAGCCCCTTTTATAAAAGAGCAGCCTCTAGTGGCAGATCCACCACTTTCCTTCCTTCTACAGGTGTCCTGGCTGGAGGTGGATCAGGGCTGTTAAGCCAGCAACCCAGCTCTTTGCGGAGAACAGAGAAAGATTTTGTGGCCCACCGCTCGTCCATGGACCACAAATTGGAAACTGCTAGGCAAATCCTTTGTCAAATCCAGCCAAGCTCTGGGCCCCACTGATATTTTTTGGAAGGGAGTTCCACAAGTGAACTGTGAGTTCTGTAAAAGAGATTGCTTCCTTCCATTGTTTAAAATGATCTTTCGTCCCGTGCTGTTGGCCGTCCCTGGCCCTCGTATCACGAGAAAGAATTAAGACATGTGGCTGAGTGACTTTCTCTGTGCCAGTGAGTACTCCAGGGCTGAGCCACAGTCAGGCGGCCATCTTAAGGGCTGAAAATGAAACTAGAATTTAGCCCAGCATATACAGTAGGTGTCTTTTGTTCACAGGCAGATTTTTGGAGTATTGTTAATTTTTATATTTTGTGGAGGTATATTTTCTGGTGGGTGTGACCCCCACCCCCGTTTTTTTGGAAGGGTGGAATGTGGTCAATGCACTGCTGCTGTTTTTAAAAGCTACAATGAGCTTAATTTTGATCACACCTACTCTGGTGATGCCAATAGACATACTGGTATGACACTAATTGGAGTGAAATCAGAATGAGTCTAATTATTTTGAGCAGCGATTTGGAATTAGCGCTGACAGTTGACTAATGTATGTGACAGACAAAGAGTCTGTATAACAAAGCATGATGGGCTGATAGAATTATTTATTTGTACACTCCCTTTGTATGTCATCCATTTGTACACAAGATAAGAAAAACAATAATAAAATGAGAACTATGTAATATATGCAGACTCCAATGTGAGCCTATGTGCATATTCTCTCTCTCTCTCTCTCACACACACACACACAAACAACGTGTATATAGTTGAACATGCTGTTACTACTCCAATAAGAATTCATGTTTACAAATTTTACTGTTGTCCTAAAATGTCATACAAAGATGGGCACCTTGACGCACTCCCGGAATTTGTTGTCAAACATTTCACACCTGTTCTATAGGCAAAGGAGCAGCTGCCAATGCTGAAAACTACCACCCACTATTTGACACATCTGTGGAATCTTCAGCCCAGAGTTCTCAACCTCTCCGGCCTGGCAATAAATTTAAGTCTGAAATACTGGGAACAAAGTAGAAAATATTCGATGACACAGAAGAGAATACTCCTTATGTGGGCAGTATGTGCCTTTCCATTCCACTGGATAGGAATGACCTATATCCCAACTTATCAAGGTTTCATGTCTCTGGGATTATGCAGCCACTTCTAACTTGCAGGAATACACAGGTTTCCTATAGGGAACTACAATTTGCACATAGCAGTGCATTGCAACAATCCAGGAATTTCATTCCTTTTAAGTGGGGTTTCTCACACACACTGTGTGTGTTTTTGCTTAAAATTGGTCCCAGGGCATTTTATATATTTACATAAAAAGTAGAAGATGTTTTTGGGCACCTTCAATTAGCAAAGGGAATGGATGTCCAACCTTGGCTGCTTTCAAAGTGAGACCATAAAATAACAAATAATAGTAATAATAACAGCTATTGTCTCACACTTTCATTTGTTTACAATTTAAAATATTAGTTACTTCTTCTTTCCTTCCTATCCTAAGCAAGATCCTTGGTTTCATTACATAAGATGATGTCTCTTTTGAAACTGAAGGCCAGAAGTTTTCTGCTAATTGCGCCATAGCTGTTTATAAAGGGCACAGGAACACAGATGTTAGAGGTGGGAAGGAGCTAGCAGATTACCAAATCTATACCTCTGCAAATTTAGGACGTAGTCCCCTGAGAGACAACATATCAGATATTAAAAAGACAGCACATTTGATCTTAGCCTAAAGACTGAGAAAAAGAGATCACAGAACTAGAGAAGTTACAGATGGAAAAGGACTATTAGGTTATGTAATTCATCAGTCTGGTTATTGCATAATTGCTCCCTACACTTTTTTTTAGTGCTTTAGCCAGACAAGCCATGAAGTGCTTTCTTTATAATGGGCCAGACCCTTCAAGCTTTATCCATGCTGAATTCCAGTGGACTTCAATATGAGTTTATTGCTTAGAGGGCTTTCAGAATGGGGCCCATTATATAATCGACGGCACACAGGAAGTTTTGCTCGATTAAGGAGAGAACTGGCCCTATAGAAGATAAATGCAGGGTCTGATTCTGTATTCCTTAAAGGAATTCAGGATTGGGCCTTAAATCACATTTTCAGATTACACAAGATAAGACATTATTACTAATTTAGATATCAGCTTGCTCCAGAGTAAAACATTGTTAATGCTCATGAAAATGCTATTTGTTTTAAGCCAGCTTCAAAGCCAGTTCAGTAAGGCATAAAGAATGTTTATTTAAAATATAGTGGCTAAATTTAGCATGAGCTCAGTCAGCTTAAATCTTAGTGACATTTTTAGATAGCACATTGCAAATCAGGAATGCATGGAGAAATAAATAAACTTTCCCACATTTTTTGAAATCAGGTCAGGATTTGCAAGTTATTTCTTGCATGAGTGACTTCTACAGCTTGGACAACAGTATGAATAATGCATGTTTCCCACTAAAAATAAATACACATTTCAAGAACAAAAGGATAATTTTCATTCTAATTTCATCCCAACAATGTAATTTCAAGGACAAAATAACAACAACCACTAAAGCAGCAGCCAGCTATTGTTAACAAATTATGCAAAATAATAACATATCATCAATTTTCAGTATTATTATTTGTTAAGCACTGAAACGCCCTAAAAGTCTATGCCCTACAAAGCTTACAGTCTTATGGAAGCAGAAAATGCAGGGCAGACCAGAGGAAGGAATACTAGATCAGATATTTTGGTTACGTTGGGTTTGCTTCACTTGTTGTGGGCATTATAACAACACGTATTATACTTCAAACCCAATTAAGTAAATTCCTTTGCTTGGAAAGATGTAAATTATACAAGTCTCAGACTCCCACAGTGTATACTTATAGCAGGGCTAAGACAAGGGGTAAATTATATGGCTTTTGAAAGGATATGCATTACCCAAATAAACATGGTTATGGGCCTGATCCAAAGACAATTGTAGTCAATGGGAATTTTTCCATTGGCATCAATGGGTTTTGGATCAGGTCCTGTGTAATTCCCTTTAAGGGTAATAGTGATGCTTTCACGCATCCCTGGTATTTTGATGGACGAATAAAGTCCTTGGGCCAGATCCCCAGCTGCTGTGAATCAGCATAACTCCATTGAAGTCAACAGAGCAACAGTGATTTACATCAGAGAATCTGCCCCTTTGCAATTTTTCTCTGTAGCAGTCAAAGTTCACCTGAAGGGGACAGGATCAGAAACTCACGGTAGTTCACGCCAGCTCTTGTTCGCAATACTGGAAATGCAGGTCAATCAGCTGTACAAGGACTTAAATCACATTACAGTGATCTAACCCAGTTGTACAGTGATCAAAGTGCCAAACCAACGTAACTTAACTGGAAATTACAACAGTCAATCCACGTAGACTAAAGACACCAATTGTTTTTAATGAGCTGTCCCGCTTCTCCGCTCCCACCCCCCAGCATTGTTTTGCTGGGTATATTTTGAGATAAGTGGTGGGACTAAGCCATCCTTTTACTACATTGTATAATAGCTTGAAGAAACAAGCAAATGAGTTATAGAAAGAAAAACTAATTTGGGATTCTAGCATTTGAGTGCTCCTTCATTGGTGAAGATATCAGGACTAAGGGTACATCTACACTACAGGGGGGAGTCGATTTAAGATACGCAAATTCAGCTACGTGAATAGCGTAGCTGAATTCGACGTATCACAGCCGACTTACCCCGCTGTGAGGACGGCGGCAAAATCGACTTCTGCGGCTTTCTGTCGACGGCGCTTACTCCCACCTCCGCTGGTGGAGTAAGAGCGTCAATTCGGGGATCGATTGTCGCGTCCCAACGGGACGCGATAAATCGATCCCCGAGAGGTCGATTTCTACCCGCCGATTCAGGCGGGTAGTGTAGACCTAGCCTTAGACATGTAAGATGTGGCTGTGTGATGTACCATGAATTGCTCTCTGTCTCTCTGTCTCTCTCTCTCTCACACACACACATACAGAATATTTAAGCCAATGTCACCTATCAATTAGGTGCCAGGAAATTTAAACACAGTTCATAAATTGGCAAAATCCTGCCCTGGTTTGTACAAGTGGAAAAAGGCATAAGAAACCTCATCTCCCTCCCCAAATCTATCACACTGTATCCATGTGGGTAGGATAAACTCTTAGCACTGTTCTGATCTTGAGCAGGGAGAGGGCTGGCTAACATGCCTGAAGGCAATCCATAGCCTTAAAAGGGGCATAAACAGCCCACTTGAGGGCATGACCAAGATCTCCAGGCACCCTGGGTACATGTTGCAATCGGCAGCAGGTGCTAAGGTGGAGGGACATGCTGCTCCTTTTTAAAGGCGTGTTCAGAAGTTGCCCTCAGCCCCGCTCCCTCCTCCAAGTTCATCCATTCTGCTGTGTAAAAACAAGGTAATTCCTAGGCCCACTACCTGGCAGTCTCCTTCACTCCCAGGGTCGCCCAAAGGATTCAGGGGGCCTGGGGCAAAGCAATTTCGGGGATCCCTTCCATAAAAATATATTGCAATACTATAGAATACTATATTCTCATGGGGGCTCCTGCGGGGCCGAGGGCTTGGGGCAAATTGCCCCACTTGCCCCCCTTCCCCCGGGTGGCCCTGTTCACTCCTTCCCAGGGAAAACTTGGCCAAGGTAGGACAGAATTCTGCCCAATATAACAGCAACATGCGTTGTTATGATTCATTATCTGTTGTGCACTGACAGCAGTAGGTTGAAATTCCAATTCTGTTTACTAGTTATGGCTGCTATAGCACTCTGAGCAAGCGAAGGGTCTCTGCAGGCAGATAAAAGTATTGCTCATGAAAGGAGCTGAGATCTTCCCCATGTCCAGCTAAACCAACCAACTCAAGCTGGTGGAACATGGAGTGGTGCTCTAGATTTTCACCTGCTGAAGATGATTTAGCAGCTCACCAGTTGTTCTGCTTCCTTTTGTCACTCAAGAGCCATGCAGTGATCACAGACTTGTGACAACAACCCAAGTGCTCGCCCGCTTTTGGAGGCAGCGTCTTCCTCTCAGGAACCTTCTGTGATTTGCTAGAGCTGAGTCCTCTCTGGTGGACCTGAGCAGGCTGCCAGATTTGAATCCTCTGCATCAGGGCCTGCCAGGGAGCCTCAGGGGGCATGGATGTGGGGAAGCATAGGTGGAGGAAGAGCATACACAGCCACTCACCCTTCTCCTTGACTGCACTCGCTCCCTGGCCTCAGGAGAGGAGAACTGGGCCAGAGGGTAGAGTCAGCTGCTCTCTGAGGAAACTGGACAGGTCATCAGACAAGAGGAACTTTGTCAAAGAGACCCCCACTCAGTCCTGCTTCTCCCCCCCCCATTACTCCTCCCAGACAGCGCCCCCATGCTCTCCTACAGATTGCCTCCATCCTCATCCCACATAGTCCCACTCCCCACCAGGCCCCCCAAACACATTCAATTTTTAAAGTTGAAATGGATACTCTCTAGACAGTATTTGGTCCTGCCATGCGGGCAGGGGACTGGACTCGATGACCTCTCGAGGTCCCTTCCAGTCCTATAATCTATGATTCTATGATTCTATGATTCTATGGATGTTTAGGTCTATCCACTCTGATAAACACTGACATCGAGGCCATAGGTATCCGTTAGTTGTTCAGGATGAGGGTGGAGGTATCATAGAATCGTAGGACTGAAAGGGACCTTGAGAGGTCATCTAGTCCAGTCCCCTGCACTCATGGTAGGACTAAGTATTATCTAGACCATCCCTACAGGTATTTGTCTAACCTGGGCTCTGTTTTGGAAAAACACATTAGGCAAAGCCAGGCCAAGGGTTAGACTTTAGCTCAGTGGCTTAGTCACCATCATTGCCATGAGAAAGATCAGTCTAGTTTTGGAACTGCGTCCCCTCCAGTGACATCTGGGTGTCTTAGAAGGCTGGGAACCGAAGATTCAGGTTTGAGTCCCCCCCTCTCTCGGTCTCTTTCCTCAGCCATGACATGAGAAGCTAAGGAAACTGCAAAATATTTAGCTAAGGAAGGACATTTAGGCTGATTTGGCAGGCTGGGAACCCAACAGCCAGCTTTGATTATCTGTCTTACGCTCTTTCTCACCCCTTAAAGGTGGCAGCTCAGCAGTGACAGGAGAAGCATTAATATAAAAAGAAAGTCCTGTTTTGCTCCCAGCATGGAAAGGGTAAAGGGCCTAATCCAAAACCCGCTGAGGTAAATGAAAAGACACCCATTGACTTCAATGGGCTTTCAAAGTGAGTGAACACACAAAATGAGGGAACATTGAATGAAATGTTGTGGGCTCTGTTGGATGTGGGGATTCACCATCCACACAAAGGATCCTGTGAAGGCCAGTTCCAGTTAGCTCTTCTTTATAACAGCTGCATCAGTCAACAGAATACACAATCTGGTCTAAAGC
Source organism: Chrysemys picta bellii (assembly GCF_011386835.1). NCBI lineage: Eukaryota > Metazoa > Chordata > Testudines > Emydidae > Chrysemys > Chrysemys picta. Next base: position 37,993,483 of record NC_088804.1, on the reverse strand, counting down.
ACTGAACATTCACCACTAGCTAGAGGTTTCACTTTGTGTGTGCAGAGTGCTGTGTGTGTGGGCGTTTCCTTTTCTATTACATTTGAGTTTTGTCCAGATCTTCAGCTGAATGTTTGAAAACACACTGCACGAACACTCTAATTCCCGAATCCATGGGGAGGTGGCCACCTTAATTCTTGACTACATCTCTTAAACTGCTTACTAAGTCACTGTTTTCATTAGAAAAGCAATATGTAATAATAGTTGTTACAATAATTGTATTTCTGTTTTTACATCTGTAAAGATTAACTTAAACAGTATGAGGCCCATTAAACTATTTCATGTCATGCTGCCATAAATTTCCTTCATTCCCATTGCTACTATTATTCCAGAGTAAACTCTGAGATCAGGCAGGCTGCTGCCACAGAGAGTTATTTATAGGAGCTCATTCATCAATAAAAACTTCAAAAGAAATCTGTTACTCTTCTATTGGGAAGCCAAAGAAAACTAACATAAAGACAACCCAGTTAAGAAACAAAGCTAAGGAGACCACAAGACATTTAGTTAAGGAAAATCCTGATTTCTAACAAATACCATGTAAGCAACAACAACAAAAAAAGGTAATTGGCAATGTGAATCCATTTAAGTATCTCCATTCCCATTGGATGGTTAACATAAACTGTTAAACAGTTGTATTTATCTTGGCTCAGTCCCTCTCATTAGACTTCATGTATGTAATAGATTTGCAATCTTACAATGCTAAAGAACACTTTTCATCTTTAGCAAATGCTAGCATTGTCTTTCTGCTTGTTTAGGCTTCTAATACTCACATTAATCATCACACTTTATTTCTATTTCTCAATATGCTAGTGGAACTAAATTGACAAACAATAGGGATTATCTCCCCCCCAAATTACATATAATAATATAATGCTAGTATTTAATAGCTATAATTTATTCTGTTCTATTCAGACTCTTGTCCTATATTCATCACTGTGGTATCTGAGGCCCAGACAAATGGAAATTGAAATCAATCAGAGTTAGGTGCCTAAATACTTTGGAAAAACATTTCAGGCTGATCCAGGCTGAGGGTTAGGCTCTAGGTCAGTGGCCTAGTGACCATCACTATCATGAGAAATATCTGGTTAGTTTTTGTATTGTGTCCCTTACAGTGACATCTGGGTGTCTTAGGGCTGGTCCACACTAAGCCCCCAGTTCAAACTAAGATACGCAACTTCAGCCTCATGAATAACGTAGCTGAAGTCGAAGTATCTTAGTTCGAACGTAAAGGTACTTACCGCGGGTCCACACGCAGCAGGTAGGTTCCCCCGTCGACTCCGCCTACTCCTCTCGCAGAGCAGGATTACTGGCGTCGACGGCAAGCACTTCCGGGATCGATTTATCGTGTCTAGACAAGACGCGATAAATCGATCCCAGAAGATCGATTGCTTGCCGCCGAACCAGCGGGTAAGTATAGACGGGAAGCCAAGATTCAGGTTTGATTCTTTCTCTCTCTGTCTTACCTCTGAAGTGTAGAGTTCAGCAATGATACAAGAAGCTAAGGAGACCGGAAGACATTTAGTTAAGGGGGATCTAGACCTGAGCAACTTCCAGTGTATTTTTAAATGTATTTTAATTGAACAACAGAAAACGCCATATCATATGGGAAAGAATTTTTGTTTTCTTCTAAGGCTCTGATTCTGCAAAGAGCTCCATGTGCCTGGATCTCTCTTTACACAGGGAATCCCTTACAGGATCAGGGCTTAAGTAATCAATAAGATTCTGTAATGATAACTGCATTCCTGAGACAAGTTGCTTGAAATGTCGCTCTCATTGGCCCTTATTCAACGAGGTAATGAAGCATGTACCTAACTTTAAACATCTGAGTAGTCCCATTAACTTCAATGAGTGCTTAAAATTAGGCATGTGCTTGCTGAATTGGAGGCTATTATTATTAATTTGGTAGTGCCCAAAGGCCACAAGACCATCAGGGCCCAATTGTGCTGCTAAGCTATGCGCAAATGCAGTTCCTGTTCCAGAAAGCTTAGGGTCCAATTTGAAACAAGATGCAACAAGAAAGGGCTTCTTTATGTGGTTTTTGTACTGATTTGACTACACTGGTTTAGGAACTCACATTGTTATACTACTAAGGCAACCCCTAGTGTGGATGTAGCGAGGCCGGTATAAAGGTGGTCATTGGTATAAGTGAATCCACAGTGTTTAGATTGGTAATGATAGAAACATTTTTTTATATTGGCACAACTGACTCCACGCCAGGGGTTGCACTGATGTAACTTGATAATTTTCTAAACCAGTATAGTCATATTGGTGCAAAAACTGCGTTTAGATGAGCCATAAGCGTAACAAACAAAAGGAGAGAGGAGGAGGAAGATAGCAGCCTTAAGAGCATGTGGATACAGAGATTAGCTAAGTGCCCCACTAGATGGTTATAAATCATTAAAAGAAAAAAGAAAAGCCGGCATCTAGTCCCGACAGCTGCACAACCCAGCCCCTCATTCATTGGTATTTCAGCAGAGGTGCATCCTGAAGTGTTCGAAGGGAGGGAGAGTAGTAGTGGTTAATTCAAGGAGGACATCCACTGTGCAAAGGGCAGCATGGAAGAAACAGACATTTGTGGGAGACATCTGTAAGGTCTCCCATGAAGCCGCTCTTTGTCTGCAGAAGAGATCTCTCCTGCTGGCATAATTAAACCACCCCTACCGAGCGGTGGTAGCTACGTGGACAGGAGAGCGTCTCCTGATGAGATAGCGCTGTCGACACCAGCACTTTTGTCGGTGACACTTATGTCAGTCAGGGGTGTGGTTTTTTCACATCCCTGACCAACAAAAATGTGACCGACAAAAGTGCTAGCCATAGGCCATGTCTACACTGCACTTCCGTCATTAAAACTTTTGTTGCTCAGGCGAGTGAAAAGAACACCCACCCTCCCTCCCCCCCGAACGACAGAAGTTTTAACAACGAAATGTGCCGGTATGGACAGCGCTTCGTCGGTGGGAGCCGCTCTCCCATCCCTCGTTGGGGATGGATGGTTTTATTTTATCACCAGGAGATCTTGCCGGTGACAAAGAGCGGCTGCACTGCAAGCCTTGCAATGGTGTGGCTGCAGCGGCACGGCCGCGACGTTGTCAGGTGTGCAGTGAAAGAGGGGGGTGATGCCTGCGGGCGAGAGCCACACGGAGCCGCTTGCGAGCCTCTGCCTAGAAACGGACCTGCTGCTGGCCACTTCCGGGGCACAGCGCGGTTTGTGGTGCCAGGACAGGCAGGGAGCCTGCCTTAGTACCCCCTCTGTGCCACTGACCGGGAGCCGCCCAAGGTAAGCCCTCACCCCAACCCTGTGCCCCAATCCCCTGCCCCAGCCCTGAGCCCCCCCTTCTTGCATCCCAAACCCCTCATCCCCAGCCCCACCCCAGAGCCTGCACCCCCAGCCCACAGCTCTGACCCCCTCCCGCACCAGTTCTGAGCCTCTTCCCACACTCTGAACCCCTCATTCCTGGCCCCACCCCATAGCCCTCACCCCCGTACCCCAACCCTCTGCCCCAGCCCTGAGCCCCTCATCCCCAGCTCCGTTGGATCATGGTCATCAACAATTTTCTTTAACTGGGTCGCCAGAAAAAAAGTTTGAAAACCACTGGTCTATTTCCGTAGATATATTTCTATATTTAAAAGTTCTCATTTAAGCCTCTCTCCTGGCTTTAATCTTTTCCCTGCTTTACTCTCTCAGCCTCTAATGATTTAACCTTGTCTCTCGCTCGCTCTCTCTCTTTCTCTAGTGATCTATTTACCCAATCAGCTATCATCACACTATTTTCTCCTTCTCATACAAACACACACACACTATCCGCCCAGCCCTAATCCAGTTCAGAATGGGCGCTTGACACAGTAACCTCACTGAAAATAGTACTTCATAGGAAAACAGATTTTTTTTCCACCCAGGTGGCTCAGCGGCCTCAGTTCTGCATCAGGATTTTTGACTTGCTTGTCACTCTGAGCCTAATGATGAATGACAGCGACCTTATAACCTTCCAAGTTCACCAGAGTTCAAAACTCCAGCACACATCACATTACAGCTCAGCTAAACTCACTATAGTGTCACTCCTCCAGATTTTTATACTAGGATATTAGCATCCAGCCTAGTAATGAGATATGCTATTTCCATAATTTATCTTCCTTGCATATTCTTGCTGCTTGCTTCAACCGATCTCATCTTTCTCCCCAGTAAGAAAGCAAATATGTAAGGAAAAAAATCTGTACAAGGCTAAGAGTTAAAATTCATCTTGGGGACTGTTCAGCTGATTCATCTGTGTGTGTGTGTGTGTGTGTGTGTGTGTGTGTGTGTGTGTGCCCAGAGCAGTGTGTGCCTGTCACCCCAGGGCAGTTTGTGGTGGAAAGTGTGGAAGAAATATGGCCTGTGCTGGGCGAATGGCTCCATCATTACACAGATCCACTGAGGTGCATCGAGGATAAATTTGACTGTTTACAAACTCCACAGCTTAAAGTGCATGCTCAGAACACATGGGGCCTGATCCAATACCCACTGAAGTAAAGGGGTGTCTTTCCATTGACTTCAGTGGGCTTTGGATGAGGCTCATGGTACATGTGGGCAAGTCCAAGATGCATGTGTAAAGTTACATGCACAGGCAGATCTCTGACTTTAATGTATGCATTCGGGCTTTTGCATTTGCAGCTCCTGCATGTGCAACACAAACACATCTGCATATGGTGTTTAAAAATCTGGGGGGGTTGCCCCACGGTCACTCAGGGTATGCCAATACAGCCAGCGGCTTGGAGGCTCGCTGTCACAGGCTGAGCGTCATTGCCAGGAAGGCTTCAAGTATAAACAGTCTGGGGCAAACTGCAGGCCTTTCTTTGTGTTTGTACAATGCCTGACCCAATGGGTTCCTGATTCAGGCTTTTGAGTGCCCTGGATGGCAATTTAAATAATAGTAACAATAATAATTAATAACAATAATACAAAACTCAGAACCCCAGCTCCTAGCTATGTGCCCTCTTGGTTGGACCACACTCACTTTGTTCTGCAAGAAAAGAAAAAAAAAATGTTATTTGTGGATACGTATTTGACGACTTCTGGGTACGGACTTTCATGAATATGTTATGTGTTTTGAAACTCATTTTTAACAACTCTAATAGCTGTAATCTGTATAGACCTTAGATAAAGAAATATACTGAAGTGGTAACTAACAAGAACTGTTCCCAGTTGCACTCAGAGTTCTGAATTTCACAGCTGCGGTGAGACAGTATTTAAGATCTCAGAGACAGAAATGGCCCTGTGTAAAGCAGAAATTATATGTTTTGGCCTTGCCTCTAACCTTTGGAGATTTGCCCAGCTTCTGACAGTCTGTGATGATGCCTCCATGGAGGAAATCCTATGTTGAAGAAAAGCATGTTGCTTTCTTCCAAAGTTAGATTCTTTCTTTCATATCTTTCATTTGGTCACCATAAAATACATGTCATCATCTTGACAGATCCCAAAAATTCTGTCTTAATATAAAGCGAAGCAGATACTAGACATAAAAATAGGATTTATTCAGAAAGCTTATGTAAGGCCAGGAATATAAGAAACTTGAATGGAAATAATAATTAAACTCAACAAAAATTCACACTCTGGTACATGGTAATCCCAATGTTTTCACTTAGGTTTTTTTTTCATTTGTGTTTTAGACCTTTGCTAAGCTCTTTGAAAACTGTTCATATATCACTGGAAGAACTTCTGGGGGAACACAAATACCCTCGCAAAAAGAAAAGAATATTTTCCTAGTCTTTGGGAATGAAAGCATGCAAAGACAGTTGATCCAAATTATTAAAGATTAGTGGATGCATCTAGCCAATGAAAAGATCTAAGAATACTCCAATTATCATGGATTTATATAAAAATGCAATTCTGTTTGAAAAAATAGGGAAAAATAACTATTCCCATTGCCATAGACCCAATTCAAGAAATCACTTAAGGACGTGCCGAAGTCAATACCTATCCAGGACAGCCCTTAAGCATCTGTTTAATATTAACTTTAAATCTTCAACTTTATTGGCGTCAATTGGACTTAAGCACATACTTACATGCTTTCCAAAGTAGGGATGCTTTCTTGAATTGGGGCCATACAACCTGACTTTCAATTCCTTTGGTTTGGAAGAGATTGCATCTGACCATATAGCTGAGAAGCAGGTGCCCAGCATCACATAGGATCGGGTCCACAGTGGAAGAAGCAGTTCCTGCTCAGAGAATTTGCAATCCAAATCAAATTCAGACAGTGCATTTTGAACACGTGTGGCACAAACTGACATATACAAATAGATACATATGATAAATTACAGACACCCCGCTCTCACTCACTTCCTATCAATGGTAGCCAACACCAGAATACTGTCTGCCAGCAACAGGAAGAAACGGAAAGCTCGCTTTGCAGACTGAGGGGCGGGGGGAAGTCCTCTCACCAAAGGATCTCAGCTCACTTTACAAACATGAACAAGGTCAGCCTCACAAGCAACCCTGTGCGGCAGGTAAGCATTACCATCCTCTCTGTTTTATGAATGGAGACGCTGAGCCTCAGAGAGCAGAACTGACCCCACAAGCTTCTGGAGCTCAGGCTTGTGCGTTAGTCATCACACCACATGAGTCAGCACTGACAAAGCAGCTTATGATGAGATGTTTGTTAAGACTTTCCACTTGCGGCCGTGGTGAAGGGATCCTTGGGATACAGAAATCAGGCCACTTTGAAGCATATGTACAAACAAATAGAAGCTTTTTTAAAATAAGTACTCTGTATTTGACAAGAACTTGCTGGAACGGATTTTCACATGAAGCAGCCTCCCTAAAATCCCTGTTTGTTTAATTTTTTTGATCTTGCCATTAATCCTAATCTTATAACAAGAGCTCTTAATTCTCACACAGTTCAGTTTTGATGGGACCTTTCACACATTAGTAACATAACCATAGCTATTTAATATCTCCCTTTGGCACAGCAGTGCAGGACAACAAACCTCTGCTTTATTTTCAGCATACGGAGCTATTACATTCTTCGGCCAGATCCTCAACCCAATCCTTGAACTCCAGGTCCTTGCATTCAGTTGAGCTACACTGATTTACACCAGTGGAGCATCTGGCCCAGAACCTTCAGTTTAGAACACAGAGAAGTTTTATCTGCTAGATCAGGGGTCGGCAACGTTTGGCACGCGGCTCGCCAGGGTAAGCACCCTAGCGGGCCGGGCCAATTTATTTATCTGCTGACACGGCAGGTTCGGCCAATCGCGGGCCCCCACTGGCCGCGGTTCGCTGTCCTGGGCCAATGGGGGCGGCGAGAAGCGGCACGGGCGAGGGATGTGCTGGCCGCCGCCCCCATTGGCCTGGGACGGTGAACCGCGGCCAGTGGGGGCCGCGATCGGCCGAATCTGCTGCGTCAGCAGGTAAATAAACTGGCCCGGCCCGCCAGGGTGCTTACCCTGGCGAGCCGCGTGCCAAATGTTGCCGACCCCTGTGCTAGATATTTTAAAAAGTTTTGAAAAACATTTTTGTTAATTTTATGAAGGGTGCATTGAGGGAATCTCACTTTTGCTTTAGAAAAATAAAATCCCTCTCTCCTAAAAGGGAGGGGAGGGGGAAATCAACAATCTTTCTGGACCCAGCCAGCCCCACCCCATTTTTGGAGCACCTAACTGGATGAAGCTAAATGTCTAGGTTCCCAGGGTCTCTGTGGTGAAGAGAGCAAACACACTAATTATGGTAAACTAGTATTTTAACCAGTTGGGAATAAACAGTCTTTAGGGGGAAAATCACCTCTGTGCACAGGGTATGACAAAGACCATGTACCACTGACATCCCATTTAAACCTTCAAAATTGAGCTTATGGAGGACTTTGATAGTGCACAGGTTTATTTTGCCCTTTGCACAGGGATGAATTTCACTGTAGGTCAGAGGTGGGCAAACTACGGCCCGCGGGCCACATCCGGCCTGCGGGACCGTCCTGCACGGCCCTTGAGCTCCCAGCCAGGAAGGCTAGTCCCCGGCCCCTCCCTCGCTGTCCCCTCTTCCCCACAGCCACGCCGCGGTATGGGCAGCAAGGTTGCGCGCTCCTGCCAAGCAGAGCGGCAGCGTGTCTGGCTCCGGCTGGGTAGTGCGGCTGCCAGACATGCTGCTCTGAGCGGCATGGTAAGGGGGCCGGATGGGGAGTGGATAAGGGGCGGGAGGTTCCGGAGGACAGTCAGGGGACAGGGAGCGGTTGAATGGGGCGGAGGTTCTGGGGTCAGGGGATGGGGAACTGGTGGGGTTGGATAGGTGTGGGAGTCCCGGGGGGCCTGTCAGAGGGTGGGAGTGTGGATAGGGGTCAGAGCAGTCAGGGGACAAGGAGCCGGGGGGGTTGGATGGGTCGAGTGTTCTGAGGGGGGCAGTCAGGGGGTGGGGGTGTGGATAGGGGTCGGGGCAGTCAGGGGACAAGGAGCCGGGGGGGGGTTGGGTGAGTCAGGGATTCTGAGGGGGGCAGTCAGGGGGCTGGAAGTGGGAGGGGGTGGATAGGGGGCAGGAACCAGGCTGTTTGGGGAGGCATAGCCTTCCCTACCTGGCCCTCCATACAGTTTTGCCACCCCAATGTGGCCCTCAGGACAAAAAGTTTGCCCATCCCTGCCCCTTCTGGTGTGAAGGGCAGAATTCGTTATTAAAGATCCCCAGGCCTTCTTCTCTGCCGTCTAGCAGATCAGACACAGGAAAAGTTCAGAGGATCCCCTGCCATATGTAATTCAATAAATCCAATCAAACCCTTCGCTAGAAGACAGCCCCTATACGGATCCAAAAGGAAAAAAAATATGCAAAGAAACAACTAGGTGTTAATCCTTAATTACCGCATACTGCATTTGCCTCCGATCATCATATTTTTATTGCATTGTGCTTAACCTCTGTAAACCACAAGAACATAATTTTACATGCAGTAACATGGAGCAACACTATCTGAGACTACACTGATCAGTAAAGAAACACACGCCATTCTTTTGCACTTGATTTTTCATAGCTGGATGAACTGTTTAATTGGGTTATTAACAAATCTCCACATTGACATCCCCAGCGTTAAGCGCTGTGTTAACAGATTGGGGCAGGATGTTCTGGCCATGTGCTGGGGGAGGGGAAGGGAGAAGGTGCAGGGAGCACCTTTCCTACAGCAGGTAGGCACAGCAATAGGCCCTGTGCTTTCTGGATTGCATCTTCCACGCATCCCCCTGCAGGGCGTGGGAAGGGGCAGAGAAGAGGTAAAGCCATGGTGCCCTTCAATGCACCAACCACCACAGGTAGCCAGGCATGACGCTACAACCCTGTAGCAGTGGGCATACGCCCCGGTCACCTCCAAGGCTTGGCCATACCTAAATAGCAAGACTGGGTCTGTAATTGTTATTGACCCCTGTTTGTGTGTCAAAGGCAGCCAGTGAAAGGGGTGTAATGTTTATGAAATTCCCCTGCCAAAGTGGGGAAAAGGGGCTGCCCGCCTGAACACGATAAATGGGTGTGCTGGCTACTTATGCACACAGCATTAGTGTTAATTATTATTAACCAATTCCACCCACGCACTGGCTTGTTTGCTGGCGCAGCTGAAGCATCAGCAAAAAACATGAGCTACACAACACACATCCACCCGGGAGGCAGGTGTCACTTTATGAACCTGTGTCTTATGTCCTGAGGGAACCGGAGGGATTAACAAGACACTTCAAAGGTTTCTGTATTTGTACTTTCATTCAGTTCCCACTGTTTTCTTTTCTTTATACAAAGGGGAGGGAGGGAGTGTTCCTTAGGGGTGGGAGTGGCCATCTGTGTACAGATTGTGCTAACGCTTTGCCGTAGATGGTAAGACATAGCATGCAATGTAGTTGTAGCCGGATCGGTTCCAAGGTATTAGAGACACAAGATGGATGAAGTAATATTCTGAGATTGGATTGATAGAAAACCTACTGCTAGTCAACTGTATGCAGACGAAAAAAACCAGGAGTCTGATCCAACGCCCATTGAAGTAAATAGACCATCTTCCCTTGATGTTCATCAGCATTGGATCAAGCTCCAAATCAGGGGTCGGCAACGTTTGGCACGCGGCTCGCCAGGGTAAGCACCCTAGCGGGCCGGGCCAGTTTATTTACCTGCTGACGCGGCAGGTTCGGCCGATTGCGGGCCCCACTGGCCGTGGTTCGCCGTCCCGAGCCAATGGGGGCGGCGGGAAGCCGCGGCCAACTCATCCCTCATCCGCGCCGCTTCCCGCCGCCCCCATTGGCCTGGGACGGCGAACTGCGGCCAGTGGGGGCCGCAATCGGCTGAACCTGCCGAGTCAGCAGGTAAATAAACTGGCCCGGCCCGCCAGGGTGCTTACCCTGGTGAGCCGTGTGCCAAACGTTGCCAACCCCTGCTCCAAATAGTTTATTGGTAATAATCCTTTGTGTTTGCTATCACCTCCAAGCATTTCAAAACATACACCTTAATTCTTACAATACTTCTCTGAGGTGGACAAGTATAATCATTTCCAGTTTGTAGATGGGGAAACTGAGGCACAGGGAGATGAAGTGACTTATCCGAGGCCACAAGGTAAGTCGGTATCATAGTCAGGACTACAAGTCAGGAGTTTCTGGTGTCCAGGCTTAGGTTTAGGTTTCTAGCCTGCACACAGAATTCATATTGTCTTGTATGCACTTCCAAAGTCAGAGATAATGGACTTGTTTCCCCACATATGCCAAATTAAAAAACAAATAAACACACAATAAAATAAAATAAGAAAGTCTGAGATTATGCCCAAAAGGAACAACCACTACGTGGGTGACAGAGTCATTTTGGTGGTAGCTTTTGGTGGATTAATTTTGAACGATGAGAAATGGCTCCTGTAACTTGGAAGGGTCCATTTCTTGGCCTTCCTACATCAGGCAATGAGCTTATGATGGCTAATAGAGATTTGTTTAGATAAAGTCTTTACTCTAGACATGTCCCCATCCATGCAGGCTGCAGCAGAACTCACAAAAACAATGTTTCTGTACCCAGCCAGCCCCACCCCTTTTTTGGAGCACCTAACTGGATGAAGCTAAATGTCTAGGTTCCCAGAGTCTCTACATTCTGGATAGTCTGTGGTGCAAACAGAGTGCAAACACACTAATTATGGTCAACTAGTATTTTAACCACTAACATGTAATAGCAATTGTACTCAAATGACAAATAAGTGGAACATATCACCAAAAATTGGATCACCAGTAGTTCTGGGCGTAATTTTTGGCTGAAACATTTTTCAGTGAAAAATGCCGATTTGGTGACACTGAAATGTTTCATGAATTTATTTCACTTTTGCTGAATTGTTCATTTTCGGGGGAGGGGGGAGAAATCAAAACTTCTGAACAAATCAAAACGTTTCATTTGACATTTTTGAAGTGAAATGTTTTCATTTATTGTTTTGAAAACATTTAAAATGCTTGAAATTGAAATGAAAGGTTTAGTTTTTCCATATTCTCTCTCTCTTTTTGGAATTGCCAGAGAACAAAAAAATCCATTATTCACCTGGGGTTAATCAGCAGTTTTTTTCTAAGCTATGTCTTTTGCTTTTCATGCAACAAACATAATATGAAGGGACCACACAATGGTCAAATAACTGTGTTTACTAACTATACAGAACATACAGGTTCTAGTTATATATACAGACTGCAGCTTTGGCAGGTTTCTAAACATAGAACAGAGTAAGCCCTGCTAAAGGATTCACAAATTACTTAAAGGATACAATGAATTTCTATATACTACATTCTCCTCCCCTTTAAATGCAAAAGGACATTAAAAACTTATAAATGCATTACTCATTAAAAGTACAACGTGCTACAAGTTTAGTCTGAGAGATGGATTATGACTTCTCTCTGGATAACTTCTAGGCATCCTAGCAGCATCTGGAACAGTGGATTTACTTTCTAATGTAGCTGTATCAGCAACATCCTTCTGCTTGATAATGGTAGGGCCAGTCGAAGTTGACACAGGGACATAAGGCTCAGTGGTATGATCACAAAGCATTTAAAGGGATACTGCACAATTCCTATACACCAGGGGTTCTCAACCTTTTTCTTTCTGAGGCCCCTTCAACATGCTCTAAAAATTCCAGGCCCCACTTGTTCCACAACTGTTTTTCTACATATAAAAGCCAGCGCTGGTGTTAGGGGGTAGCAAGCAGGTGATTGGTCGGGGCCCTGTGCCACGGGGGGCCCAGCAAAACTAAATTGCTCAGGCGTTGGCTTCAGCCCTGGGTAGCGGGGCATGGAGCCCCGGGCTTCAGCTCCATGTGGTGGGGCTTTGGCTTTCTGCCCTGGGCCCCAGTGAATCTAATGCTGGCCTTGCTTGCAGACCTGGACTCCTGGTTGAGAACTGCTGCTATACACTATACAAATCTCGTTGTGAAATAGCTGATTTGGCTCTAAATGTGGAAACATTGACATTTTTGCATGCTCTAATGTGAAAAGAAAATCAGCCGGATGAATTTCAATTTTTTTTTAAAGTTGAGATTTTCACTTAAAACTAGTATGAATTTTTGTTTTTCTTCAGTCGAATGTCTTTTTAGGGAGATTAACATGAGTGTATTTGTTGTTGTTGTTGAAATTGAACCATGTCTGCAAATTTGAAATGAAATACAAAACCCTTGAACGTCAAGGGTTTCTCAGATAAGAACGCCCCCTGCTGAGTCAACAGCATCTCTTCTTACAACACCTGAGTTCTGGAGGTCTCCAATCCAATCCTGCTTTGTTTGAGACACTGGATAAAATCATTGACCCTCTACAAATTCAGGCTATCTAAACGTTGTGTTGTATCGGCAGTAAAAGAAAACTCGTACAAACCTCAAAAGCACTGACTTAGTGTGGATCAATTCCCATTTATGCAGGCACAGTATAATGTGTGGGTGGACTTAGATGGGAATTATATCAGTAAATGTACTGCTACTGCACACACGGAAATCTAATGATTTTCCATGCCCTCATTTTTGGCCTTGTAAAGACTGACAACATGGTCAATAGTTGGACATTCTGTGGCTCCCTTATTGAACAGTGTCATCTCACATTTGCCTTCATCTCCAACCGTGGTGAAACAAATGAGAAGCCCAAAGGCCATCTCTCTCCCTCCCTTCACTTATTCTTACTGAAAAACAAATAGAAGTGGAGAAATGTGCATGCTAAGGCATTTTTAAGAAGCACAAAAAACTATAAAGATTTGGGTAGTGCTAACTGTAATTCATAGGTTCAGGAAAAAATACATACACAGACAGGTGATGGTGCCGGGGCACATTGGTGTGGTGGTGTTTGTCTAAAGATTCAATCACTGGTATATATGAGACATGGAAATCATCTTAATGATCAGAGCAAAGAGGCACCAAAGATTTATGCTGTTTCTTACATTTTAATTCAGTAAAGACTTATTTACATGCTTAACTTAATGCACTGTGAGTCGTCCGACTGAAGTCCATATAGAATCAGGGCCCTATTTTGGAATATTCTTTACAAATAATTAAACTGCATATGTTAACAAATGAATGCTGGTGAAATCAGTGTTTTTGCTAGCACTTCAATTAAAAGCAAATCTTTTCAGCAAATGTGGATTCTGGAAGTAGAACGTACTCTTTGCTTACGAAGAATGAAACCGGTGCATCGCAGCAGAGGAAAGATGGAGACAGAAAGACGAGTTTTGCTTGCTGCAGGATATAGTCATTAAAGGTCACATTTTGCCCCTCTTATTCCTGGTGAGTAGTACTTTATTCCTCAAACAGTATTTCTGGGCCTTTCTTATGGCATTTTGGTGCTTTCAGTCTTAGCTGGGAGTCTGAAGTGCCGAGCTGTGTGAAAAAAAAAGTGGAACATGATTGAACGTCCAATAAAGTTTGGTTTTGATTGGTGTTAATTTTGGATGATGGGTAAGGGGTGGGGTTCACCAATCTCTAGCTATATTGCCACTAGTATGTCACTTAATATAACTGCTGAAGAATATTAGACAAATCCAGGGTCTGTCCACTTTTACAAAATGCTGCAAAACCTTTTTGATAAAACTTTCCCACCATAACCGGAACAGCATTCACAGCATCAGCAAGATACCCTACCCCAAACAGAGCTTCCTGTAACTTGAAAAGGAAGAAGAGCCAGAGACTGTGAGGTCCACTTGGTACTTCACCGTTGCCAATCTGTATTACATGGAAGGCACTCAGATACTTTGGTGATGGGCCGCAGTTCACAACCCTAGAATACATAGATAGCTATATCAGAAACTAAAAAACCTAAAGCCAGTCTTTGCTGCCTTTGTTTGCTAAGGTATTGAAAGGTCTCATGTGGATTTTCCATCAAAGGCTATTCCTTCCGAGGTCTTTCTACTATGGACCAACTCATTGGCCAGTTTCCCTGCTGCTCCCCTGCCATTCCAGGGCTGCCCCATTAGTGTTAGAGGATTTTACTACATTATTATTTTGCTTTTCTCTCTTGCATCTGTTAACTTCAGCCACATGTGAGGTCCCTGAAGTCCATATTCTGCCATCCTTACTCATGTTGAATAGTACCTTTGCTCCTCAAAAGATGGTTTGGGCATTTCTTCAGGTATTCTGATTCTCTATTTTGGTCAGTGCCTCCTACTGTTTCCTCTCCTCCAATGCAGGGAAATGGCTACTGATGTAGTTTGCATGGTCAGAGCTCCATACTAAGGTGTACACCAAAAGAAGTTGGTATACACCCTGCATGAATGTAGACCTATGTCGTTGGTTTTTTTTAGAAGCAGAAACGGGGAAGCCATTTTATTCCAGCTTTTTAAAGGATCATTGTTTTAAGAGGCTGCCACGGGTTATGCAGTGTTTTCACACATGTTTATTTTATACATTAACAATAATGTTGGTCAAAATATTATGGATTTTGACAACAATTTAAAATGTTGACCAAAAAGCAACCCCCCCTTTTACCATCCCTAGTTAAAGTTTGTGAAAAGAGATGCCAGCAGAACTGAAAAGCACACCACTCTGCATTTGCTGCTACATACAGTTTGCAATCAAATTTGGCATCTTTCCTTTTTCACTTCCTGGACTGTGCTAGTTTCTTATTACACAGGCCAACCAAAGCCTAAAAGAGACTCTTTCCAAATCTGTGCAGAAAGCATGATGCATGGGGTCATGTGTCAAGGTAATATAACATTCCAGACACAAAGATTTCCCAGGAAATACACATCCAGATCAATATAAAAGTAAATAGTCTGATAATTAGAGTTCAGAATCTGCTAAAAGTAGAGCAGGGTCTATGAAATGGTCGACTGCAGCTTCATCAAATAGATACAATAGTCCCATCCAATCTGATAAAGTGTGAGATAGTCCAAAAGCAACACTTAACAGTGCACTGTCAGCGCTGGGATCTCGCTTGCTTAACCTAGAACAGGGTAGAGAAGCAAAAAATAAAGAGGAAGGGACAGAATTTCGGCAGGGAGCATGAATAAGCCCTCAGTAGTTCAGGAGTCACCGGTAATAATAATAAAGCAGTAAAACAAAGTAGACCATTATATGAGATCCGATCCTGCTTCCAGTTATGTCAGCTGGAATTTTGCCACCGATTTCAATTGCGGAGGGATTACGCCCATGATGGAAGAATTTGTCATTGGAACTTTTTAACCTGAGAAAAGTCTTTGAAACGCTTTTAGAGAAAATACCAATAATAATATTTGTGCACAAATACGTACCCTGGGAAACTGTCTACACAGGGAGATGATGTCTGATCCCAGAGGACTTTTTAATCTAGCCAACAAAGGTTAGCAACATCCGATGGCTGGAAGTTGAAATCAGCAATATTCAAACTGGAAATAAGATGCACTTCTTTAATACTAAGGGTAATTAAACATTGGAACAGATTATGAAGGGAAGTGGTACATCTCTATCACCTGGAGTCTTTAAATGAAGATTAGGGGCAATATTTTCAAAAATGGCTATGGCTAATTAAGGAACTTAAGTCCCCTTATCCGAAGTAAGTTAGGCACTTTGGGTGTATCTACACTGCCGTGTAAGTCCAGGGTTTGAACTCAGGCTCAATACTGACCCCCACCCCTTCTGTCTACACACAAATTATGCTAACCCTGGGTCCCAGGACCCCATGGGGGTGAAGGGTCAGAGCCTGAGTCAAGCTGGGACCCAGTGTTCAAGATCTGTTGCTTTGCAGTGTAGACGAAGCCCCGCTGGACTTGTGCCCAGGCAGTTTGCCAAAAGAGCCCCATTATACACCATGAACAAAGGGCTAGAGTGGCCACATTTAGGGAGGGTGCTAGGAAGTCTGGGGTATGGGTGATTGGACTCAGGCCCACATAATGCCATGTAGACACTGGAGCCGGAGATTGGGACCCAGGATTCCTAATCAATTCCTAATGTAGTGTTTTAAATGAGTATAGATGCTCAAGTCCTAGTTTAACAAACCCAGGGGCTGCTAACTTGAGTTCTACTAACCCAGGGCTTACATTGCAGTGTAGCTATACCCTAGGGGTATACCTTCATGGGGATCAAAAAACCCATGGCTGACTCAGGGTCATGGGGCTTTTGCTGCAGAGGTAAAAATTGCTGTGTAGACATTCGGACTCAGGCTACAGCCCAAGCTCTGGGATCCAGAGAGGGAGGAGGTCCCAGATCTCAGGTTCCAGCACAAGCCTTCATGTCTACACCACAATTTTTAGCCCTGAAGCCCAAACTCCATGAGCCTGAGTCAGCTGATTTAGGCCAGCTGTGGTCATCCTGTGAGGCTTTTATCCCCATGTAGACCTATCGTGTGGGGTCCACCGGGAATTAGGCATCTAGGCGTTTTGCCTACCTGCATCTTTAGGCACCTAAATCCCTTTCAAAATCCTGAATCCCACTGAGATTTAGGCTCCTATGTCACTTTTGACAACATGACTTAGGTGCTTTGAAAATTTTATCCTGCTGTCTTTCCAAAAAACAAAAATAAAAAATAAAAAGCTTTAGTTCAACCACAAGCTATTCACACAGGAAGCACTGTGTGAAATCAGTGATTTGTGCTACACAAGAGGTCAGATTAAATGATGATTAGAATGGTCCTTTCTGGCTTTGGAATCCATGAATCTTAGTAGGAACACGACTGAAAAAAGTTTACTAGATCACAGGGGCTGACTTATTTTTCCTGGTCAGTGCTCTACCCTCACTTTGCCCTGAGGCCCCATCCCACGCCTTCCCCCGAGGCCCCGCCCTCACTCTGCCTCTTCCCACCCCTGCCCCGCCCCCGCCCCCGAACCCCCCATGCCTACCTGTTGCTCGCTCCTCTTCACTCTCCCCGAGTGCCTTTTGTCAGCCACCGAACAGCTGATCAGTGGCCAGCCCCAGGGCCTGCCCAAAAGCTGTGGGTGGTGGGTGCTGAACACCCCCTATTTTTTCCCATGGGTGTTTGAGCCCCGGAGCACCCACGGAGTCAGCACTTGTGTACTAGTTAAACACAGAAAACGTACTTTATGTGGACATATCTAGAATCCGGGAGGGAGGAAGGGCTGCAACTCATGAATTGCCATATTAAAACCCTCGTGTATAAATTGAATGAATGACACAGTTTAATCTCCGTCAATCAGTTGTATCAGTGGCTTAACAGATCATTCCTTTAATGAAAAAGAGAAAAGCAGATCTCTCTGGCCTGCACTAAGGGCATGCTTATCTTTCCAAGTGAAGTTAGTCAGTTTCTCCTGTTCAAAATATTTCTGCTGTATATCAAGTAAATACTAAGATACTTTGCAGTTAGGCAGCACCTTCCATTCATGGAGCTCACCCTGCTTTTCTAGCACTGATGCAGCTTCCTTACCCCATTCTATAGATGGTGAAACTGAGCTATAGAGAGTGAAGTGTCTTGGCCAAGGTCACAGTGGAAGACAGTAGCAGAGCTAGGGATAGAAATCAGGGGTGAAATCCTGCTTCTATTGCAAATCAACACCAAAATTCCCATTTCATCCCAGATCTCCAGACTCCCAATCTAATGCTTTAGACACAAGGCCACCTCTTTCCCCCTATAGTGGAGGGAAGACATAAGAAACAATGGCATATACAAAAACCAGTATGCAAAGTGGAACTACACTATACACTTACAGAATTAGGGAATATTGCTAACATCATGGTAAAGGTAAATACTGCTATGTGATAAATGTCCATTTTTAATGGTATCCATTGTATACGCCTAGCATTTACATTAATCTTATAGATCCATCAAACCTTCTTTGCTGCCGTTTGAGATATAAGCAATCTTTTGTTCTCTCCTGTCGCCTACTCCAGACAGGGGAAATATGAAGCTGACTGCAGTGGTTTTTCTTGTCTTTAATACTAGTACTTATCATATTTATTAAAAAGATTGTTATACCGTAGGAGGAAATCAGAAAATTGACATTTTCAAGGTTTTCAATCCTTCTCCTTCTGAAAACAAGACAGAGAACAGCAGGATAAGCTGGGAGGAAAGTTTATACTAAAATTATTTCTGAGAAACGAACACCAGCAAAACTAGAAACACATTTCCTTGGTGGAAGTACAGTTCAAATTCAAATACTACACATTCTGGGCATAGAGCTACTTATAAACCAATACAGGAATGAAACCATACATTCACTTCAAAAAACATCCTGAACTTGGGTGAGACTAATACTTTAAAATGAACAATGAAAATGATTCTGAACTTCTTTCAAAGCATAGGACATGGGATGAAATGACAGCTGAATCCAATCAGACTGTACTGTATTATGCACACTGCTCCTGCCACGGCCTGTTACTTGATGTCTCTTATCATCTGAATCAGCCCCATCAAAAGGAATTGTATTCTTAACGAGCTGATATATGAGAAAATGATAGCTGCAGCTTAAGGGTAATATTGTACATTCAGAGACACCATTTTTCAAAACGAACAAATAGTCTACGAAGCTGTTGGTGATTTTAAGAGCCAGATCGTATGTCAAGTGTGCGCAAATGGAAAATTGCAAATATATAACGGAGGAGGTAGCTAGACAATATACTATTTATTTATATTCTGGAGGCCTGATTCTGAGCTCAGGTACACTGGTTTTATGCTGATGTAACTTTTGTGATTTCAGCAGAGCTAGTAACGATATCAGTGGAGCCAGTGAGACTAGACTGAGGCCCTATTTCTCTCAAAGAGCAAAATTCACCATCCTGCCCAGGGCGATTGTACCTGCTTGCTTTAAAAATGCATTCGGGGATACGGGGGCAGATTCTCAACTGATATAAATGGTCATAGTTCCACTGAAGACGATTTACATGAACTGAGGATCTGCCCCGTGATTTGTTACTTAAAATCACCAACAGCTTCATAGACTAATCCCCCTAAAGCCTTCCAAAGACATAGGCCTTGTGCCTGGCCTCTGCACAGAGGTAAATTCGACCCTAAAAGCGTTCTGCTCTTTACATGGCGAGAGAAAATCTGTGCTTTCTTTCCCCCCCAGTATTCAGCATAAATGGGAGTTCTCCAGAAGAGGTCAATCTGCATTTCATCTCCTAATATTTTCTACTAATCTACCAAATCTCTTACATACAACATTGTAAATGTGAGATGTTGTAGCAGGGTGGGCACCCGCTCCTGCCCTGAGGGGTTGGAAAAGCCCTGCAGAGGGCTGGAGCGGGGCAAGGTAAAACCCTGGCTGATTGGGGGAAGTGGCTGCAGCTGGGCCACACCCTAATCAGAGCCCAGATGGCCTGTATAAAGAGGCTGGGAGCCAACAGCTCAAGAGTCTCTCTCTGCCTTCAGAAGGAGAAGGGCCTGGCTGTAGGGAGCTAGACAGGGTACCTGTAGTGGAGCGGAGCTGGGGAGCTCCAGCCTGGAAAGCCCAGGCTGCGGCCTAGGAGAAGGCTAAGGGGTACTGGGGGTTGCAGAGGGCAGCCCAGGGCTAGGCCAAGGCAGCAGGGCCAAACCCAACCTTGCCGATGATGAGTGGCCTATACTGCAGTCTGCCCCAGAGAGTGGGGGCTAGTTGGTGACTGGCAGTGGCCTTATCCTGAGGTGAGGTGGGGGTTCCCCAGGGAGGGGAGACCTAGCGTGTGTAGGTATTGCCAGGGGGCAGCACCCAGAGCAAGGGGCACTGGGGTCCTGGGAGGGACACAGGGGCCAGTGCAGAGAACAAGGTGGATCACTGGCCTGCAGAGGGCGCTCCAGAGACTGGTGAGCTAATTCCCTGGATGACCAGCAGGAGGTGCCGCAGGAGTCTGGACCTGTCTACAGCTGTTATTTATGTATTGTCTTTTGTCACAAAGGATCATAAACACCACATCACCTTTACAAACTACAGGCCACGTATAGAAAGAGCACCAATATCCGTGCAGGCTCTTTAGATCTTGCCCTACCGCTGAGCAGCTGGGACCCCACTAATTCCATGGCATTTGTAGCAAATCCATAGCTTGTTGGTGGACTGGAGCATTTAGCTCTGAATAACTTGGTCTTCTGCTAGCTAAAAAACACCAGAACTGTAGGAGAAGATGTTCTTGTGATCAAAGCACTGCAGTAGGGATAAGGAGATCCTGGTCTGTTTAGGACTCTGCGAGAGTGGAGGCTCCCAGATGTGCTCCAGCCTGAACCCAAACGTCTATATAGCAATTTTTAGCCTGAGCCCTGTGAGCTTCAGTCAGCTGACCCAGGCCAACCATGGCCGTGCTGCAGGTCTTTTTATCCCTATGTAGATGTAACCTAAATTTGGGTGCCTTAGTATTCAGGTGCCTAACATGAGACACCGCGGCATCACACCAGAGGCCGCTGATGTCAATAAGAGTCTTCCACTGACTTCAGTGGGTTTGGGATTGGACCTCTAGGGCTTGATATTCAAGATGCAGAGCACCTACAATTGGGTGTTCAGCACCTTTGAAAAACCAGGCTCTTGTTATCGCAAATTGACCACTCTAAAACTAATGCACCCCAAAATTAGAAGCCATCATTGAATATTTGGGGCTTAACCTTTTGATGCCTCAATTCCCTTAATCTGAAGGCAAGAGTAGTCACTGGCATATTGAGGATTCATTTCTAAGTGTTTCAAAGATGTTTGAGAGCTATGAAAGAAGAGCTCTATTTTAACTATTATCATTATTTATTATTCAAACACTTTTTGAAGCCTCATATGTAAGGTGCTATAGAGCTGCAGGGTGGGATTTTGAAAAACACCTAAGTGACTCAGGAGCATGAATCCCAAGGATTTAGAGGCACCAGTCCCATTGACTTTCAAAGTCCATTAGGAGCTTTTGAAAATCCCACTTAGAAAGTATTATGGGGGAAAGATTTTCAAAGGCAAAAAAACCAATTAGGTGCCCAATGTCTGTTGGGGTGGGGTGGGGGGGGAAATCAATGGGAGTTCAATGCTTACCTCCCATTGGTGCTTTTGAAAAAAAAATCTACCCTGTAATTATTGGAAAATAGGAATGCTTGTTAAACAAAACCCATTTTGCAAAGCTGTCACAATGAGGTATCCACAGGAGAGGCACCATGGTACTGGTGTATCTAATTTCTATCCCAATCCATGTAGTTATTATGGTAGCCAACTTACATGAAGCTAGGGCTATGGTGCAAAACTCTAGAATGAAAGCTCCAGTTGAGTTGGAGGGAATTCAATACAATAATATTCAAGCTGACATAATCAACAATCTCTCTAAATTGTTCAAGTAACAGCCAGCATTGGCAGTGAAGAAACCTTACTCTTAAATGTAACTTAACTCCTTGTTAGCACTTGGAGCGCTATCAGGAAAAAAAAAAAATCACAAGAGCGTTTTTCAAATTAGCAACATTGAGGGTAATACAATGTAAACCCATCCAGAGCAAATTGAATTGGAATGTTTAATTTATTTGTTCAGAAACTTAAGAATCCCCAAACTTCTCATCAGCTGCAAGTTGCCTGTTAAGTGAAGACCAATGAAAATGTTCATCAGTAAAGATTCACTTTGGGGGATTGTTTGCAACTAATAACTTGGACTGAATTAATTCTACTGAGCAGTCTTTATGAGGTCATGTATGAATAACAGATTACATGAATTACAAATACCCTATGAAGAAGCAATGTTACTTTAAAGAGACTTAAGAGCTGGTCACATTCTTTGTTAACAATTTGTCATATTTAGACATTTTTTCCCGTTGTTCAGTTAGCCATGATTTTTACAACTTTGCTTCTTATAGTATTTGTGATTGTTTGAGAAATAGTTTTATAAATATATTTGTGCCTATAGGCTTTAGCAAACTGTTCATAGTGACTGCTATTTTGACTATTCCGAATCTGGGGGATTGGTCTGTCCGATGGGCCACTGAAGCGAAATGGGAAGGTTTCTGTATCCTGACTGTTTGATCTAATCTTTATAAACAGAAACAGTACTTGAACAAATTATTAGGATATTGAATCTCTCAGGAACAGGGCGGGGAGTATTTTATAGGGAGGCATGGGGGATATGAAAGAAATGATCATTTTAAAATCTTATTCTCTTTTGCTCAAACAGCACTGGCTACACATATATATCTCTATCAGATTTTAAAATAGCTGTGCTCCTTCCTGATTGAGGTAGGGAGAAAGATATAACCCTGGTTTATTGGCTATCCAGCAGACTTTATATTCTATTTCCTCTTGTCAAAGATCGGACCTTCCTACTGAGAATGAGGTTGCTGATTTCCAAAGCCAGACACAAAGTTTCAAATTCTAGGCACTGAGTTCCAGACACTAACAGCTGAGATGTCCAGCAGACTACATCACCAGATTGACTGTTGGTTACTAATTGATGGTTGATTGATTTCTTGGTTTATTGACCCTATAACACCAATTGATTTGCATCCCAGCTGCCCAGCTCTTTCTTCTCCAGTGATATTGCAGAACTTGAAGTCAGCTGATGAACTAGAGCTAACACCTCTTTGGTTTCAATGGGAGGGGGCTGATGGTAAGGTGTTGGTAAGGGGCCCTGTATTCGGGAATTGACTTTCCCTCTTAGCCTGCCAGAACCCATATGTGTACATGTTACAAAGCTCACAACCATCCTTATGCTTTCTCTGGAGGAATTTCTTTAGGGTTTGGGGAAGAAAGAAGGGTATCAGTTGGCATCAAGGCAGAGAGTTCATTTTATGGACTTTGATTATCCCTGTTGAAGATTTTATGACTGTACAGTCCTTGGAGCGCTGGATGAGCACTTTTATAAATTCAAACAAACCTAGTTTCAGATTTAAAAAATAATGCATCAAAGCAGCAAGAGGGGCACAACCCCATCTTTTCCCTTTGCAGATCACTTTTACGCACAGGAGGAAGCAAGTTTGTACAAAGTGTGTACAGTAACTTCCACCCAGCTCTGACTGTAGAAAAATTAAATAGTCCAATAAGTTGAACAATTTGCACAATCATTTCAAATGCCCCCAATGCAGAATTTCAGGAATATTTCAGAGAATGCCACAGAACACAATCCAATTTCACACCTATTGGTCCATTTCCCTGAAAAAAATATACAAAAAATACCTTTTATTTATCATTTCCATAAAAGCTAAAAAAAAGAGTTTCCTCAGACAGAAAGCCTGGCCTGCCATAAAGTATGGTTTACAAGCCTGTATGAGCTTATGGAGATGGAATGAACAGAATTAAGAAACTAATAAGAATTGTTCACAGGAAGATGGACGTGATCCCATCTCCAGGGGGAACTCAGAAACCCAACCATGTAAAAACACTCTGCAAAACATCACTTCAAATAAGAAAGGAAAGGAATGAGACGTGCATTTAAAAATGACACACATCTTTAAGATGAAAAAGGGTTTCATTATGTCTCAAGCTTGGTTCTGATCCCATCCTGGTGTAAATCAGTGAAATCAGCAGAGTACTGAGGTCAGGATCTGGTCCACTCTTTGTCTGCACCAAAATACATCCAACTTGTTTTACTATGCTGATAAGAAATCATATTTCCACCATGTTGCTATTAAATATGAATGAAACAGTCACTTACACTGTATATTCCTCTGTACAAGTATGTTAATTGTATTCCCCCCTCCCCCAAGAGCTTAAAAAGAAAAAGGCTTTATCTGACTTGATATACATAATGTAAGTTGGCATTATTAGTGTAAGTGTTTTCTATTCATGGTCTTCTGAAACTTTCTGTTAGAAGTCTTTGAAATTAAACACCCCTCTTTTTATCCTATATTACTTCCTCCCTTGGAACCATTCAATCTCTGCTCTGCAATCCCATTAGGCTTTTAACTTTCTTAAGGAAAAAAAACCTGATAAAAATATATGGATGTTTGAACACCATCCAAAGCAGTTGACTTCAAAATGACACACACAAAAATTCAGTGCATGGAAAAGTAGAAGTTGATTTACTGGGGAAACATATTTTGCATAGTAGCTTATTACGTTTAATGGACTATGTTGGGTATATGCATCACCACTGGTGTTCGCTGTGATACTGAACTATGGTTTTATATATACCACAGTTGCTTCATTACCCCATGTGCTGTAATTATGAAAATAGTGTTCATGTCATATCTGTGAATCTCTGTAACTGTACTCATACAGAGAAGTCACTTGTAATCTAGACCTAGTCTAGATAAACATTTGTTCTTATACCTTAATCAAGTAGCACAGGATGGCTGCGACTTCTCATTACAAAATGAGAGCTGTTATCAAATAGGTAAAATGTACTTGAAAGACACAAAGCTACTGTATACAAAGTAGAAAATTGTCATTGTGGTGGATATTAAGTGGCTTTCAGAATGCTATTTTGGATTGAAAATATCAAATCTTTCCAGAACCAGTTTTTCTCTCTCCAACCATATACTTTTGCCAAACTTGACTCCCATTTTAACTTACACTTATTATTTTTAACATTTATGAGAGAGACCTGTCAACCACAAAACCAATAGCGACACCAGAATGCGTCCACCAGTTTACAGGCCTGAACCTGTAAAGTAGCATAAAATTTCCACTCCATTTGAAATCTGCAAGTGCTCAGCAACTCACAGGAGCACTTTAAAGGATTGGGCCTAATGTTCAAACTGCAAATGAGATCGCCTTAGAAACTTTCCAAATCAAGCAGCTAGGCCTTAAAGTGTGACCTGACAGTCAGTAAACTCAGGGGGTCTCTGACCAAGGAGGGAACAAATTACAGATTTTAGGCCCTTCACTGAGAATTTCCCACCCTCAGCCCCCAGATATACAAATCTGAGGGCTGTCCGCTCGAGTTTTCCAGCTGACTTTGACAGCTCAGGAATAGTAAGGTGAGAAAGGTGGTCTCTAAAATTAGGTCACCTCTTGTTAATTATTTGTGCACTTAAAAAAAATTAAATACAAAAAGATTAGTTTTTGCCCCCTCAACTTGCCTTTCACAAGCTTCGTCCTTACCCCAATGGCCAGGAGGGACTGGATGGCTCTTGGCATCAGTG
Source organism: Chrysemys picta bellii (assembly GCF_011386835.1). Classification (NCBI taxonomy): domain Eukaryota; kingdom Metazoa; phylum Chordata; order Testudines; family Emydidae; genus Chrysemys; species Chrysemys picta. The sequence goes on along the minus strand of NC_088804.1, from coordinate 37,968,124 downwards.
ATTGAAATATGGAGCCTTTTGCCTCTAGAGATCACTGTTTCAAATTCACTGTGGCTATTTGGTGCCTTTGTGAAACAAATAGGTGGTCTAAATCTGGTTTCTAGCAAGCCGATCTCTGCATCACATAAACCACCAGAGCAACAGTCTTCCTCGTTGCAGTCGCAGAAGGGAGGCCCAGGATTGTTTTGACCATGGAAACTCAAATGTAGAAGCGGTTTCCTCCAAGGCAAGGCTATAGCACATTAACGGAGCAGAGAAGCTTGCACTACCACTAACGGCGATGAACTTTTTCTGAGGACAAATAGACTTTAGGTGCCAGTCATATCTCACATTACCTTGTGAGAGCATCTAAAATGCTTGGCTACTGCAAATGGCTTTAAAATAAGGGCTGACGACTGAAGCTTTAGGTGTCTAATGCCGTCACTAAAGTACGAGTATAGGATTTCGTGTCAGGGACTCCTGATTTCTAATCCCAGAGTTGACACCAATTCCTTCCATGGCTATGAGCAAATCATTTAACCTCATTTCACTTTCTATCTGTAAAATATAGCTATTCACACACAGAATCATAGGACTGGAAGGAACCTCAAGAGGTCATCTAGTCTAGTCCCCTGCACTCATGGCAAGACTATATACCTATAGTATGTAGATATATACCCTAGTATATAGACTATATAAATGGTAGAGCTGAGCAACTACATTCACTTCTGTGCAGAGGGCAAGAACAAGGTCTATGCAACACGCAGCTCCCACTTACATACTCAGATCCCACCCAAACTCCACACAGTCCTTGATCAGTTTATCCGCCTATTCTTCTCATGGAATCTCTTTGAACAGATCACAACTTCCTCAAATGTATTTGTTAGAAATAATTTGACAATTTTATGTGTGAATATTCATGAACAGTTCCTAGCATTACAATAAATTCTGAGTATTTAATATCTGCTGTTCAAACAACATTGGTTAGTTGTAATTGGTCTGATACATTATACAATATTGTTTCTCTTCTCTAACGGGAAGTGTGCATGAGCATTTAACACTTGGCAATGCAAAGGGTGCAAGCATGTTTAAAATTAATGTAAGGTCAGATTCAGGTACCCCATAAGTGATCCTATTAAAATCCAGGGTTGCTCTCCTGGGCAACGTGAATTAAGGTATCTGAATATGGCACTTAAAAAATTTAAGTAATTATTCACTGAAGTTTTTGCAGCCTTGCTTGTAATAAATACCATGCATCCTTATTATTATCCACAATATCAATACTTATGTTATATTAAAATCTTTCAAACATTTCTTTTTTTGGCATTGTAAATCAAAAGAAATATTTGACAGGTATTAATTTTGAAAACAAATGGAAGATTTTAAGATCAGTCTCTGAAGAGAAAGGAAAAAAGGGGAAAATTGCAGGATGTTTTAATTGTGATTTGGAAACTTTAAAAACAAAATATACACAAGTATCATTTATAAACATGATCCTGGCCAGAGTAATAATTATGATAAATCCTTTGTCAACTCTGCTTAGAAGCCTTTATGAGGTAGTAGGAAATTAGTTCACATTCTAGACAATAGTTCAATAAAAATGCTTTCCAGCTTGTCTGACATATGGAATTCCACATGGCCTGTAATCAGATGTTCCCCAAATCACACTTTTTCATTGCTAAACTCCTTGGCAGTTTAACATAAACAAGCATTGAATTCATTAAGTTGCATTTTTTAGCTTTCTAATTAACCGAAACTGCTGAATATCTAGGATTCAAACATGTCAAGAGCTTAATTTTCAAGGTATAAAAGGCTATTTAAAAACATTGATCATTAACATTTCAAGTTTTCAGTTGACTATATTTTACTTTTTTTTAAATGAGTGTGCAAAATACAAACTTACAATTTTTTTAAACAGAAAGCGGTAACAAAGCAAAAAAAATCCACCTCCTTATATTTAAAATTGAAAGCTTTGTTGCTCAAATATTGGAAAGAGAATCCTTTAGTTTAATAGCTGACCAATTATTCATATCTCACATCATATATTCATATTCCATCTTTCCATTTCTTCATGAAGCTTCCATAACATCCATAAACAGCATGTATAGTACTTAAGCACTTTGTACCCCGAAAGCAGGTAAGCCATATACTAGTGTCACATGGACATGGTAGTACATTAGACATTCACAGTGTAATCCTGGCCCCACTGAAGTTAATGGGAGTTTTCACTCTGTCAGTCTTCTAACTACTGTCAAGGGAGAATTTATATCTGAAATGTGTTATATTTTATTTTATCCCACTGAAATTCTAAATATACATTATATTTTAGAGACACGAGTAGCTTAAGGGTCTTGGTAATGAGACATAATGCCTTGCACTACTAGGTTACTAGTTCAAATCGATGCCAAGTGAGTATTGGCTACCGCACAGCCCAGTTCCTGTCTGTTACTAGACAGACAAACAAACTGAACTAAAAGCCCATCACTGTAGTGACCAGAACCAAACTGTAGTTTTAATAAACGGCGAGTACCTCAGGATTGAGAGATGCCTTTTTACTTTATTTTAAAAAAAATACCCCTCCCTCCACCAACATCGCTTGATTTGCCGTGATTGGAGCCCATCTGAAACAAACACTATAGGTCTCCAGGTTCTAGCATTTAGGGCAGTGGTGAATCTGGTTATAGTGATTGGGAGTTTGCTGGCTTGTGACCAATATCAACAACAATCCTTTTTCTTCCTTCAGCTGGTTTAGTAAATTTGAACCAGGGACCAGGTGCCCAATTCTATTGGTGAGTTACATGCAACACGCTAAACAGAGAGGAAGTAAGGAGCTATCCGCAGGGTTTTCATGTGGTTTCTGTTCCCAGGAAACCACTTCCTTTGTTTGTATGGGTTGAGATTGGGAATGTGAATGTACACGGACTATTACTCTCAGCTAATTTTATCAAGCGAAAAAACCATGGGCACCCAACTAAAACTAAAAGATGCTATTTATTTACTTATCTGTTTGTCTGAATTCAGCTCTCAAAGGGCCTTTGTAGTATGGGAAGCTTTTCTTTATTTTATTATGATCAAAACTGATTATAGTGAAGTGAATTCCCAAGAGCCAGCTTGGAATATGGAAGAAAATTGGACTGTTGAGGGCATACACCCAACACATCCAAAACATGCACATGTTCTGTAACAGGAAAGAGAAGACTGACACTGCGTTACTAAAGCTTGGGCATCGCTGTCACTAATGTCATACTTACCAAGATGATACACGAAGTGCTATCATTGCCACTGGTTTTCCTGCCTGGCTGATACAATGACATTTGACTGATGTCTGTCCTTAAGAATTTTTCTGCTAAAAGAAATTGTGCTTGGAAAAGTACAAGTAACTTTTGTCTATATGCTCCACTGTCCATACTAGAATACTAGGCCAAAGCTATACCAGGGTTTAAAAAAAGAACTAGATAAATTCATGAAGAATAGTATCAGGGGGCAGCCGTGTTAGTCTGTATCTACAAAAACAACAAGGAGTCTGGTGGCGCCTTAAAGACTAACAGATTTATTTGGGCATAAGCTTTTGTGGGTAAAAACCTCACTTCTTCAGATGCATAGAGTGAAAGTTACAGATGCAGGCATTATATACTGACACATGGAGAGCAGGGAGTTACTTCGCAAGTGGAGAACAAGTGTTGACAGGGCCAATTCAATCAGGGTGGATGTAGTCCACTCCCAATAATAGATGAGGAGGTGTCAATTCCAGGAGAGGAAAAGCTGCTTCTGTAATGAGCCAGCCACTCCCAGTCCCTATTCAAGCCCAGATTAATGGTGTTAAATTTGCAAATGAATTTTAGTTCTGCTGTTTCTCTTTGAAGTCTGTTTCTGAAGTTTTTTTGTTCAATGATAGTGACTTTTAAATCTGTAATAGAATGACCAGGGAGATTGAAGTGTTCACTGACTGGCTTATGTATGTTACCGTTCCTGATGTCCGATTTGTGTCTATTTATTCTTTTGCAGAGGGACTGTCCAGTTTGGCCAATGTACATGGCAGAGGGGCATTGCTAGCACATGGCATGTATAACATTAGTGGATGTGCAGGTGAATGAGCCCTTGATGGTATGGCTGATGTGGTTGGGTCCTCTGATGGTGTCGCCATACTGATTTATACCTGCCTCTGGAAATTTCCATTACTTGCATCTGAAGTGAGGTTCTTACCCACGAAAGCTTATGCTCCCAATACTTTGGTTAGTCTTAAAGGTGTCACAGGACCCTCTGTTGCTTTTTACAGATTCAGACTAACACGGCTACCCCTCTGATACTAGACTTCAAAGAGAAACAGCAGAACTAAAATTCATTTGCAAATTTAACACCATTAATCTGGGCTTGAATAGGGACTGGGAGTGGCTGGCTCATTACAGAAGCAGCTTTTCCTCTCCTGGAATTGACACCTCCTCATCTATTATTGGGAGTGGACTACATCCACCCTGATTGCCACCACTGCAAATAGGAAACGTAGGGTAGTGGTGGTCAGAGACTCTCTGCTGAGGGGGACAGAGGTGCCCATCTGTCGCCCTGACATTTCATCTCGGGAGGTATGCTGCCTGCCGGGAGCCCGTATCCGAAATGTTACGGAGGCATTGTCGAGGATTATCCAGCCCTCTAACTACTACCCCATGCTACTCATCCCCGTGGGCACAAATGATACTGCGCAGTGTGACACTGAGCGGATCAAGAGTGACTACAGGGCTCTGGGAGTACGGGTGAAGGAGTTTGGAGTGCAGGTGGTGGTCTCTTCGATTCTTCCTGTCAAAGGTAGGGGCCCGGGCAGAGACAGATGCATCATGGAGGTGAATGCCTGGCTGCAAAGATGGTGTCGCCAGGAGGGCTTTGGCTTCCTAGACCACTGGATGCTATTCGAGGAAGGACTGCTAGGCAGAGATGGCGTTCACCTTTCGAGGAGGGGTAAGACCCTATTTGGACACAGACTGGCTAACCTAGTGAGGAGGGCTTTAAACTAGGTTCGACAGGGACAGGTGAGCAAAGCCCACAGGTAAGTGGAACATGGAGACCTGGGAGATGGGTTGGAAATGAGAGGGAGTGTGGGCTATATTGGCAGAGAGAAAGGAGGGTCAGGACAAAACTGGGAGGAAAGATCAAACCAGTATCTTAGATGCCTATATACAAATGCGAGAAGTATGGGTAATAAGCAGGAAGAACTGGAAGTGCTAATAAATAAATACAACTATGACATTGTTGGCATCACTGAAACTTGGTGGGATAATACACATGATTGGAATGTTGGTGTGGATGGGTACAGCTTGCTCAGGAAGGATAGACAGGGGAAAAAGGGAGGAGGTGTTGCCTTATATTAAAAATGTACACACTTGGACTGAGGTAGAGATGGACATAGGAGATGGAAGTATTGAGAGTCCCTGGGTTAGGCTAAAAGGGGTAAACAAGGGTGATGTCATGCTAGGAATCTACTACAGACTTCAACTATCAGGATATATGTTGGGAAAATAACACAGCGGGGCACAGACTATCCAACAAATTCTTGGACTGCATTGCAGACAACTTTTTATTTCAGAAGGTTGAAAAAGCTACTAGGGGGGAAGCTGTTCTAGACTTGATTTTAACAAATAGGGAGGAACTCATTGAGAATTTGAAAGTAGAAGGCAGCTTGGGTGAAAGTGATCATGAAATCAGAGTTTGCAATTCTAAGGAAGGGTAGAAGGGAGAACAGCAAAATAGAGACAATGGATTTCAGGAAGGCAGATTTTGGTAAGCTCAGAGAGCTGATAGGTAAGGTCCCATGGGAATCAGGACTAAGGGGAAAAACAACTGAGGAGAGTTGGTAGTTTTTCAAAGGGACACTATTAAGGGCCCAAAAGCAAGCTATTCCACTGGTTAGAAAAAATAGAAAATGTGGGAAAAGACCAGCTTGGCTTAACCAGAAGATCTTGCATGATTTAAAAAATAAAAAGGAGTCATATAAAATGGAAACTAGGACAGATTACAAAGGATGAATTTAGGCAAACACAGGAATGCAGGGGCAAGATTAGAAAGGCAAAGGCACAAAATGAGCTCAAACTAGCTACAGGAATAAAGAGAAACAAGAAGACTTTTTATCAATACATTAGAAGCAAGAGGAAGACCAAAGACAGGGTAGGCCCACTGCTTAGTGAAGAGGGAGAAACAGTAACAGGAAACTTGGAAATGGCAGAGATGCTTAATGACTTCTTTGTTTCAGTCTTCACCGAGAAGTCTGAAGCAATGCCTAACATAGTGAATGCTAATGGGAAGGGGGTAGGTTTAGCAGATAAAATAAAAACAGAGCAAGCTAAAAATCACTTAGAAAAGTTAGATGCCTGCAAGTCACCAGGGCCTGATGAAATGCATCCTAGAATATTCAAGGAGCTAATAGAGGAGGTATCTGAGCCTCTAGCTATTATCTTTGGAAAATCATGGGAGACGGGAGAGATTCCAGAAGACTGGAAAAGGGCAAATATAGTGCCCATCTATAAAAAGGGAAATAAAAACAACCCAGGAAACTACAGACCAGTTAGTTTAATTTCTGTGCCAGGGAAGATAATGGAGCAAGTAATTAAGGAAATCATCTGCAAACACTTGGAAGGTGATAAGGTGATAGGGAACAGCCAGCATGGATTTGTAAAGAACAAATTGTGTCAAACCAATCTGATAGTTTTCTTTGATAGGATAACGTGATTTGTGGATAAGGGAGAAGCTGTGGATGTGGTATACCTAGACTTTAGTAAGGCATTTGATATGGTCTCTCATGATATTCTTATCGATAAACTAGGCAAATACAATTTAGATGGGGCTACTATAAGGTGGGTGCATAACTGGCTGGATAACCATACTCAGTAGTTATTAATGGTTCCCAATCCTGCTGGAAAGGCATAATGAGTGGGGTTCCACAGGGGTCTGTTTTGGGACCGGCTCTGTTCAATATCTTCATCAACGACTTAGATATTGGCATAGAAAGTACACTTATTAAGTTTGCGGATGATACCAAACTGGGAGGGATTGCAACTGCTTTGGAGGACAGGGTCATAATTCAAAATGATCTGGACAAATTGGAGAAATGGTCTGAGTTAAACAGGATGAAGTTTAACAAAGACAAATGCAAAGTGCTCCACTTAGGAAGAAAAAATTAGTTTCACACATACAGAATGGGAAGAGACTGTCTAGGAAGGAGTACGGCAGAAAGGGATCTAGGGGTTATAGTGGACCACAAGCTAAATATGAGTCAACAGTGTGATGCTGTTGCAAAAAAAGCAAACGTGATTCTGGGATGTATTAACAGGTGTGTTGTGAGCAAGACACGAGAAGTCATTCTTCTGCTATACTCTGCTCTGGTTAGGCCTCAGCTGGAGTATTGTGTCCAGTTCTGGGCACCACATTTCAAGAAAGATGTCGAGAAATTGGAGAGGGTCCAGAGAAGAGCAACAAGAATGATTAAAGGTCTTGAGAACATGACCTATGAAGGAAGGCTGAAAGAACTGGGTTTGTTTAGTTTGGAAAAGAGAAGACTGAGAAGGGACATGATAGCAGTTTTCAGGTATCTAAAAGGGTGTCATAAGGAGGAGGGAGAAAACTTGTTCACCTTAGCCTCTAAGGATAGAACAAGAAGCAATGGGCTTAAACTGCAGCAAGGGAGGTCTAAGTTGGATGTTAGGAAAAAGTTCCTAACTGTCAGGGTGGTTAAACACTGGAATAAATTGCCTAGGGAGGTTGTGGAATCTCCATCTCTGGAGATATTTAAGAGTAGGTTAGATAAATGTCTATCAGGGATGGTCTAGACAGTATTTGGTCCTGCCATGCAGGGGACTGGACTCTAGGACCTCTCGAGGTCTCTTCCAGTCCTAGAATCTATGAATTGGCCCTGTCAACACTGGTTCTCCACTTGCAAAGTAACTCCCTGCTCTCCATGTGACAGTATACAATGCCTGCATCTGTAACTTTCACTCTATGCATCTGAAGAAGTGAGTTTTTTACCCGCAAAAGCTTATGCTCAAATAAAGCTGTTAGTCTTTAAGGTGCCACCAGACTCTTTTTTGTTCATGAAGAATAGGTCCATCAATGGCTATTAGCCAGGATGGGCAGGGATAGCGTCCCTAGCCTCTGTTTTACAGAAGCTGGGAGTGGACAACTGGGGATGGATCACTTGATGATTACCTGTTCTGTTCATTCCCTCAGAAGCACCTGGCATTGACTACTGTCTTCTGGGCTAGATGGACCATTGGTCTGATCAAGTATGGCCGTTCTTATGACCTGAACAAGTTTTTATGATGATCTAGTGGCTGGAGGGCTAAAAAGTATAAAAATGTCACTATTTGTAGTCATTGTTGATTTTCTTTTTAGCTCATCTGCATTTTTAGAAGAGAGATGACATAGTGAGATCTATTTTTCTCACTGTGCATGAACATTAGCTTGTTAATTTACAACTGTTGTCATTTTAAACAGAGCTTCTCCCCACACCCCTGATTAGCTGATGAGGGAGAGTATCTTATGTTGCTGGTAGTTTGGATTTTGCAGTAAATATGTTTCTGTTGATACAAACCATCTTAATATATACCCACTTGCAGCCATGAAGCTATGGGGAAAAAATAGTGTCCCCATATACATTTGAAGACCATTGACATTATTGATGGGTAGACGTCACTGAGCTTTAGATCATGTTTGTAGGCCCTGATTAGGCAAAGCACTTAAGCACACACTTAACTCTAAGTGTATGAATCATCCAATTGAATTAAATGGGATTTGAAATTTAAGTGAAGCATGTTCCTAAGTGTCTTGCTGAAACAGTACGTGCCTTAATCAGTACACTTGTGAATTCTGATAACTACTGACTGCCAACGAGTGAGATGCCTCCCACCCACCAGTGCCTCAGGGCAGCCCGCCAAACGGCCACTGCCTTAGTTTACCACTTCAAGGGGTTTCTTCAATAACTCTCTAATGCTTTTGCCCATGCAAACCCCTTGGGTTCTGTTTTTAATCAATCGAACATTCAAAATAAAAGTTCTGAAGTACCTCCTCAAGTCTGTCTATTTATCTCTTTTTATTAGGTCACTCCCAGGCCTTTCTTGCCTGTAGTCCCACACACCAAGTCTCAGGTTTTTCTGCTGAGGTCTACTGACTCCCAGCAGCCTCTGCACCCTTTCCATGTTTCTCTCCATCCCCACTCTGGTCTCACCAAGAATCCTCTCTCTGCACCTTCCTGCTGGTCTTTATAGGGGAAGCAGGTGATGCCTGCTCAGATGTGCCTCCTGAGAAACTGGGTCTGGCTGGCTCCAGGTCATCAGCCTTAAAAGGGGCAAGTCACCCTGTTACTCTGGCTAATAGCGTGCGACACATTAATTCTTTCCCCAACCAGATTTTTGTAATGGGCATATGGTACAAAAGTAAAAGGATGAGGTGAATTTGATCCAAAACCTGAGGCCACAGTTTGGTGTGAAGTTAAATTAGAATTAATGAATTTTCCAGTGTGGTGAAACCCCTGGCAAAAGAACCTTGTCATCCCAGAACATCTGCAATGGAAAATTTCTCAACAGAAAGGTTTTCATTAGATTCCACTGCTATTAGGAGGTTTCTATAAACCCAAGCTGATTATCTAATTTAAAAAAAAATGTGAAATTTGTTTAAAGTATTGTTCATTATCATAAAAATCTTTTCTGCCAAAATAGATGAATGTTACAATTGTTTCTGAATGAAAAAAAACCAACAACAACACTTCCTGGTTTCCCATTCAAAAGTCTTGCTTTATTTTCCATTGCCACCCACAAATAATAGGGTTTTGGAATAAATAATGGTCCTTGCTCGCTCTCCCCCACCCCAGGCCTGATACAGATGTTTGTAAAAGCGTTAGGGTGCCTAAATTCTATAGCACCTCTGTGGCGAGAGCCACAGCAAGGGTCAGTTTAGGGATTACTGGGGCCTTCTATTTCAGCTGTGAAAACTCAAGCCGATTAGCTGAGACTGAGCCTGCTGGGATTCCGTGAGGCCTACTGCTGAGTGCCGAAACCAGGCCTCAGCTGGCTTAAAAGAGAGAAGGGAGGAAAACAAACCAAAAATCACCCCCAACCACCCCTCTTTGATTTGCATGGCTCTGTGAAAAGCCTGTAAACTTGAAACACTCCTAAGAGAGAGAGTTTATTTAAAATTTCATTTGTAGCCAGGGGCCTGTGCCTCTGTAAACCCCCAACCTAGCTGGCAATTCTCCTATATTACCTGCACCAGAGAAACAGTAGGCGATTAAAATAGACCTCAAAATGCACCATGAGATTCATAATCAGGATACAGAAGTAAATGCTAAACTAAAACTTAGTCATCAAGAGGTTTTACAGCTCCAAAAATGTCTTATACTGAAGTTTTAAATGAAATGCTGATGCTGACGGGACACTGAAAGGGAATCATGTTAAGATTCATTTGAATGATTTCCTTTATATGCTGGCTATGTGTACAAACTCCTTGCAAGGATGTTATGTTTCTGGGAAACTAATTTGTGGTAAACACAGCATCACCTGCAGGTTTGCAAAGAAGATAATTGAGTGGAGCACTGACCAAAGTTAGTCACCAGGTACTGGAACATTTCAAAATTGCGGGGGAGAATCAAAATAAAAAGCAATTTTGCAGTTTATCCTACATATTCTATATGTAGAGAATAAAATGGAACGGACCTGCAAGTAGCTCCATGCACAGAGCCCTTATGAATAGCAATTTTCAATATGAAATGAACAGATACACTCTAGACTTAAGGAAAACATTGACACATTCCATTTAATGCTTACTTGTACTCAACTAAGTGAAGGGCTAGGAGCTGTGGCTTGACCCAGAGATAGTGTAGTCAAGCAATATGCAAACCATCTTGTATTAAGCTTTACAATCCTGACCTGTAGTACTTCTTGCTACTCTATTCCTGGGTTCCCCCTGGGTTGTGGGTGCATCTCAGTTAGAGATGAGCCAATAATTGATAACAAATCATTTGTCAGATTTAACCTCTTTTTCTGCTCATGGAATATCCATTAGCTGATTGCAGTGTGTCCAGGCGCTGATCCTCAAATGTACTTGTTCAAATTTATTCAGCAAGTGTCTATTCAAATAGTTTACTCAATGGATTGAGCGCCGTCAGATAAACAGTACCATGCAAAGTGTGTTCCCTGACTGGATGAGCATGCAGGCAGTTGTGGTGTGAATAATTGCACTTCAGAATTTAGTATTCAGTTTACCTGAATGCTTGCCCTACAATGTGGAAATTTGCTTTCTGTGAACATTTGTGATAGTAAAACTCAATCAACTGAAAGATTGTGGAAAGCAAATATTGCCCAGCTCTGACCTCAGGACTGAGCTTGAATACTCACTACTACACCTCTACCCCGCTATAACACGACCCGATATAACACAAATTTGGATATAACGCGGTAAAGCAGTGCTCTGGGGTGGGAGAGGGGCGGGGCTGCGCACTCCGGTGGATCAAATCAAGTTTGATATAACGCGGTTTCACCTATAATGCGGTAAGATTTTTTGGCTCCCGAGGACAGCGTTATATCAACATTAGAGGTGTATATGATTTCTGGACCTCTCTCGAGGATAACTCCTCCTGAAGAATGGTACCAGAGCAAGGAACCTATATTGCCAATCCTTTCTCTCCTGAGGAGTCCTTACCTATGCTTGCAGGATTAGTCTGAGCGAAGTCACCAGAGCACCTTGCATGGGTAGGAATTGGCAAGAGTAGGCCCTGCATATGGGAGATTTGTGATGTGATCAAACATGGACTAAGAGAAGACTACAAAAAGTCTATGATCACTAAGCATTATACAGATGAAAACAGGCTGCCTGTCATTGGGTCCACTCACCGCTTGCAGTGCCTCCTACTGGCTGTCCTGAGAATTAGCTCTGCCAGGCTTGTGCTCCCCCTCCGGTGCCATCTTCCCTTGTACTGTCTCGCTCTGTGGCCATGCTCATTCCTGGATCTGCTGTCTCCTCTTCATAGCTTGACCCTCCAGCCAGGTCACTAAGTCCCTCCTCTTCCAGGGAATTCAGTGTCTTTCCAGATCCACTGTTGGTCTCGCATCTCCAACATCCTTGCCACTCCCCAGTGGTTGATAGGGGAACGCAGGCCCACGTTCTATACTGCAGTGTTTCCCAAACTTGGGATGCCGCTTGTGGCTCCCACTGGCTGGTTCACCGCTCCAGGCCAACGGGGACTGCGGGAAGCGGCGTGGGCCGAGGGACTTACTGGCCGCCGCTTCCAGCAGCCCCCAAGTCCCTCGGCCCGTGCCGCTTCCCGCAGCCCCCGTTGGCCTGGAGCGGTGGATCGGCCGAACCTGCGGACGCGGCAGGTAAACACACCGGCCCGGCCCGCCAGGGGCTCTCCCTAAACAAGCGGCGTCCCAAGTTTGGGAAACACTGCTATACTGGATTCCAGCCCAGGGGCCCTATAACAGGCAGTCAAGGTCTCTGTATCATCCTACCCTTTGCTGCTGTTTCCCTGGGCTTCTTCCTACCTATCTAACTTCCCCACTCTCTGGGTTTGCCCACCTACCAGTACCCTCCGCTCAGGGAGTGACTGTAGTCTACTTCCCAGCAACCTTTCCCAGGAGCAGCCCCCTAACTGTAGGGAACTGTCTGGCTTTATACAGGCTCTGCCTGTTCCTGCACAGGTGAGCCTATTCCTCTAATCCGGGCTTTCCTCTCAGCATTCATTCTACTAGATTAATTGGCCCATCTGGCCTCCATTAACCCCTTCCACTCCTGTGTGGGGTGGACACCCCATCACACTGCCCCACCAAACTAGACAGATTTTGTTCCCTATTTTCCCTGGTGCACTTTTTTTGTAACATTGTTTAGTTTGGTGTTGATATGCAGAGGCATTGATAAAGTTTAAAGATTGAAGCAAAGGAATTTCAGAGGATGATACTTATTCTTTTAGCTGTTATTTAACTTTGTCTCTTTTTCTTTCTGGAATTTTCTGGAGGTTTGTCCATAAGTTTTATTTTAGGTTTCAGAGTAGCAGCCGTGTTAGTCTGTATCCACAAAAAGAACAGGAGTACTTGTAGCACCTTAGAGACTAATAAATTTATTTGAGCATTGTTCAAAGTGCTTCTGGGATAAATGGTGCTTAGCCTGAACTTTAAAGAAGACTTAAAAATGTCAGGTCACTTCAAAAAACAAACCCTTGAAACTCTTCAGTGTGTATTTTTACTTCTGGTGGCTGGAAGCCCCCTAACAAACGCTGCTCTCCTGATATTTCTGCCTTGGCTAACAAGACTCACTGGACAGTCACAAGAGTATAGGTGACCTCCTGCACAGTCCAATCTTCTTTCAAGCTCGAAGAGGTATGGATAAGAACCAAAACCACTTGAGGTTCTCCCATGCCAAATGGTGAAGCTGGCTAGCATTTGACCCTGAGTCATTTGTAGGGGTGTGGACATTTTGATATCCATTGTGACTGGCAACTTTTCTGCTGTCCATAATAACCAATTGAAATGGAATAAGAGAAGAAAAGTCCATTTCTGACCATCAACTAATTTCCTAGTCCTCTGTCTTGCAAATATTGAAGCTGCTCTTCATGGTAAGCAAAATTCTTCATCTTTGCCTCATACAGGCTTGATCCCCGGTTCACTGTTTCTCCCCAATGAGAAAAGGTTCTCACCCTCTTAGACATTTTGTGCTTCTTAAAGGTTTCTAAATGTGTAATGGAGCCGATGGAGACCTTTAGCATAAATGAGTTATGACAAAAGGGATGTCAGCCAATCTCTGTCATGATTTATTCATCAATTCATGCTGTCTTTCAATTAGCGTAGAGGCATTCTGGGGTTTACAGTGGAAATGCTTGTGATGGACATTATTACTATGGTTAGAGAGCAAATAAACATCCATTATAAAACCGACAGGCCTGAACCAGAGCCACAGTCAAATATCTCCAAATGCTGTGAATGTTCAGAGCCGGATCTAAGCATTGCACTTGGCTGCTGTCCCTAACGGGTTGAAGCAAGGAAAACAATCCTATTAATGAAAGGTGTTTAAATACATGCTTAATTTTAAGCACATGCTTAAGTCCCATTGAAATCTTAAAGCCCCAATGAAGACTTAAGCACATGCTGAAGTGTTTCCCTGAATAAGGGTCCAAAACCCTAGATCCAGATGCAATCTGAACTTTGAGTCTCTGTCCCATGTCTACTTCATATGGAGCAACTCCTTTTGCTTGCATTTGAGTTCAAACAACCATTATAAATGACTATTCCATTTAGGAGAGACTGTGAAAAAGGAGCAGAGAAGTGATAGTTGGGAAAAAATAAAGTGGGGGGAAAAATAAACATCCCCTCGCTCCCAAATCCACTCCCTGGGATTCCTAGCTGCTCTGTCTTTCAAAGTCCCTTCTAAATGGAAAGTGAAACCAACATCATTGAATGCCCTTGATTTCAAAGGAGTTGTAGGGTTTGTATCTGAACAGAATTTGGCCATTCATGTCTAAATCAGTAAATAATTACTTTGAACCATTCTTAAATGATACAAACTACTGAAGCATCCCAAGATTTTTTACTATCCTTGAGAAATCATATGCACCCTAATTTTGCAAAGTTGGGAATAACATGTAACCAACTCAATGTTTCAATATCATTCTAATTTTCTTGATAGATCTTTGAAATAAGAGACAAAGATTCCCTTAGTTGTCGTTCATAGGACATTCTGCCTTTATAGCTTCATTTTTCTGAACTACTGATCAAACTAGAGCTGTGAAATGCTACTAGCCCATTGCTAACAGTTCTGTTGACTTAATGCAGACTTCCCAAATCCCTTCTTCCCCTCACCTTTTGACCACCTCGTATTTAAAAATGATATTTGCATTTGATACTGTTCAGTACTTACTTGCTAGGAAAGGTCTTACTAGGGAACTGAAACACTATTTTCCTGTGCTGAAATTAAAAGAATAAACCTTATTCATGATACCTTTGAGGTAGCTAGGCTTTGAGACGTGTGATATCATTGTGTGTACTGTGAGGGAAGCAGTTAACTTTGGCACCAAAATAAAATAATAATAATAATAGTATAGTTTTCCCACCAGATTCAGTGCTGATATCTGATTATGGTAATCCCAGAAGATGGGCTCCATTTTCTTTTTGATTGGGACAGAAATCCAGCAGAGAGAGGTTCAGGAGACCCAAAGGTTTCCATAACTGAATTCTGTCAGCCAAATGCCTAGGACAATAAATCCCCTGTGAACAGTACAAGATATACGGGAGGTAACAGCAGGGGACACCAATGCACCTCATTGATATGGACTCCAATGGGAACAGGCGCAAGCTCTCCCTGTTGGGTTCCCACCATCCTCTTCTCAGTTTATGTCAAGATTTTGCCATTCATAGTTTCTCTTGCCACTGGGAGTTGAATCATGGTCTAGAGACAACTCTCCTGTGCTGGCCACCTGCATTGCAGGTATCAGGGAGGGAGGGGATGCAGATACCACAAATCTATTAATCCCTTCTTGTGCATGCAGGTGGGAGGTGAATGGAGCCAAGCCAATGTGCCTGGAGATGCAGCCTTGGCCTTGGACAGAAACGGTGAGATATACTGCCTCCCAGGAGCAGTTGGGGACCAGGTGAGAGGTTTGTGACTCAGTGAGTCACAATCCGTCTCTCAGATTGCTCCAGGGGCAGTTTAACACACTGCCCCCTATAGGTTTGTGACAAAACCATGACTGAGCCCTGAGGATAGGGTCTAGCGATTTAGGGCCCCAATTCAGCTAAGCACTCACTAGCCATGTGTTTAAAGTTAAGTGTCCTAGAAGTTAGTGGGGCTACTCATGTGCTTAAAATAAAGCATGTGCTTAAGTGCTTTGCTGATCAGGAGCTTCATGGCCAGATTTTATACCAAATTCTGCCACTGACCCTTTATGTCCTAGGTCAAGAGACAACCTACAGCTGGTTGAAATTTTTCCAACAACATTTAGCCTAACCAAAAAACAAAAACAAAAAAACTTTGCATTTAACTTTTTAAAAAAAAGTTTAATAGAAACGTTTAAAAAAAGAAACTTTGTTCTACAATTGTTTATATAGGGAGAGAATTGGCCGTTTTGATTGGTCAGGTTAATCACACTGCTTTTTTTTATTTTTCAAAATAAAAAATATAATTCATCTAAATTTTTCATTGAAAAATTGGAAAATGACATAATACAAAGGGAATTACAAATATTTTTGAAATTTGTCAAAATTGCCACAATTTTGTTTCCTAGATTTTTGACCAGCTCTTAACATCTGTGTCTGAGTTTCCCAATCTGCAAAATGGGCATATAATACTTAACTATGTCACAGGCATGTTGTGAGGTTTTAATGATTAGGGCCTGATCCTGTTAGGCGCTGAAAGCCCTTTATTCCTATTCACTTCAATACAACTAAGGGAGTTTTGAATTTATGAATCAGTCTCATAGTGCTTGCAATGCACTTTGATATCAACCTATTCCTATGGATTTCAATGGGAGGAGGATAGGGCATTAAATGAAAAATGCTTATGGCATCCTCTGAGACATACCAGTGCTAGACTAAGACTAGGTCAAACACGGTGAAAAAGTTGATTGCTGTGAAAATAGTGTGTAACTAAGTATGCACACGAGTGTCTTCCAGCCAACCTTACCCCTGCGCAGTGGAATAGAGAAAGGAATCAGACAAGCCAACTAAGCAGTGACTGGTACACTCTGAGATGATTGTGGGAGGACTGTTTGTATCTTTGGTGCTATTATACCAGTGAGCTTCCCGCAATAGCGGAGACTGGAACAGTGAAGGATTGTATACCAAGAGGAGTCTTGATCTAAGCAAATTTAACACAGCTGGTTGCTATGATGGTTGTGCATCATTGGGAACACTCATGTGTGGATGGAAGGTGTATTCCAGGCATGCTAAGGGGACCACACAGTTGGTAGCCCATCAAATCTTTCCAGGTGCTCAAATACTACAGTGACAACTATAACATAAGATTCTAGTGGCTCGAGTAAGGGTGGGGATTCTGGAGACTTGGGTTTTGTGTCTGGCTCTGCCACTGGTCTGCTGGGTGACTTGGGCAAGTCATTTTACCCCATGCCTCTGTTGCCCCATCTGTAACATGAGGGTAATGATACTTACCTCCTTTATAAAGTGATTTGAGATCTACTGATGAAATGCACTATATAATAGCTAGTGCAGAGAGAACCCATGAAAATTACATGTTGTTCTAAAGCCACAGACTGAATATTTCTACAAAGACTGAGCATTTCTGCAAACATTTATGTGCACAGGAACCTACGTGCGTACACACATGTATTTCTTTATATATACATTATACACCTGCACATGATACACATGCACAAAGTTACTGTAGAAGCTGGCAGTTCTGTTCAACTTGTTTCTGTGGTGTTCTGCCATCATCTTAAAAGTATATCGTCCTTCTGAAGAAAAATAGTAGTTTTGACATTCCAAGAAGTCCCAAAAGGAAAAAATACCGAAAATGAATTGGGTTGGTCTCCATCCAACTGCCTAACTCATGGGAGATAAATGATTTCATATGCTAATGACCATTCTCTCAAAGCTCTGACATTTTCTTACAATGTACTTAAATGCAGTTTGTTTTGCTTTTTGTCTCCACAACAATTACAAAGATTGATATTTTATTGCTCCAGTTAGGTTTGCCAGGACCACACTTCCTTTCCTTTTTAAAGGCACAGCAGCATTGTCTGGTACAGTGCATAACTGAGTATTCCGAATAGCCAAAATGAAAATAAACAAGGCTGAACTTATCTTCTGTAAGAGGGCAGACACTTTCGCTAGGCATGCTAAAGCCAATAAAGGCTTCTGGCTCTTTTCTGCTCGACAGATCAGTACACACAGAATCAGCAGCAGTTCATAAGCAAGACAACTCTGTCACATTTCATGATAACTGAGAATTAATCCTCCCCAAGTTGATTGAGAGCAACTAAAACTTATCACTTTTAAAGACACTTCTGGTGGTAAAAGCTAGTTTCTTAAGAGTCTACTGCTATGCTGAATGGTATTTACAGGTTTGGGTTTTTTTTTGAGTTGGGCTGAAGGGGAGATTCCATTGTTGGATGAACTTGCCAGAATGAGAACCCTGGACAACCCTGCAAATTAGTATAAATTAATCCTGCCTGTAAGGAACTGGGCTGAAATCACCACATCATTTCAAACGGGGAATTGAATGGTATCAGACAATAAGTTTCCACTGGCTTTGAGGTTAAATGCTCTATTTCTGATCATGCTTCCCACTGGTATTAACTAGCAGACAATAGCCAGGGTCTAATACATACAGCCATTTTCAAAGCAACAGCAGCAGCACTGGAAGAGTGGTTAAAAATTGATACATTCATTTGTGAAAGATTTTCTCATTAAGCCTCCTACATATTTTCAACAGCACCCATTTGTGTATGCAATTATGGATTTTGCACATGCAAATGCGTTTGTGCATTTAATTGTAGGCAGTCTTTCTGTACCTCAGTTTTTCATCTGTAAAATGGGGATAAGAAAAGTTAGAGGTTGTTGGGGGGGGAGAACGGGGGTTTTTTGGACAATTTTCCAGATTCCCCCCACCCCCAAATTCCAATAAATGTTGATCAATTGGTGGAAAAAAATATGAAAAATGTGTGGAAATTTCTCCTGATTTTTCAAGTTCAAAATACTAAAACTACCAACCAACTCTAATAATCCTTTGTTTCTCCCACTGTTCGTCAGTCTTATCTATGTAGATTGTTAGCTCCTTGGGGCAGTGACTGTCTTGTGTCTGTACAGTGCTTAGCACAACGGTGCCTTGATCTGGTGCCAGTAGGTGCTACTGTTATATGAATAAATAGCGATCATAATGATAGTTTATTTGGAAGATTCCTCCAATGCTCACTGCCAGAGCATTTGTGTACCTTTATGCTAAATTGGAAAGCAACAAATGCAAGTTATAAAAGGCACTCACACAGGCAGAGGCGGATTAGGGGTTTGTGGGGCCCTGGGCCAGAGTAAGTGGAGGCCCCTCCCCACCCCTTTCACCTGCAATCTCCCCGTCACCCTTCCTCCCAGGGAAATGGCGTTGGGGCACAGGGGCTTGCTCCACCCTCCTGCCCGGCACTCCTGCCAGAGAGCAGGGTTGAGGCGTGGGGCTTTCCCGGCTCCCCCGCAGGAGTGCCAGGTGGGCAGAGAGAGTGGTGCAAGCCCCCACGTCCTGACCCCGCTCCCTGGCAGGAGCGCTGAGCGGGGGGAGCGGGTCAGGGCATGGGGGTGCCCATTTTTCTGGGAGTCCCCCAATTGGTCAGAGCCCCTGGGCACAGGTACTGTTGGCCCAGTGGCTAACCCGCCACTGCTCACGGGTCATGTTCAGTCTCCTTTTGCTGCAAAGCTGTACCTTGAACATATGTTTGGGAGGTGAAGAGTGTCTGGTTTTCAGGTTTCACTTTAGCCTGCCAAACGCCAAGTTGCATTCAAAACAGACTTTTAATCTACCTTTGTCCTTTTTTGTGCAGCACTGCCATTTATAAAAGTCAAGCTACTATTCACAAAGGGAAAATGTTAATATTAAAGCCTTCCTAAAATATGGGTCATTAAAGTATAACAGATTTTGAAAGTGTTCTAATTAACATTTTATGTTAACTTAGTCAGACAAGTTACTGGACTCAGTACAGGAATAACTGGATGAAATCCGACGGTGTGCGTTATACAGGAGGTCAGACTAGACATTTAATGGTCCCTTCTGGCCTTAAAAATCTATTAAACTATGAAGTATGATTTCAGTAATGTAGCTGATTTAGAAGAATGAAATACGATCTGCGCGCCTCTTAGTATATATCTTGCAGATGCAGATTCCTATGTCCATCTTTATTGCTCTATGCCCAGGTCCATCTGTTTGCACAGACTGTAGTTTGTGGAGTGGGTAAGGGCCAAATCCTGCTCATGTTGACATGAACTTCCCTTGACCTAGCTTGAGTCACTGAAGTGACAATAGATGCATGTTCTTGCAGATTAGTAACCAGAGGCGAATGACAAGTAAAGAACCAGATTTTGGGGTGTGTGTGGAGGGGTGTTTGTAATCTCACAGCCAAACTGGGATTGGATGAGAATACTACTTTACACAGTGTCTGAAGCACTGGACCAAAGTTATTTTGCTGCCCCTAGAACTGCATATTACTTTCCATGCTCTGCTGTGGCCTGTTTTGGCACTGATACAAGATGTTTTGTAGAAATAAAATCTAGCCCCCCTCACTGCCTCACCATACAAATAAATGCATCTCCTGGTTGCCCCTGACTAAGAATAAACTCTCTACCACTGGAACATATGCTATTAATGTTACACGCTGGGGACCAAAGGAAATCATAAGGTTTAGTCATGAATGGATGGTGAGCGGGAGGACATAGCCAAGGCTTGGCACACGGGGGGTTAACCAGCAAGGAGATCAAATGCGACTGCCAGTGAGTAACAGATGGCATCAGGCGACATAGTTCCAGTCATCTCAGAACACCAGCAGCCACATCCGTATTAATCAGACCTTTTTTTCTAAAATCTCATCCTTTTCTGACCTTCCTCTGCTTTGACTGTGGACACGCTTAGCCACTGTGGGTAGCTTTCCAGCTTACATGGGGTAGTACAATTTGTGTGAAAGAAAAAAAGAAAAAGCACAGAACGATCCCACTGAAAAAAAGCTGGCTCAGAACAGACTGTGATTTGTGACCACACCTTCCATATTTCTCAAAGGGAAGTGATACATCTTCCCAGAGTCAAGCCCATGAAGGCCGTCGTGCTTTGTGGCTGCACTGGGTATGCAGTGAGGTCATTTCAGAGAAGAAATCAAAGGCTGGTTTGGGTTTTTTAATTTAAACTTTGTCTCAGTTGTTGTGTGTGTTTTTTAAATTCAGAATTTATCCAAACGTAGACATTCCAAACCAAAACCTCTAATCCACACTCTTTGGAGACCCAGCCACCCCTTTTCCCGTTGTCTGGGTGCTGGAACCTTACTGGGAAATGGGTAGGTCACACAGTTTACATTCAGCCGCAGAGACCTCTTTGGCCACTGTGTGAATCAATCTGGAGAGAATCTCATTTTCTGCTGCACCTCTTGAACGTCAAGGAAAAATAAAACCCGCTGTGTGACTGTAATGAGGCATTTTCTAGTACTGTTGATCTTGAAGGCAAATAACCACTACCAGCAAGTAATGGTAGGTATATGCTCCAAAAAAATCTACTGCACCAATATTGTCTGTGAAGGACTGCCAGCTCCTGGCTGGAATGTCTGTATTGCAAATGACAAGCCAAAAGAACCCATTCCCTGGAATATAAAGTCAGATGGCAACCAGGAAGCATGTGCGCCTGTGATGTAAAGACCCCTTGAGCTAAATTCGAATCTGTTACACCGATATAAATCAGGAGTAACTGGAGTAATTAAGATCAGGATCTGGCCCCCAGACACTCATTAATCTTGCACTGAAGGAGTTACAGTTCTCATCTTGGCTCAGAGCCCACTGCTTGGCTTATCACTCGGCCAAACCAGTCAGTCAACACCGGGAGTTTCCATCTCTGAGGATGGGCTGCAGGAAGCCGAAGTCTGTCACTTCTTTCCTCTGCCTCATTAGATGCTGTGTTTCACAGGATACTGAAATCAAGGCACTGTGTGTTCACAGATAGATAAATTAATTCAGACCACCAAATAATGGAAATTAAATGTAGACAAATATCCATGGACATTACATTTGACATTCTATGGTCAAGTTTTATGAAGCAGTAGGTGCTATAAGGATGATAAAAAAATCCTAATAACTCATTAAAAAGAGTTAGTAGAGGCAAGTCCTGCACCATAAACAGTTTATCAGACTAAGCACAACTGACTTACAGGAAGGAAAAGGGTCTGATCAGGATGGTAAGAGAGGATCATATTGCAGCAAAAGGAATTAGTTCCACCAGCTAAATCTTATAATCCAATGCATCAAACATTTTTGTAAGGAAGAGAAAATGCCCATATTTTAAAATCCAGGGCACTAATGCTAGGCACTAAACTAGATTTAGGATCCTGAATATGAAAACAGCCTGATTTTCAGAGGTGCTGAATACACTATAGCTAACTACAGGGGGAACTGCGGGTGCTAAAACAAACAACTTTTATTGAGGTGCCAAAATACAGATTTCATTTGCAGCAGTTAGTTTGAACATTTTGGCCAAAACTTATCAATTACATGACATTAAAATAAATGTGACACTTCTAGGAAAGATTGTGTCTTAGTGAATTTAAATAGCCAAGCTAAAGGCCTGATTCTATGAGGTGCTGAGTGCCTCTCTGGTTTCAGCAAGAGAACGAGGAGTCCTTGTGGCACCTTAGAGACTAACAAATTTATTTGCACATAAGTGGAGATACTTCAAACCATCACAGGATCCAGTTCCATATACTCAGCTATCTGGAGCAGAAATCTTTCACCGTGGCCTCATCAGCACATTTACAGTCCTGTTACCATATTTCTTAAACGCAGGAACACATTGATCAGCAAAGTGTAGATTCTCACACTTGGGAAAGACAATTTTAAAGGTGACTTTAAAGGTATTTTAAATCTGTTAGAAGCCAAAAACTTTTAAAAGCATCAATGTCAAGGAAATAGTTTGTTTTAAATATTTAGCTGAAGTAGCTTGACATTCATACCACTTTGCATGAGCAAAAATGGACATGAAGGTGAAAGCAAACAGACAGCATGTTCTGTGTAAGCTGTTGCCGTATGACTCTTTTTCCTCTTCCCCATTAATGCTGGGTACCTTATAGACCAAGAAGCCACAATTGGGAATGCATTCAGAGACCATTAGTACAGGAAGTAGGGTCAAATCCAAAGAAACCATGAACCAGTAAGTTTGAAAACACCATATGAAAGGCCTTTTCATGCAGTCTTTTTCAGGTGGAGTTTGTTTTTGGATTAAAGGAGTTTATTCAGGTACTCACAAATATCCAAGCTCTCTGAACTGGCTGGAATGTGGAAATCTCCAAGTCATAATCAATTGCCGTAAAAGGGATTGGCATGTTCTAACTAGGGAATAGAAGGATGAAAGACCATAATTAGGTGACACACCTTCAAAAAGGCATGAAAGTCCAAAAACATCCTCACAGACGCACGCAAATATAAAAACTGAAAATCACTTTTTTTATTTATTAACGAGACGTTCCAAAAATGTTGGTTCCAGATGTTTTGTACGTGCCTAAATCTCACATCAGGTTCCCCCTTCCCCCATTGCCCACTTGGCCGGGAATTAAAAAAACACCCCTAAAATGTGACAACCTCATTCCCTGGTATCTCAATGAACACAGCAACAGAGCTCACTTCTTTCAGAACAGAAAAATGTGAGTCAATCACGATTTAATTGAGATGCCATCCCAGTCATTTAAATGACACAATAGCATTTATGAAAGTTAATTCAGTTAATTTTTGTAAGCATGAGAGAGGGAAGGGAAAGGAAATTAAGCACGTGAAAGGGAGCGAGTGAGCGAGCCATGGACTAAGATTCTGATCTCAGTCGGGAGTAATGCTGCTGAAGTTAATGAGGGTGTTATGGTTTAACACTTGTGCAAGGGAGAGCAGAATCTCACAGGAGTGAGAATTAGGAATTCCCAGGCGTTGAAGTAGACTGAGACAAAAAGGGGAACTCTAACTGCAACAGCCGAAGAAGGGAACTGCTTTCCCAAACCAGAGAGGGGAGGAGAGCTTCCTCAGTTTTACTTTTTCTTTTAAACAAGGGGAGCGCACAGCTCCTCATCCTCTATCCCCCATTCTTGCTTACTTGAACCCCTGGCAATAGCTAACTTCTAATGCAGACTCTGAAACAGACTTTGTGATCTTGAGCTGGTCATGTACAGTCAGGATGACCATATTTACAATATCTGCCTTTTAGGGGTGTTCACCTTTGTAAAGTGCTTTGAAGAGGTAAAGTGCTATAAGAGCGCTAATTATTA